>NC_091730.1:34519377-34822196 GCF_030179895.1 Drosophila kikkawai
ATTTATAAACTTAATACAGGATTAGACCGTTTATTGTAATTACAAATGTGGTTAGGCATATTATTTGGAATGTTGGGTAATATTTTACATGATTGTCAATTAATTCTTTGGTCTCCAAATAAACTAATGGTTCTATTTTGGTGATATCTATATATATAAAAATGGAGACAAAAAATGTTACTAATGGCATCACAAGAGAACGGCTGGGCCGATTTGGCTCAAATTTTTTTCAGTTGTTTGTAATTGTCAGAAAAAGGTAAGAAAATTTTGGGAAGTCCTTCCGGAAAAGTCGCTAGCGGCTCAACAGATGGACACACTGTTGTATGTAAAATTCTGAAACACCCTACAAAGATCATAGCTGCGTTGAAATTGTGTATCAATGAACTCGGTAAAAAAATATTTAAACAAAAAAATCGAGCTAACGAAGCATTACCAATTGGAAGTAATGCCTGCTGTTAGACGATCAAGACTTGGACGGCGTTCACGCAATGCAATAAGTATTCAGAATTCCCGTAATAGTCGGACGCAAGAGGAACGTACAGAAATTAATGCATCGATACGTGCCCAAATTGCACAGCTTCTCGCTCCACAAAGATCACCTCAAGCCTGACATAATAATAGAGAAAGACGAGCCGCAAATGAAAACTTGAATCGCGCTGCATTCGCATACAATCCTGAAACATCCTACAAGGATCTTACCTGCGTTGTTATTGGTTCATTGTCTAGGATTGCAATGCACTGAAGTTTCGGTTGGAAACCCCCGGCTTATGCTGTGCAGGTGGCAAAATTAAATTGCCCGTTTTGGCTCATCCACCAGGGCCATTGTATTCGCTACTGTATAGAAATTCAGCCCAATCAAACAGTTTCCTAAAGCTTGCACAAAAATATAATATACGTCATTTGGAGTCGAGGTTTTTCATCAATCAGGCTACAATCCAAGTTATAAGGTAATGGCGTCTCTTTATTATCAAAATTAACAACTCACATTTTTTCGAAATTGCATTCCAACATTCAGATTCATGGGCAAATTCACCACCGAGCGGGCGCTTTGTTATCACCACAAAACAAAGATCTTAAATTCCTTCAGATCTATTTCATTGGTGATTCGGCAGTTGAACTAAATCACCGCTGTGCAATTTTTACTGAAACTTAACGTGAAATTATCGAACAATTGCAAAATCTTCTCTATGAGCATAATGAATTGGTCAGATTGTTTAAAACCGCATTGGATATAATGCATTATGACGAACACAAAATCATTATCAGCGCTGACAAAAGACCCACTGGTAGCCATGCAAGACAATTTAACGCTCCCACTATCAATGAACACGCAGTGGTGATTGTTGGCGAGAATGTGGAATAACGCGATATTGTTTTTAACCGTCGGGATAATGGCCAAGTGCAGCGAGTTTATGAGACTCATCGGTCACATGATGCTCTTCAATATCCGTTAATGTTCTGTCGTGGAGAAGATGGGTATCACTTCAACATAAAGATGGTCAATCCAACGACAGGTTTGTTTACAAGTCATCACTTCTTTTTGATTCTACAACTAAGTTTGAATTCAAATTCTAGGAGAAGAAACGAATAAGAAGGTCAACTCTATAAATTTTGATGCGTATCGATTGATGATTCGACTAGATGTTGACAATCATCTGTTAAGATACCACCGTTTGTTTCAACAGTACTGTGTCGACATGTACGTCAATGTAAAAACGGAACGTCTCAATTTCATTCGTTTTAATCAGTCGAAGTTCGGTCAGACGAGTACATTCACTTCCGTGACGCTATCGCTACTGAAGGACACGCGGCCAACATCGGTTGTTTGACCAATCTCCCAGCTACTTAAGTCGGAAGTCCGCGCCATATGCAAGGGCAAATTTAAAGGAGAGGAAGTTCTTATCCCACGAATTCCTATTATTCCAACAGATCTTCCATTCCAATTCAAGACGATTCAGTTCCCAGTTCGATTGGCATTTGCGATGACCATCAATAAATCGCAAGGCCAATCGTTGGAAGTCTGCGGGATAAATCTAGAATATCCATATTTTTCACATGGCCAGCTATACGAAGCCTTTTCCCGTGTGGGAAAGCCGTCATCATTATTTATTTTTACACCGGATAACAAAATAAAAAATATTGTTTATCAGATCGCTCTCCACAGATTTCAAGTCAAAAAAATTTGTCAATCCAACGACAGTGTTCGGAGCAGATCGCCAGCGCCTAGTCACGCGCGCATAGGTGTACCGCTGCACCTGCAGCGCTCTTATGTTTTCTCTTTTCAGCTCTTTTCTTATCTCGCTAAAGCTGTCGCGTTATCTATCAGCCAAACTACATTTGTCATCCCAAAAGCATGTATATATTCTGAAGCCAAGCTTTTTATACTCAGTCTGCAGCTCGGATAAAACAAACACATTAAAACGGCTTATATTAAAATACCTATCGTCCGTCTTTTTATTATAAACTAAAGAGTGGCAAATTCGTTGTTTTCCCCACAAACATTTGGTGACCCCGACGTGATCTTTATCGGAGTCTGCATTTCGGTTTCGTAATTGTTTAATATCGTTTAAACAAAACGCTTGTTTGCTGTCGTTTGCGGGCATTCGGTCACAAACACACAAACATACCTACAAACAGTGCGCAGCCGGCCGTTTGATTTTTTGTACATTTCGCGCTGTGAAAAATCAAAACTGTGTTGTGCAAATAATCTGGCATAAAAGTGAATTGAATTGAATCGTTTTTTATTAGCGCATAGTGCATATATATATATGTACATATAGCCACCGCCATACATACATACATTCGTTCGCATATATTCGCTGTTGCTAAGCAGGCATCTTAACGGCAAAAACAACAACAACAAGTTTAAGGTTCCGTTGCATTTCGGCGACGCTTGTAACCTCTACATTTTCGCGGTAGAAAACATAGGGTGTTTCGTGCCTCTGACGCGGTCAGACATTTTAATTTATTTTATTTTTTTTTCTCGTGATCGAATAAAATAATGTCTGATACGGAAAATTCGGTTCGGGCGCAAAATGAATCCCCAAGTGACGTGGACTTCTACCGAGCCAAAACCCAATCTATTTTGCGGCAAATAAACTCGATTAAATTTTATTTAAATGCTGATTCGGTCAATCAGTTCGATGAAGCTGATTTACTCGCGCGAATGGATTGGATCAACTCCTTAAACGAGGCATTTGATGCTGCGCAGACATCGTTGAAGCGACTGGATTTTACGGAGATCTCGAGCGACCATCGGATGCAATTTTCCGGAGTTTTCATGGATGTAAAGGCGAAACTAAGCCGAGGCTTAGCTGCTCATCGCAAGTCGCAACTGCCGGCTTCAATCGCTGCCAATTCAACATCCATTGAAATGCCTAACCACCCGGATCTTTCTTTTAGACCTAGGAAGCCTCGTCTGCCGAATCTGGAAATCGCTCGTTTTCATGGATCCTATGCTGAGTGGCCGGATTTTCTAGCGACGTTCACTACGGTCATCGGGAATGATGATGAGCTAACGGATATTGAAAAGTTACAATACTTGCGGTCGAGTTTAGGCGGCGTGGCTTTGGAGACCATACGCTCGGTCGAACCCTCACATGCAAACTATCATAAGGCTATGAATTTGCTGATAAATCGATTCGATAATAAAGTCTTACATTTTCAGGCACACGTACAGGCAATATTTGGTTCAAAGGGTGTCGAGAAGGGATCGTCAAAGGGTCTTCGGGAGCTCAGTGATTGCATGAATTCACGTTTGCGAGCAATTCGAACCCTGGCCACTACGCAACAGATTTTGGATGGGCTTCTAATACACATCGTCACTCGAAAGCTGGATCATGGGACGCGTGAAAAATGGGAAGAGGATTTATCGATCACAGAGCTGCCTACCTGGGATGCTATGGAGTCATTTCTGGAGAAGAGGTGCAGGATGATGGAAAACTTGGATCAATCCTGGGTAACTCAAACACCAGGCCAGCAGGTGGGAACAAACTTGCGCACATAATATCCAAGTGCACTTATTGCTTCTGCCACTACCTCAAGTCATCAGATGTGTTGCGATGCAAGGGATCATTATTTGCCAAAATGCCCTCGATTTTTGAATTTGAGTCCGAATCTTCGGTATAGAGAAGCAAAGAAGTTTGCACCTTTGCTTAAATTGTTTGCGCAAGGGCCATAGTTTGCAGCAATGCAAGTCGACTCATTGCAGATATTGTCGCATGAAGCACCATTCATTATTACACATGAACCATGACCCATCCGCACCATCCATCTCATTTTCATCTCCATCATGCGATCCATCCTCGAGCTCTCAGCTATTGCCATCCACTTCATCATCAGCATTAGTATCATGTTCGCAAGCATCATCTCATCCTGATCATCACTTATCAAGCCCTCCACCCAAAGCCTCAAATATTATGCCGAATGACTACGTGTTGCTTCCGACTGCTATTATATACGTGAGAAATAGAAGTGGAGCATTTATGCCTTGCCGAGCAATTTTAGATTCTGCCTCGCAGCTAAGCTTCATAACCTCTCGCTTAGCTAGTCAACTAAATTTGAGTCATAGCAAATCGCAAATCTCGATTGCTGGGATAGGAGAATCTTCCATAATTTCAGATAGGACAGTCGATATTGTTGCGCAATCACGGGATGCCAGCTATCGTGTGTCATTCGCAGCTGTTGTGACTCACAGTATCACGGATTACCAGCCCCATTTCAATATAGATGCAACATCATGGAGAATTCCGCAGAACATTTCGCTCGCTGATCCTTATTTTAATCAATCGCAACGAATTGACCTTTTGCTTGGCGCTGATTTGTTTTTCCAAATAATTTCCACAGGAAAAATTCATTTGGGCAGGACTTTGCCAACTCTTCAGAACACCAAACTTGGTTGGATAGTCTCTGGAGGGTTATCGAGGAACCTGCTGAGCGAGGAGACCTGCATCGAGGAAGTCACATCCGGCGGAGACGGCGTCATCAGAGTAGCTATGGTCCGTACAGCTACGGGTCTAATCAAGAGAGCCGTCGCCAACCTAGCCGCTCTGCCCATCGATTCCGAGATAGTTGGAACCGTACCTCTTCCAACGGGGGGAGTATGTTCGGAGCAGATCGCCAGCGCCTAGTCACGCGCGCATAGGTGTACCGCTGCACCTGCAGCGCTCTTATGTTATCTCTTTTCTGCTCTTTTCTTATCTCGCTAAAGCTGTCGCGTTATCTATCAGCCAAACTACATTTATCATCCCAAAAGCATGTATATATTCTGAAGCCAAGCTTTTTATACTCAGTCTGCAGCTCCGATAAAACAAACACATTAAAACGGCTTATATTAAAATACCTATCGTGCGTCTTTTTATTATAAACTAAAGGGTGGCAAATTCGTTGTTTTTCCCACAAACAGACAGGTTTGTTTAAAAGTCATCACTTCTTTTTGATTCTCAACTAATTTTGAATTCAAATTTTAGCCTAAAATTTTTAGGAGAAGATAGGAATAAGGTCAGCTCTATGAATTTTTATGCGTATCGATTGATGATGTTTCAACAGTACTGTTTCGACATGTACGTCAAAGTAGAAACGGAACGTCTCAATTTAATTTGTCTTAATCAGTCGAAGTTGGGGCGAGATAAAGTTCGCCGGGTCCGCTAGTATATCTATATATATAAAAATGGAGACAAAAAATGTTAGCGATCAAATCACAAGAGAACGGCTGGGCCGATTTGGCTCAATTTTTTTTCAGTTTTTTGTAATTGCCAGAAGAAGGTTATAGCATAAGAAAAATTTGGGAAGTCCTTCCGGAAAGGTCGCTAGCGGCTCAACAGATGGACACACTGTTGTATGTAAAATTCTGAAACACCCTACAAAGATCATAGCTGCGTTGAAATTGTGTATCAATGAACTCGGTAAAAAAATATTTAAACAAAAAAATCGAGCTAACGAAGCAATACCAAAGTGAGCTTAAACAATTGGAAGTAATGCCTGCTGTTAGACGATCAAATCTTGGGCGGCGTTCACGCAATGCAATAAATAATCAGAATTTCCGTAATAGTCGGACGCAAGAGGAACGTACAAAAATAAATGCATCGATACGTGCCCAAATGGCACAGCTTCGCGCTGCACAAAGACCACCTCAAGCCCGACAAAATAATAGAGGAAGACGAGCCGCAAATGAAAACTTGAATCGCGCTGCATTCGCATACAATCCTGAAACATCCTACAAGGATCTTACGTGCGTTGTTATTGGTTCATTATCTGTTGTATGTCAGCATTGTAATGCATTGAAGTTTCGGTTGGAAACCCCCGGCTTATGCTGTGCAGGTGGCAAAATTAAATTGCCCGTTTTGGCTCATCCACCAGAGCCTTTGTACTCGCTACTATATGGAAACTCAGCCCAATCAAACAGTTTCCTGAAGCTTGCACAAAAATATAACGGATGCTTTCAAATGACGTCTTTTGGAGCCGAGGTTGTTCAACAATCAGGCTACAATCCAAGTTATAAGGTAATGGCGTCTCTTTATTATCACATTTTTTCAAAATTGCATCCCAACATTCAGATTCAAGGGCAAATTCACCACCGAGCGGGCGCTTTGTTACCACCACAAAACAAAGATCATAAATTCCTTCAGATCTATTTCATTGGTGATTCGGAAGTTGAACTAAATCACCGCTGTGCAATTTTTACTGCAACTAAACGTGAAATTATTCAACAATTGCAAAACCTTCTCCATGAGCATAATGAATTGGTCAGATTGTTTAAAACCGCATTGGATATAATGCATTATGACGAACATAAAATCATTATCAGCGCTGACAAAAGACCCACTGGTAGCCATGCAAGACAATTTAATGCTCCCACTATCAATGAAGTCGCAGTGGTGATTGTTGGCGAGAATGTTGAATCACGCGATATTGTTCTTAAGCGTCGGGATAATGGCCAATTGCAGCGAGTTTATGAGACTCATCGGTCTTATGATGCTCTTCAATACCCGTTGATGTTCTGTCGTGGAGAAAATGGGTATCACTTCAACATAAAGATGGTCAATCCAACGACAGGTTTGTTTAAAAGTCATCACGTCTTTTTAATTCTACAACTGAGTTTGAATTCAAATTTTAGGAGAAGAAACGAATAAGAAGGTTAGCTGTATGAATTTTTATGCGTATCGATTGATGATTCGACTTGATGTTGACAATCATCTGTTAAGATACCGCCGTTTGTTTCAACTGTACTGTGTCGACATGTACGTCAAAGTAGAAACGGAACGTCTCAATTTCATTCGTTTTAATCAGTCGAAGTTGCGCTCGGACGAGGACATCCACTTGCGTGACGCCATCGCTACTGAAGGACACGGCCAACATCGGTTCTTTGACCATTCTCCCAGCTACTTATGTTGGAAGCCCGCGCCATATGCATGAATATGCTCAAGATGCGATGACGTATGTCCGGAATTACGGACGCCCGGATTTATTCATCACCTTCACATGCAATCCGAAATGGCCCGAAATTACCAATTTGTTGCTTTCAGGACAAACATCCAGCGATCGACCTGACATCACTGCACGAGTATTCAAGCAAAAGATCACAGTACTTATGGATTACATTGTTAAGGAGAAGGTTTTTGGCGCAGTTCGTTGTTGGATGTACTCGGTTGAGTGGCAAAAGCGTGGCTTACCACATGCGCACATTCTGCTCTGGATGTTCGACAAGATCCGACCAGATCATATTGATTCGATTATTTCAGCCGAAATTCCACATAAGCAAACTGATCCCGAGCTGCATTCCATTGTGACAACGAGCATGATCCATGGCCCTTGCGGAGTCCACAACCCAGGGTCAGTATGCATGAAAAACGGAAACTGCACAAAACGATTTCCCCGTCCGTTGACGGCTGAAACAATCAGTGGAAACGATGGATATCCATTGTATAGGCGTCGTTCTCCAGATGATAACGGCAAGTGGATCGAATTAATGGTGAAACGTAACGAAACAAACGTAACAGTAATCGTGGATAACCGCTGGATCGTTCCATATTGCCCGCTTTTGTCGAAAACGTTTTCAACGCATTGCAATGTTGAGTACTGCAACTCTATCAAATCCATCAAATACGTTTGGAAATATGGGAACAAAGGGAACGACATGGCGGTGTTTGGCATTGCTGATCCGAATGCAAACGACGAGGTGACGAAATTTCAACTTGGACGCTACGTTAGTTGTAACGAGGCCATTTGGCGGCTATTTTCATTTCCGATTCATGAACGTTACCCGACTGTCGTGCACCTATCTGTTCACTTGGAGAACGGCCAGCGTGTCTACTTTACGGACACGAACGCAGCGCAAAGAGCAGAACGGCCACCAGCGACAACGATTGATGATTCGACTTGATGTTGACAATCATCTGTTAAGATACCGCCGTTTGTTCCAACAGTACTGTGTCGACATGTACGTCAAAGTAGAAACGGAACGTTTCAATTTAATTTGTTTTAATCAGTCGAAGTTGGGGCGAGATAAAGTTCGCCGGGTCCGCTAGTATTCAATAAAAAAGGAATTCATAGCACTGTAAAAAATATCCACGGCTTCCGCCATGTCTGTGCATATGTATAGATTGGACCAGTTGTAATCAATTATGAAATTATTTAGCCGTACGAAATCCGTCTTGCTAAAGCAGAAGTCTTCATGGGCTGGACAGTCAGATTTATTTCGTGGAACAGTCCCAATGTCGATAGTCACATCGAAAGTAGGATGATAGGGATCTTCGGGTTGCGTCAGCTAAACTAACCCTTGCGGGATCAGAGACAAACCAAAGATCAAGCAAGCGCTCTAAGGAATTTCGAACATGGTTGACTTGGGACAGCGAAATGTCAAAAAAGCCAGCAGCAAAATCATGATGTGTTGTGATAAGAAGAGTATTAGTAGAATTATCAAGAGACCAAACTACAAAATGGTCCCTGTATAGTTGTGTCCCCTTGTATGTATGTAACTAACAAGAGGTCATTGTAGGAGGGGTTCCTAGGCAAGAGCAAACAAAGGTCGGCATAATTTCCAACGTTATAATTATTATTATTAACTGCTTTACTTTAAACTATATGTATATGTATGTACAGATGGGTGTTTATTCGCAATAGATAAGACGTCAGACCGGCGTCGTGCGTTCAGCGGCGTTTGCAAAATCAGACTTACTTTTCCCCTCTCTTCCATTCTCTTCTTCCCGCATCGTATGCACTGTCCGGAAACGAGCGAGCGATCGGCTGACCGTTACTCTCCCGCACAGTGGGACACGCAGCAAAACTGAACATGCCGCCCGCCACTGCTAGACCTTGCATAAGACATCTCCGCGTGTCCAGTCTATCCTGGGAGTAGTAGGCGGGGCAGAATCTAGAATGGAGAAACGAGACAAACGGTGTGCGCAAAAAATAATTCATTATGATTGAGGTGTACGTGAGAGCGCTTAAGAACGGATTGGCAGTGTACACAGCTTCGACACTGATCGTTTTAATGGCCTTAGTAGAAAGAGAATGCTGATTCTGGGCCAGTTACGCAGGGGGTGGGGGGGTCATTAGTCACGCATGACTGCGCACGAGGGGTGCGGGGGGGTCATTAGTCACGCATGACTGCGCACGAGGGGGGTGCAGGTGTCCTAATTAGCATAAAAAATCAATTAATTGAAGGGGTTTAGGGTAAGATCCTCCCCCTCATTATTTTATGCATGCATGATCATGTGCACTTTTGTGTGTTGTTAAGCGTGAGAAACTGATTGGGAGGGGTTAAAGGGATAAGGTGTGTGTGTTCAAGCATGGGAATTTGTGGGATTTTGTGAAGGGGGGAGGGATGAGACATAAGGAATTTGTGAGAATTTGTGAAGGAGGGAGGGATGAGGCATAATGCGTAGGAATTTATTAGGGTGAGTTATTGTGCGTATCCGGCTTGTGTTAATGTGTTTCAATTAGGATAGCAGGTGTGTAAGTCACCCCAGTTATTTAACTTGTCTAAACGTGTAATACCTTGTAACGGTTTTGTTTCTGTTGTCATGCGTGAGAATTTGTGAGATCGTGTGGTGGTAGATGGGGTGAGTTCTCATGCTTGTGCCATGAAATTTCTAGGTATGAACAGCGAGGGTTGTTGTGAGGTTCTTGTGAGACTTGCTTACCTGTTGATCTATGAATTTGTAAGATCGTGTGGCTTGTGCCTGAACGGTTTGTACCTGGCCGACTCGTGTGGTGGTGGTGGTGGATGGGAAATGTTTTCATGCTTGTGTGTAGCTTGTGCCAAGAAATTTCTAGGTATGAACAGCGAGGGTTGTTGTGAGACCTGTTGATCTATGAATTTGTAAGATCGTGTGTGTGGCTCGTGTCTACCCAGGCCTGCAATGATATATTTTGTTGTATAATTTGAAGGTATTTTCTAGTTATGTACATATAGGATGAGTATATGAATGACATAAGTGGAGAGTAGATGATGATATAGAAGGTTATAGATGTGTGTATATGAATATCACCCCCTTAATAGAGAGAAGGTATTCCGTGGGAAAGGGTGGGCGATCGTAAATGTTTAAATTAATAAAGAAAGCGTGTGAAAGGAATCGAAGAAATTTGAATATATCCAAAAATATCTTTAAGACTTTCCCACACCGCATGACAGAAAGAGTTGTGTGCATGTGAGGGTGGATGATCGCAGATGTTTGAATTAATAGAGAAAGCATGTGAACTAAAAGACACATTTTCTAGGAAACAAAAAATGTATCCTAAATATCCTTAAGACTTTCCCACACCTTTTGTAACAAAGGGTCGTGCGTAAGGGTGGACGATCTTAAGTGTTTCAACCCCACCATCATATGTGTAACATATGTGGATGTTACCTTAAATTAGCATAATTTCGGGGAGCTAACCTTTCTAATAGAAAAGGGATGTGAACAAAAAGAGAAATTTGAAGAACACATAAGAATTTAAACATACCCCCTTAAGACTTTCTCACGCACATTCATAGAAATAAGGAAATGGGGTACATTCTAAACCTCCAAAAAGTCATCTTGGAAAGTGCATTTCGGGAAATGGTTTTAGTTTAAAAAAGCATTCGCTCGCGTTAAGATATTTTTCTTCGTATCGAAAATTTCTATCGGTCTCCAATAATAAATTTTTTGTAAAGTGAAAACTCGACCAAGGATTTAAAAAATATATACAAAAAAAAATAAGAAACTGAAAAAAAAAGAGAACTGAAAAATGCAAAGTGAAAGTGAACTGAATAATTTAAATAGTGCTGTGTTGTGCTATTGACCAAATAAAAAAAAAAAAAATAATAAATAAATAAATTAAAAAACAAACAACCAAACGGAAAATTAAAAAAATTATTTAAACTGTTTGTAAATAGTGCTGTGCTGATCGATCAAGTGAATTAAAAACATAAAATAAAAAAAAAAAAACGACAAAAATGTATCGATTCTGTGAAAAGTGCAATATGCCCACAAATTCCCCTGCTGAGTGGAATCAGCATGTGCGAACGGAGAAGCATAAAATGAATGCTATTGAACCCGTAGATTCCCGGGTCAAAAAAGTAGTAGATGGATTTCGAGGGAGGATCCTTCACTACCTGTTCGAGAATACGCAGGCAGGAGTGATATTCCCGGCATCATTTCTACGAGAGGCAGGAGACGCATTTCTGCCTCATTTAGCAACAATTTTGGAAAGCTATGCATCCGTAAAGGTTAATTTTGAACTTTTCGGTTTGTATAAGCTATTAAAAGATGAAGAGGAGTGTATGGAGATGAAGTCATTTCAATCGAAAATGACAATTCTCTCCATGCACTCAGACATTAGCAATGAATATGAGGACCACATGGAGAAAATAATTGGAAAAATGGATGAGTTCCAAGAGAGGGATAGTGGATGGACATTGGTCCACATCGCTCGGCTTGAGATGAGCGTGAACCAATATTATCCAATAAGAGGATCGTCATTTATCCAGCTACCTAAGGCACTACATTCGAAAAAGTCCATTGTAAATGTAAAAAACTTGAACGATGAGTTTTGTTTCAAGTGGACGATAATTGCGGCAATCATGAACAAACGAACCAAGCGGAGTAGATGCAGCGGGTATAGGGTTATCATTGAAGATGATGTTATCACCCTCCAAAACGGGTACCAATTGGATTTCAGTGGATTGGAGTTCCCTCTCAACCCCCGACATATCACGGATTTTATGAAAAAAAACCTGGAGCTGAGCGTATCTGTTTTTGGATATGATGATGGATTAATTTATGGCCCCATTTTTTACCCACCTGAGGTGAAACCCCGCCACATAAATATGCTGCTTTTGGAGGAGGGAAATAAAGCGCACTACACATGGATAAGAAATCTTTCAGGGTGAGTCTTATTCCTCTCCTTCTGCCGGCGGCGGCGGTGTGGTCCCGTAGGACTCGGCGGCGGCGGCAGTTCGGATCGCACTATTGGCGGAAGGCGGCGGTCCAGAGACGATCTCGATGGACGGCGGCTCCTGGAACGGATGTGCGCTGGCGGACGGCGCTTCCCTTGCAGGGGTTCCCGTTCCGGCAGCTTCTTGGATGGGGGTGCTCGAAAGGCCACTCGGCCGGGGCACGGTGGCGACGTGCCAGATCGCGGCAAACTGTAACTCCTGAGACGAATCGGCACTCTCTTCGGGCGGCGGCTCTGAGAACGAGGGGGCCAGGACGGCTTCGACTCCACTGGGAGGAAGACTATGTCGGGCGCCCGGTTGCTCGGTGGGCGGCAGCTTCTCGTCGAGGTGCTGCGAGGCGTGCAGGGCTGTGGCGATCTCAATGTCCCGTGGCTGCTGGGCACTTTGCTCGAGCGGCGGCGGCGAGAGCCAGGACGGCTTCGACTCGACTGGGAGGAAGACTCTGTCGGGCACCAGGTTGCTCGGTGGGCGGCGGCTTCGATTCGAGAGGTGGCGCGGGGTCGCAGGGGTGGGGACCCGCTCCAGTAGTCCGGGATTGAGAGCGAGCTGGATATGTGCGGCGTTGTTTGGCCGCCGATGAGGAATGGCGGGCGTGAGCTCGCTGGGTCTGTCGGTGTTGGCTGTCAACCTCCGCCCCGAGAGGTTGACGGCGGCTAGTTTCCCGAGGACGGCACGGCATTCCGGAAGTGGTTTACTCTCCGGGGTGCGCCAACGGGGTCTTCTGGGTCCACGGCAGCGACGGTCATCACGGCAGCGGTTGAGCGTCGTCGGCACTGGGCGTCGATGCGGCAGGCCATGTCGAGGGCGTCTGTCAGCGAGTGCGGATTGCTGCTGATGATCGGGACTTGATATCCGGCCTCTCGGATCCCGTCGATGAAGCGCTGCACTATGATGCTGTTGTACGGCGCAGCCGGCAACTCGCCGAGCACGCATCTGCCCAGGCGTTCCAGCTCCAGGGCGAAGTCCTCGAGCGACTCTCGCGGTCCCTGCATGCGATTGTGGAAGGCGTGATAGCCGGCATGCTTACTGACCGCGAAATACTCGCGCATAGCGGCCGCTATGGCCTCATACGAGCGGAGGATGGCCTCGGGGAGGGTGGCGTGAAAACGCTGGGCACACCCCCGAAGACACGTGTACAATTTCCTGCACTTCTTCCTTTCTGACCAATGGTACTCCTCGGCCATGTCGTCCAGGAGGCGCTGAAACTCCGGGCAGGGACGGTTTTTTTTTTTTTATTTTTTTTTTGTATTCATTTATTACACAACAACAAAAATTTTTTAACTTTTACAATTCGCTAACACGTAAAAAAAAAATGAGAATGCGGCCGCAAAGCAATGCTTCGCACATCGGTAAGCCGCTCAGCCGGTCTGCTCCTTCCTCGATCCCTCCAGGGCCCTGAGAGATCTCATCAGCTTGGCAGCGAACTCTGCCGCCGCCTCCCATGTCCTCGGGTCCGCCAGCATCAGCGGCACCAGCGAATCCACACTGATGGCTGCACTTGCTATCGCCTCCAGCTCGTCCCTTTCCTCGTAAAACCGGCGGCAGTCGAAGATGACGTGGGCTGCATCCTCTGTTATCCCAGATCCACATTCCGGGCAGCTTTCCTCCGCGTCATGGCCAAACCTCTTGAGGTAACTACGGAAGCATCCATGCCCGCTCAGCACCTGGGTCAGGTAAAAATCTGCCTGTCCGTGCTTCCGCTCCATCCAGGCCTCGATGTTGTGTAGTGTACAAAACAGGACGAAATAGCCTTCTCAGTCTATAAGGACCTACCAACTATGATCATTCCGTAAAGGTGGTTCTTTAAGACGCTAGGTTCGAGGGTGCGCATTCTCGCTGTGCTCGGGTCCAGCTCGTCGGATGGGGCGGGGTTTTTTCTCCCCTAGCTATCTTTGTTTATAACACAAATCATATAATGCGCGAGAGAAACTAAATAAATCGGGCTCTAAAGTGGTAATGAAGAAAAAATCAAATAAAGTACAGAATCCGCGCCGCCGCGCGTAATCACCAACTAGAAAAGGAATCCTGCTCGGTTATGGGATCACAGGTGTTATGTGTCCCGTTTCACTACCCACCCAACCTTGACAACATATCGAAATTTGGCTGTTGTCCCAAAATTAAAGTAAAATTTACCTTTACTTCCTCTTAATAAATCTTGGCATGAGTACTCGACGAACGGAGATAATAATAATTTAAGCGACCATGTTTATGTTCATAAGAGTACAAAAAGGTTTCATTTTAATGTCATATTCCCTTAACACAAACAACTAACAGCTATATTTACATGAAACATTAATTCAATACGAGGTAATTTTGTCAATGACTAAGTAATTAATTGGGCGGAAAAATCTCATCTCAAATCATCTTACATATATATATTATAATCTTATACGCATATAAACGCTTACAAATACTCACAATAGATCTTACTCTCACCGATGTATCATTGGGCCCAAGATGACTCCGATGTAGTTGCTGTATAATTAAGAATTTAGGTTACATATATATATATATAGAGAGAGAAAGATATTTCAACAACTTCCCAATTTCATATTGCTTAGTCTTACATATTAATTTCTTTAAATAATTTATGCGCTAATTCATAGTTTAGAAAAAGAAACAAAGTTAATACAAAACAGAATCTTCTAATTAATTTTTATAGAACTTTATATTGAATCTAACAAGAACAAAACAAAAGAGAATATATATAGATATTTAATTCATGTTGTCGAAACAATCACATCGCTCGGCCGCTGCAAGGCGTTTTAGTTGTCTCTCATTTATTCTTTCTTAGCTCTTATGCCTCCAAACTCCTACGCAAAATTTTGACTGGTGCAATATGAATTGGGTTTAGGGGTTAGTTACGTAATACTGTGTAACACTGCTGCATCTGCTCGCCGTTTTAAGCTGGTATCGGGGTCTAAATTCCGTTTTGGAGCTGAATCCCAACGATCTTTTTAGCCTCCCAGACCCTTTTCCTAGGCGTAGATTAGGAGCGGCTGCCTCGGCCACTTGAGCGCGATCTTGGTTACGTAATCCCTCAGTCCAAGTGTCGGCACCCCCTGTTTGATCGGATAGCGGGGTGTATGCGGCTATAGCCAAGTTAGAGAGAGTTGACGAAAAGCGCTGTCTAAGCCCTCTGGCCTAAACTAACGGCCGATGCCTGAATAAAAATCAAATTAGAATTTGAACGGCACCTATTTCTGAGACATACCTTCGGCACAGCAACTAGCACTTTTCACTCTGATAGTTCCAATAATATTTCCTTTTATTAATCAGTTTATAAACTTTCATATAATATTATATAATTGAAAGTCGATCACACGTGTATGTTGAAAACCACTCGCCACGAAAATATATAATGACTTCTATATGGTGTTTATAGCTCGCCGAATATAAATGGAATGATTGCAAGTGAACTTTTTATATTATGCTT
The DNA here is from genome assembly GCF_030179895.1 of Drosophila kikkawai. Taxonomy (NCBI): domain Eukaryota; kingdom Metazoa; phylum Arthropoda; class Insecta; order Diptera; family Drosophilidae; genus Drosophila; species Drosophila kikkawai. Next base: position 34,535,235 of record NC_091730.1, read on the forward strand.
AAACTCCCAAAAAATGCGGTTTTAGCTTAAAGCTTTGATATAGCGGTGAAATCGGGTGATGTTCTTGCATTCTTTCATTCCACCTGTTCAAGTGCAAGTGCATTAGCGAGGGTAGTTATAATAGTTTGCTAGCTTAATTGTACCTAAACAGAAGCGTTACCTAAAGTTTTGTTTTTCCAAAAGGTGGATACTACAACCACAGATAATGGAACAAGACCTATTCGCAGGGGCATTATCTGAAAATTTGAAAACTCTAATTGTTTGTTTTCCTGGTTTGCATATCTTTAAGATGGTAAACACCCAACTTTTTGCCTTCCACGTCAACCAATTCATAATAAAACGGACTTCTCTTCTTTTGAACTTTAGCTGGTATAAAAACTGGAGCTAACTTTGAGCTAAATTTCTTACTGGCATTGCTCTGTGTAAAGTTCCTGGCAAAGACGTCATCGCCTATCTGAAATTGTACATTTCGACTTCGAAGATTGTATTGCCTAGCGTTTAGTTCGTGTGATTTAGTCATGTTACTCTTGGCTTCTTGTCTTGCTAGTTTTATCATATCTGGGTATTCAAGGCTAATGTCATTGCTAAGCAGATCCAAGTTACGCAGCAACGCATAATCTTTTCCATTGAGGATCATGTTTTGGCCAAACGCAAGGAAATAGGGAGAGTAACCTGTGCTTCGGTGCAACGCAGCTCGAAGTGCACCACTGATAGCGTTTAAATTGACGTCCCAGTTGGTGTGATCATTTCCGATATAAGCGCGAATTGCAGCCAAAACTGATCGGTTTAATCTTTCACTCGCATTGGCTTGTGGCGAATATATGGCTGTGCATTTATGTGTTATGCCAAAACTAGTTAAAAATGCCTCAAAGTAACTGGACTTAAATTGGGAACCGTTATCCGTTAAGACAATTTCAGGCACCCCAAAGGTGTAAAATATAGAGCTCTGTAGGTAGTCACATATTTTAGGGGAGGTAAATCTCTTGAGTGGGCAGAGAAAGTGAAATTTCGTGCAGTGATCTACAATTATCAGTAATCCAATGTATCCATTCTTTGTACGCGGGTACGGACCTAGAAGATCCATATATAAACATTGAAAAGGACGATCGGATGTCATTGGTCGGCCCATAGGTGGCTTTAGAATCCTATTCGGATTTTTAGTGGATCGACAAATATGACAACTGGAAATGTATTCACGGATTTGGCTCACCATTCGTGGCCAAAACAAATAGCGTTTTACCTTTTCGACTGTTTTACCCATTCCACAGTGTGCTGAGCTTTGCGCATCATGTGCCTCCTGTAGTACTTCTGGAACAAGGGCAGATGGTACCCAAAGTTTCCAAGACTCGTGTTGTTCGTCACTGTGACTATTAAACTCGGTTCTCTTATACACGTATCCATCCTCTACCTTTAAATCATTAAATCTTTGTTGGTTTTCTTTTATTCGCTCAATTAAGTTTAGGTATTCTAATGATTTAAAATGACTGGACTGTAAATCAATAATTGGGCCACTCGCAACAATTGCATCTAAGCCAGGCTGTTCTTGACGGGACAAAGCATCTGCAACTACGTTTTCTGAGGCTCTGCGATGTGTAATCGAAAAGTCGAATGATTGTAGTTTCATGGACCACCTTGCAAGCCTTCCTGAAAGATCTTTTTGCCTCATCAGCCACTGTAACGCGGCATGATCAGTCACCACCAGGAAGTTCTGTCCTTCTATATACGGGCGAAACTTTTTAATCCCTTTTATAACTGCAAGACATTCCAACTCACTAACCGTGTAGTTTCTCTGAGCTTTTGTTAATTTTTCCGACATGTATGCGATGGGCAATTCTACTCCATCTCGATCCTGCGCCAAGACACAACCAATACCATAGGTGCTGGCATCGCAAAGCAAAATAAATTGCTTCGAAAAGTCTGGAGTAATCAAAATTGGAGCTGAGGTCAGACAAGCTTTCAATAGATTAAAGGCCTTTTCAGCATCTTCAGTCCATACTAGTGCCTTTTTAGATTTTAATAACTCAGTCAGAGGAAAGCTTACTGTCGCATAATTTCCAACAAATCGCCGATACCAACCGGATAACCCTAAAAATCTTCGTAGCTGCTTTATAGAGATAGGTACGGGAAACTCATTAATCGCAATTATTTTCCCAGGATCCGTAAGAATTTGGCCCTTTCGAATTATAAATCCCAAATACTTGATTTCGCGCATACAAAATTTTGACTTTTCGACGTTTATAGTCAAATTGGCTTTCTTTAAACAAAGAGCAATCTCTTGGAGGGTAATCAAATGCGACTCAAAATCTTCGGAAAGAACAAGCAGGTCGTCTAAATAAACGAAAACTCGAGTTCTTAAATGTGCAGGAATGACCTGATCCATTAGTCGACAAAGAGTTTGGGGAGCGTTGCAAAGACCGAATGGCATCGTTTTGTATTGATAGAGAGGCCTGTTTGGCACAGTGAAAGCTGTATATTGACGGGATTGTTCGTCGAGGGGTATCTGCCAAAACGCATGCTTCATATCTAAACCAGTTATATACTTAGCTGCGGGAAGTCGACTTAAAATGCCATCAATATGAGGTAGCGGATATGCATCCTTTTTAGTAACCTTATTGACCTCTCGCGAATCTAAACAGAGTCTGTTCTTTTCCCCTTTCCTCACCAATACGCAATTACTGCTCCATGGGCTTGTAGACTCTTCAATGACGTCTAGCGACAACATATGGTCAACCTCAGCAAACATAAGCTTCTCTATAGCAGGAGAAACTGGCCAATGTCTCTGCTTGATGGGACAAGCTGTTCCTACATCAATTTTGTGTTGAATCAAATTTGTTCTGCCTAATCCTTCCTTAGCAAATGACGGAAAGACTTCAACGACAGCATCTAAACAACGTTGCTGGTCCTTGGACAAAATATGCCACTTTGGCAGTTCCTTTTCAGGGCTCTCTCCGCCAACATCCAATTCAGAAACCTGATTTTCAATAGAAATGTTCTTGTCTAACCCAAATTTACGCCAAAAGTCTATTCCCAGGTATATTTCTTGTTTCAGATCCGGAATAATGAAAAGTTCTAACACATCCGTTTTCTGCCTATATTTTACTTCCGTTACTAATTTCCCTACCACTCTACTTTGGGCTCCATTTGCAGTTCGAATACTTCCAGCACATTTCTTTGTTTTGCCTAATGCTAAGAGTTCGAGTGCTCCCTTGCCTCCCGCACAACTTAAAGTTGCTCCTGAGTCTAGAAGGGCATTATATTTCTTTCCTTCGATGCAAACTTCAGTATAGAGTCTATCATCGGACTTGGACAAAATTGCGGATATTATCTTTCCTCGGTCGGATCGTATAGTTTTCCAGTGCTTTCTCAAACGTTTTGTGGACCTCTTAGGACTCGGACTAATATTAGATATAATAGATTCTACAAATAACTTTTCCTTAAGCTTGTTATAATTATCTATCCTAATATGAAGAGGTATTGTGGAATAGTGTCGTTTTAAACCTTCTTCAGACTGTCCTCTTGTACTCTCTTCAATCGGTTTTTCCTGACGACTTCCAGATACAACTGGATCTATTAGTTTTTCGGACATGTCTGCTTTTTGTCGAGTGACATGCCCGGTGGTCGGTTTCCCAACGGGTTACATCTCGGACATCGAGGCTTTCGAATATCCTTAGCGCCACACCCAAAACAAAATATAGCCAGCGGCTCTAAGCAATCATCAAATCGATGACCAGATTTTTCACAATTCCAACAGACCAGATTAAATGGTTTGTGCTGAATGGCTAAGATCTCTTGGTCAGATAGGTTCTGATCAGCTTGGTTTTGACCTTCATAGGAATCAGTTAGCTCATTTATATAGGAACGGAGAGTTCGAGGCTTATAGGCTTTAATCTCATTGTAAAATTGTTCATGTTTACGGACTTCAACACGTAATTGTGACCTATTTAGAATTCGTAAGTGAAGTAGCTCGTGATGCAAACTTGGTTTACCATTTCTTATTAATAAATCCACTAATTGGCTTTCGGACATGCCTTGATGAAGCCGGTCAGCTAGGTCTTCTATTGCATATTGATAGTCATCAAAAGATTCATTTTCGCCCTGTCGTCTCTTCCTTATCTTTTCCCAAATGTCAAGATCAGTTTCCGCTTCCTCAAAACGTTTACGAAATTCTATACAAAATATATTCCAAGTAAAATTGGTATAGTTGCGGTGAAATTTCCAAAACCAATCACTTGCCTTATTAGCAAATAAAAGATGCAAGTGATCACAGAGAAGCTGATAATCATTGTTCAAGTTCTGTTCCGTCAAAGATCGTATCCTATAAATAAAATCTTCCATTCGCATACAATTCCTAGAACCATCAAATTTTATTCGCCAATTTTGAATTATATTCGCAGCTTTTTCTGGAGATATTTGTGCATTCGATCGATTTCGGGAACTACTGGTACCTGAATGGTTACCTGAGGCAGAAACTGGTATACTATTTCTAGTATCGCGATCTCCAAAAGGAATAGAAGCTGGTATCTCGGATATTCCGTTTCTGTCTCGATTTCTCAGCGATGAATTACTACGAGTTAAATTCAAAACAGCCAATTGTTTGCTAATAGTCTCCTCAATATTGTTCGTTAAGATCTCAAGCATATCATCCATCATATTAGCTTGTTGAACGCTTAAAGTTTGTTGAATATACCTCACTATTTCCGCCTGTGATTTAGGTGAATTAACCCCATCTTCCTCAGTTCGTAACTCTTCCAACTGTCGGGTTTTAGATCGAGTAGACACGCCTATTTTTGAACTAAAAGGTCTTCCTCTACCTCGATTTCTAGTGTGAATTCTTGCTCTTACTGGATTACTTCCTTCTTGAATTCCACCTGCAGTCTCCTCGTTTCCTGAAGCCACGTCTCCAGTTTGATCTCTTATTTCTGCTGCTAATGTGTTGTTATCATAACTTAGTTGTGAAAGAATACACCCTGTAGCACATATTGGACACGCGGGTGTAACTTTGATTAATTCAACTATACAGTTCTTATGAAACCGATGCTGACACGGAGCGCTAGCAGCTAAATCATTAAGCAAAAGTACTTCGTTACAAATAGCGCAAAATGGATCGACTTGCTGGATTATCGCGTCGATATTTTCGTCACTATGCCCAATAACCATTTTGGTTTTTATTAATTTAATTTATTATCTTTAATTTAATTTAATCATCTCCTAATGTCCGTCTTTCCTCATCCACAGATTCTAAAAATCAAGCCAAGTATCCTCTTCTTTTAGGTTATTCTATTGCAGTTAGTTGAAGGTTGAAATTTGTTCGCGAAACTACTCAAATTACTGGACAATGTCTAAAGACACTCTAGAACATTGTATTTCCTAAGCACTTAGAGTTTGCTTTCTATAAGACTTCCTTTAAAGAATTAACTATTAATAAATTGATTTTGGCCAGCCTAGATCTATTAGGGTCGATCAATCCGAGCACCGAATTGCAATCGCTATATCCACTAACTGAGGTAGCTAGAATCCGCCATCAACAATAATTTGTTGTTCTTTATGGAATGTGGTTATGGCCAGGTAAAGTGTATGTATTTTTTAGAGCTTAAATGGGACGAAAAAATATCCTTTCAGCCCCACGTTGGGCGCCAGAATGTGTAGTGTACAAAACAGGACGAAATAGCCTTCTCAGTCTATAAGGACCTACCAACTATGATCATTCCGTAAAGGTGGTTCTTTAAGACGCTAGGTTCGAGGGTGCGCATTCTCGCTGTGCTCGGGTCCAGCTCGTCGGATGGGGCGGGGTTTTTTCTCCCCTAGCTATCTTTGTTTATAACACAAATCATATAATGCGCGAGAGAAACTAAATAAATCGGGCTCTAAAGTGGTAATGAAGAAAAAATCAAATAAAGTACAGAATCCGCGCCGCCGCGCGTAATCACCAACTAGAAAAGGAATCCTGCTCGGTTATGGGATCACAGGTGTTATGTGTCCCGTTTCACTACCCACCCAACCTTGACAACATATCGAAATTTGGCTGTTGTCCCAAAATTAAAGTAAAATTTACCTTTACTTCCTCTTAATAAATCTTGGCATGAGTACTCGACGAACGGAGATAATAATAATTTAAGCGACCATGTTTATGTTCATAAGAGTACAAAAAGGTTTCATTTTAATGTCATATTCCCTTAACACAAACAACTAACAGCTATATTTACATGAAACATTAATTCAATACGAGGTAATTTTGTCAATGACTAAGTAATTAATTGGGCGGAAAAATCTCATCTCAAATCATCTTACATATATATATTATAATCTTATACGCATATAAACGCTTACAAATACTCACAATAGATCTTACTCTCACCGATGTATCATTGGGCCCAAGATGACTCCGATGTAGTTGCTGTATAATTAAGAATTTAGGTTACATATATATATATATAGAGAGAGAAAGATATTTCAACAACTTCCCAATTTCATATTGCTTAGTCTTACATATTAATTTCTTTAAATAATTTATGCGCTAATTCATAGTTTAGAAAAAGAAACAAAGTTAATACAAAACAGAATCTTCTAATTAATTTTTATAGAACTTTATATTGAATCTAACAAGAACAAAACAAAAGAGAATATATATAGATATTTAATTCATGTTGTCGAAACAATCACATCGCTCGGCCGCTGCAAGGCGTTTTAGTTGTCTCTCATTTATTCTTTCTTAGCTCTTATGCCTCCAAACTCCTACGCAAAATTTTGACTGGTGCAATATGAATTGGGTTTAGGGGTTAGTTACGTAATACTGTGTAACACTGCTGCATCTGCTCGCCGTTTTAAGCTGGTATCGGGGTCTAAATTCCGTTTTGGAGCTGAATCCCAACGATCTTTTTAGCCTCCCAGACCCTTTTCCTAGGCGTAGATTAGGAGCGGCTGCCTCGGCCACTTGAGCGCGATCTTGGTTACGTAATCCCTCAGTCCAAGTGTCGGCACCCCCTGTTTGATCGGATAGCGGGGTGTATGCGGCTATAGCCAAGTTAGAGAGAGTTGACGAAAAGCGCTGTCTAAGCCCTCTGGCCTAAACTAACGGCCGATGCCTGAATAAAAATCAAATTAGAATTTGAACGGCACCTATTTCTGAGACATACCTTCGGCACAGCAACTAGCACTTTTCACTCTGATAGTTCCAATAATATTTCCTTTTATTAATCAGTTTATAAACTTTCATATAATATTATATAATTGAAAGTCGATCACACGTGTATGTTGAAAACCACTCGCCACGAAAATATATAATGACTTCTATATGGTGTTTATAGCTCGCCGAATATAAATGGAATGATTGCAAGTGAACTTTTTATATTATGCTTAAACTCCCAAAAAATGCGGTTTTAGCTTAAAGCTTTGATATAGCGGTGAAATCGGGTGATGTTCTTGCATTCTTTCATTCCACCTGTTCAAGTGCAAGTGCATTAGCGAGGGTAGTTATAATAGTTTGCTAGCTTAATTGTACCTAAACAGAAGCGTTACCTAAAGTTTTGTTTTTCCAAAAGGTGGATACTACAGTTGGGGATCATCCTGTGAGTCCAGCGACCTTTAGACGAAGCATCCCACCGGGCCTGGTGGTCCCCCTCCTTCAGGGGAACCAGTCCAGCTAGCACCAGCACCGCGTCGTCCGAAATGGTTCGGAAGGCGCTCGCCACTCGAATGGCACAGAGTCTATAGGTTGACTCGATACCCCGCATATACGACTTTTTTCCAGCCGCCTCCGCCCACACTGGTGCCGCGTACAGCAATTGGGAGGTGATGACGCTGGTCAGCAGCCTCCTTGTGCTCTGCTTAGGTCCCCTGGTGTTCAGCAGCATCCGAGAAAGTGCTCCAACCGTCCCACTGGCCTTCTTTTGGGCGTACTGGAGGTGTTCTTTGAAGGACAGCCTTGTATCGAGGAGGACACCCAGGTATTTGATGGCCCTCTGGGATTTTATGGCCGTACCTCCGACCAGGACCTCCGCCGTTTCGATTTTCTTCCTGCTCGAAATCAGGACTGCCTCCGTCTTGTGCGCAGCTAACTCCAGGCCAGCGTTCGAGAGCCACGTCTCGATTGCTCTGACCGCACCATTCGCTTTTTCCTCCGCAGCCGCCCGCTCCTTCGCGACTACAACCACGGCTATGTCGTCCGCGAAGCCGACTATCATGGTGTCGCTGGGCATCGGGAGTCGCAGGACCCCGTCGTACATGGTGTTCCAGAGCAGGGGTCCCAGCACGGAGCCCTGCGGGACTCCGGCTGAGACTTCGTATGCTCTGGACCCCGTGATCGTGTCCACGACGAGAGTCCTCTCACTGAAGAAACTTCTCACAATCTCCAGCAGATATCCTGGAATGTTGAGGGCTGCAAGGGACTCCAGCGTCCGATTCCAATCCGCTGTGTTGAAGGCGTTCCTAATGTCCAGCGTGACCACCAGACAGTATTTCTTGGAACCGCCTTCCCACCTCTTTCCAGCGATCGCAGATCCCGCCGTCTCCTTCACCGCCTCGATTGCGTCCAGCGTTGACTTCCCTTTTCTGAAGCCGAACTGGCTCGGCGAAAGGCCGGCTATTATCTTCTCGAGCACCTTGCCCGTGGTGTCGGTGAGACAGATTGGCCTATATGAGGATGGCTCTCCAGGCGGTTTGCCCGGTTTGGCCAACAGCAGAAGCCTTTGCCTCTTCCACCTCTCTGGAAAGGTACCCTCCTCAAGGCACCTTGAGTATAGGCCGACGAACTCAGTTGCGACTGCGCGCGGGCTGTGCTACGTTGTTTACGGAGCGGTTGCCCAGTATAGTCCTCTCGAAGGACGCCCACATCTGCGCGAACTTCTGCTCCAGCTTTAGGTTACGGTGAGGGCGAAAATGTCCGAGCCTTATTCCACACGCTGTGCTTCAACCTGCAGCTTACACCCCCTCCAAGAATCCGGGATATCTTCCGCGCCCGGAAAACCCAAAATACGCACGTTGACCCGGTGATCATCGTCAAGATGGAAAGCGCTCGGGAGATGATCGCACTCCTCAAGCAAATTGGGGCATACCGGCGCGAGCGTAAATGCCAACTAACTTTAAAGCTATTTGGTATCAACTCGGACGCTGCAGTTTATGTCAATGAGCAGCTGACGAGAGATAATTACCTCATCTTTAAAGAAGCCATGCGTATGAAAAAGCATCGTGTTCTCACAGCTGTTTTCACCCGCCGTGGCTTAGTTCACGTTCGCTGCATGGGCAGACTGGGCGTAAACTGCATCGCGCACATGAGCGAGCTTTCGACGCTCACTGCCGACCCTCTCTCTTCGTCTCTCACCACTTCTCTCTCTGGCGCTACGATGGAAGCTGGAGATGCTGTCGCCGCGGAACCTAGCTTTCGCTCTTAATCAATTTTATCATTTTCTCTTAGTTAAGTTATCTTTAGAATTTTTTTTATCGTTTGTTGTTTGTTTACACTTCTATGTTTTTAAATTGCTTTGCAGATATTGAGCTTGCATTCCTAACTTTAGCCAAATCTTCCAGTGCCGGATGAAGTAAGGCGTTCCATAACTGATAGCCTGATAAAAGTTATTAGCAAACGTAAAATTGGGCTCAAAGTTGTTCATCTTAATGCGCAAAGTCTATTGCGTAAAATGGATGAATTTTAGTTTCTTTTTATTAATTCTGACGTAGATGTAATTTGTGTGTCCGAGACGTGGTTCTCAATAAATGTTTGTGATGTACTATTGTCGTGTGATGGATATGCTGTGTATCGTTCGGATCGCGTCGGTCATGCAGGAGGGGTAGCTATTTTTGTTAAAACAACTCTTAAATGTACTGTTAAATGTAAACAACCCAGTGATTGTCCATTAGAGTACCTGTTTCTGGATATATGTTGTAAAAATAATAGAAATACGCTGATTGGCTGTATCTACCGACCCAACACCACGACTGAGTACGAGCCACTACTGACAACAATTGCCGACTTATCTATGGTGTACACAGATGTCATCTTGGCAGGGGACTTTAACAGCAATCTGTTAAAGGAAAGACACCTTTTAGATAATTTTGAGTCCTTGGGTTTTTATCCGGCTAACGACACGACGCCAACGCATTTCAGCAGCATACCCTACTTTACCTATTTTTTATAAATGACCCCAGCAAGATTTTACTTTATGACCAGGTTTCAGTACCAGTTTTTTCTAGACACGACCTAATTTTTCTGACATATGACACGTCCTTAGACTATAAAACAGACTTTTTTACCTATAGAGACTTTAGGAATATTGACTATACTGGACTTCAATTAGATTTAGGATTATGTGACTGGGACACTATTTAACTCCAACCTAACGTTGACATTCAACTCCAAATCCTAAATAGCAATATACAGTACCTGTTTGAGAAATTCGTACCCTTAAAAACCAAAATGCCGAAGCCCAGACAGACCCCCTGGTTTACTATACAAATTAAGAATCTTATACGACAGCGTGATGCCTCTTTTAAAAGATGGAAGCGTTATAAAACCAACGAACTCCACAGTCATTATAAGACAGCCAGGGAAGCGGTTACCAAAAGGATAAAATTGGCCAAACGTGACCACTACAAACTAAAATTTAAAAACTGTATATCATCAAAACACAGATGGACAGAACTAAAAAAGCTAGGGATCGGAAAGTGCGTACAGAAAACCGAGCTCAACGATAATGTTGAAGAACTAAATCAACAGTTCACTACAATTAATGTAGCTGAAGCAAAACGTAACGTGTACCTGAACAGCGTAGCCCCCTGTGATAATATATTTAACTTTGTGTGTGTTAGCCAATGTGATGTCCTTGATTGTATACTTAAAGTTAAGTCTAATGCGGAAGGTCTAGACAACATAAATCCTAAATTTCTGAAATTATTGTTACCATGTCTACTGCCCTATGTTACGTATATTTTTAACTCTATTCTTACACAGTCCTCATTCCCAACCGCGTGGAAATTGGCTAAAATACTACCGATTCCTAAACAAAACAATGAGTACAGACCGATCTCCATTTTGCCATTTCTTTCAAAAGTGTTCGAAAACGTACTAGCCGGCCAGATACAAGGTTTCCTGGATAGAAACCTCCTCCTACATAATAAGCAATCTGGCTTTCGTAGGAAGAGAAGCTGTTTAACAGCAATAACGGACATCACAGAGGACATCAGACAACAACTTGACAAAAACCATGTTACAATCTTGACGCTACTTGACCATAGTAAGGCTTTTGACTCCGTGAATCACAATATACTTTGTACCAAGCTAAAAAACCTATTCAACTATTCGGATACCTCAGTTAGACTGATTGCGTCTTATCTTACTGATAGACTTCAAGCAGTTGTAGCAGGGGCGGTGACCTCCGCCGTAAAAAAACTGACTCGTGGCATTCCTCAGGGATCAGTCCTTGGCCCATTACTGTTTGCAATATATGTCAATGATTTACCAAATGTCCTGTCCGACTGTGAAGTTCATTTGTATGCCGATGATGTCCAGATTTATGTCAGTAGTCCTGTTCGTGAAATAAATGTATGTATAAGTACTTGTAACAGAATGTTGTCCTTAGTGCAAACGTGGGCTGAACATAACGGCTTGAGTATAAACCCCAAAAAATCAAAATCTATTTTAATTAGTCGCAGGCCAATTGATACAAAAGACCTTACAAAACCAATAATAAATAATATACCTATAAGCTATGTCGATCATGCAGTTAATCTGGGACTAACGTTCAACAACACCCTGTCTTGGGGCAATCACATATCGAAAGCAACCGGTCGAGTCTATGGTATCTTGCGTCAATTGGCAAATACCAGAAACTTTTTACCCGAACACATAAGACTCCTTATTTCTAAAACCATTCTGATTCCCACCCTGTTTTATGGTATAGAAATATTTGGGTTTTGCGACACACGGGACACGAGAAAATTAGTCACAGCCTTAAATTCTATTGTTCGTTATGTGTTTAATTTAAATCGTTTTGACCATGTATCACACTTGACTACTAAACTTCTTGACTTAAACTTGATTAAACTTAGAGCCCTTTCATTTTTCCACAAAATAGTGACAACCCATGAGCCTTCTTACTTGTTTAATAAATTAATACCGGCAGCCTCACAAAGGACTAAAAATTTTATATGCCCTCGAGTCCAAATGCTCAACTCCGAGAGGCAGTTCTTTGTCAACGCTATCCGTCTATGGAACCAATTACCCCATGAACTTAAAACTATTAGGAATGCAACTCAATTTAATTCAAAAGTAAAACTATTTTTAAGAAACAACGCATAACAAACAAATAAACAAACAGCAAACTTCATACGTAATTAAGAATATAAAAATAAATAAAATAAAATAAAATAGATAAAAATAACTAAAAATAATAATATACAATAAATTAAATAAATAATTAGTTCATACAATATTTAATGTACTAGGTATTAAGTAAAAATCCTGTCTAATTTTAACTCAAGTGACCAGGGCATTAATAATAAGTATTTTATACTTGTAGCACTGGGCTAATTTTGCCAAAATAAATAAAAAATCCAGGTCCTCCATTTTCCGCTCGAGAAGCCGGACGGAGCGGTCGACGGCTCGATTTACGGCGTCCATCGCGGCGGCATCATCCTGTGGTTCTTCCTGGTTATGCCCTTCAGGGGAGGCTTGACGGCGGTGGCGGGCGGAGTTCTTAGGCATTTTCGTAGGTCAGGGTTTTCGCAAACCCTATGGACCCCACACCTGACACCAATGTAACGAATCTCGGCCGGGCGTAGGAGATGCCGGCCGAGATCGCTACGGAAAGCCGAGCGGAACTTTTAATTAAAGGTGTGGCTGCCAAGAACTCAGCTGTGCCAATTGCTCCGTCGAAGCCACCCAGTGATCACACGAGGATTTCGGGATTATTTCCTTGACTTTATTTTGCACCCAATCGGCATGTTGTTTTTCAGGAAGTCGGGCGAAGAACAAGAGAAGAATCAGAGAGACCAGGCATTCTGGCTGTCAGATTCTCAGGATTGCGCAGCTTAGCTGCCTTATTGCGCAGCTGCTCGCGCTGCCAACTGGCTTGAGGATCGAAAGCTCTATTTGGGCGGCTTTTGTTACAATATAATAAAAAAGATAATACTTTTCACAACCAACGCACTTTCAATCGTAAAGTTATAGGAAGAGGTTCGAAGTCGAGTACGAATACGCTCACATTAAAAAATAAATTAATTTTAAAATCATTGGGTTTCAAATTACGAGCTTAAATAAAAGTTATGGGTTTGAACGAGGTATTAGCAGTACGAGAAAAGCCCCTTTCTGACGATAGTATATCGAAAAAGGAATACCACAGCTATTCACCACATCAACAATCATTTAAGTCAAATGATGAGATAAGAATAACCATTCAAAATCAAGATTTATATGTACTTCCTAGTGAGAGTTTTCTTAATTTTCAAGGAGTTATTAGCATCTTGGGGGAGGGTGATAGGTTGATAACCCGAGATGTAATTGGGAAATTGCGAAATAATTGTATGGCATACTTCTTGGATGAAATACGATATGAAATAAATGGTGTTGAGATAGATAGAACAAGATTTGTTGGCGTTACTTCAACATTAAAAAACTTTGTCTCTTTAAGTCATCTTGAGAGCAAGAGACTTTACAATTCTGGATGGAGTGGAGGAGTCAACTTTAGCATTTCCCACCACTTCAACTTTTCTGTGCCCCTTAAAAATCTAATGGGATTTTGTGAAGATTTCAAAAAAGTCATATTAAATTGTAAACATGAGCTGGTGCTATTAATAACTAAAAACATGAATGATGTATTTGAAGATAATGTATCAAATCAAAAGTTTCAAGTTGATATAACTAATATTATATGGAAAATTCCTCATGTGACACCAAGTGATTCATCAAAAATCAAAATGTATGATATTATAAAAAGTGGGGCAAATCTTCCAATTGCTTTCCGTAGTTGGGATACGTACATTAACCCGAAACTGAGTAATGGAACACATCATGTTTGGAATGTTAAACTGGCTGCTAACCGTGAACGTCCTCGATTTGCATTGATCGTATTTAAAGATAATCATAAATTTGTTAAAAATAATTTGAGAAATTTAAAGATTTACCTAAACTCTGAAACATACCCGTACGACGATTTAAATATAGACTTTGATAAGGATCGATTCGCTCACCTATATGAAATGTATTCCAAATTTCAATCTAGCTACTATAATCGAAATGAAACCCCACTGTTACCGCCTGTGGAATACAAAACTAAAGCTCCTATTTTCGTGATAGATTTATCGTATCAAAATGAGACGGTAAAATCAGGACCGATTGATGTTAGGATTTCGACTGAACTTAGTCAACCGCCTAGTGAAACTGTTCAAGTATATTGCGTACTGATACATGATCGTTTAGTTGAATTTAACCCGTTCAACCGTGATCCGTGGTCTAGTTCAGCGAATTGTTTAATAATCAACCATGAGGGGAGATACTGCTGCAATTGATATTCAATAACAAAACAACATCATAAAATTTATTGGAACGATGGCATAAGCTTTTTCAAAGAAGCACAAGAGAAGAGAAATAATAAGGAATAAGGAAATAATTTGTAAAGGTCATGAAAAAAGACTTTTCCTCAAAAAATTTCTAAAAACACGAGATTTAATGAATGTTGAAGAAATCGGATGTCCTGCTTTAAAAACAATAGATGGAGACCAGTTTCCATTTTGCTCACTACATCTGCAGGAGGGTGTCTGTGCACTCAATAATGCCTACAAAATTTTAAATTTTTATGCACCCGAAAATTCTAGTAACTAGATTTCTTCATTCACAGTTTGAGAGTTGAGAGAAGATGTTTACGAAATGAATAAATCTAATAACATTCGTAATATTAATTCTTCCTCTTTGATAAATAACATTAATTTATTTATCAATGATTTTCGAAATGTGATTACCAAAGAGGATTTACAATTAATGTTGGAGTCAAGGAACATGTTCATGGACGCTGGAGTAAAGGAGTTTAAAAAAACAACATATGGAGAACATATTAATTTATGTACATTTTCTTATGATAATATAGAAACCTGTGCATGCTTTCATTATGTAAATCAGCAACATAGAGTCAAACAACTAATTTCATCATATAACGAAATTTAAAAATAAAGAAAAAAAGAAAACTGAACATCTCTCCCCCTTCTTTTAATACAATTTTATTTTCAAGGGTGGGTATGGTATAGCAACAGGTTTCACATTTTTGTTTTCATAAAAGGTGTATAAATGTAATGTGGCATTTAGATGTACCTTCAGTTTAAAATAAACACTCAAACTATTTTCATCGGAGGAGAACACAAACTCAAAATGATCTCGGAGAAAATTGAAGAATTTTTAAAAGAGTGTGGGAACGAAATCTTTAAGGAACACGTTACGAAATTGAAGACATTTCAAACATATTTCAAAGACGTGGAAGCCACTCCGGTAGTTCGTTCCAAGTATGGGGAACACCTATCATACTGCGCCTGGGCCTATGACGATTGCAAAGTTGGACCTGACACCTGTAGATGCATGCATGTTGAGAAGAGAGAACAAGATGCCTTAAAATTAATGGAACGATATATTAATTTATTTAAAAGACTTAATAAAAACTAAATTTTAATGAAAATAAACTCTGACTTTTATTTCACATTTATTGTTTTCTCTATTTAAAAGGGAAGGGTGGGTGACACCTTCAAATTATACAACAAAATATATCATTACATTTTTAGCCAAGTTAATTGAATCTACTTTCCACCAATTAAAACACATAAGCAGGCCTGGGTAGACACGAGCCACACACACGATCTTACAAATTCATAGATCAACAGGTCTCACAACAACCCTCGCTGTTCATAACTAGAAATTTCATGGCACAAGCATGAGAACTCAGCCCATCTACCACCACACGATCTCACAAATTCTCACGCATGACAACAGAAACAAAACCGTTACAAGGTATTACACGTTTAAAATTATTAGGTTTTCATTCTCTCAGTGTAGCGCATGTTTTGGCTTTACATTTAACTGCTTAAAATTTACGATGATAACATGAATTAGAATAAAAAGAGGAATTGGAAAAATAACAAAAATCAATCGATGCTGATAAGCATTAATGCCGGTAATCAGCCTTTACACTGGGCGACATAATTTGTTTTCTGTTTTCACTCACCCACTTTGTTGTTCTCGAAGAATGCCTTCTTGTCGATGAGGTTTTGGTGTGTATTAGGGGAAAATTAAAAAGTAAAAATATAGCCGCATAATCTTAATTTGTTTGTTTGTTTTTTTTTCTGATTAATAGTTAACGTATTGAGAAGTTATATATAATTTTTTTTTTCAGTTACGTTTTTAATATTTGGTATTAATTATATATATACATATTATTAATTTTATTTTATTGTGTTTTATTTTTTTGTTTAGTTTAAAATTTTTTATATTCTTACTGGCAATGAAACTTTTTATTGCAGTGTACGATTTGAGTTGGACTGGCTAAGCTTACTCTCCTGTTTTTTTTTTTTGCTCTCATATTGACTGCACATATGCATCACCATCAGTACCACTGTCATTGTTTTTTTTGCATCACCATCACTGCCACTGTCATTGTTTTTTTTTTAACACCTTTTACATGCCTATTTTAAATTTTTATTTCTTATCGGATTTGAGACACTTCATAATTTCATGATTGGGTACTAATAATGATGTTTCGATATGGTTTTAACTCTAGTGGTTTTTAATTGAACAAACAAACAAAAAAAAGTTTTATATATGTGTTTTTACACTAGTCTGCATGATTTCTTTTTTTTCTTTTTTAGGTCGGGCTTTTTCTTAAGATTTTACATTTTAACTAGTCGTGTATTTTATGAGTTGTTTTAACCCATTTCCTCGTCTTCGTTAACTTTTAATTTGTCACTAGATTTCAAGGGTTTTTAATTTTAAATTTTTTTAATCTGCACTGTTTTTACACGTTTATTTTTGGGTCACTTTTTGGTGGGTTTTTTCCAATCCAAGCTGCGGTGAACTCCAAATAAATTTTCCCCAGCAGAGATAGCTGCTCCAGCCGCCCTTTTTAGCCGGCGCTGAATAGCGTAACCAATCTGCTCTGCTGCCTTGTTTAGCTGCAGGAATTAAATTAATTAATCTTGTGCAAACGAGCCCAAGAATTTTTAGAAATATTTACCCAGTGCTTCCTTTTCTTGTATTTTTTTCTGCTCAATCGACCTAGCGATTTCTCGCCGTGTAGTCGAAGAAATCAAGCGTGCAAAAAAAATTGTATTATATGTCGATCGGCTTGGACAGTTTTTTATTTAAAATAATTACCTTGCCGACACGGCAATCTTTGGCAGCCGGTAAATTGGCGTTTGTTGATGGCCTTTTTCAACCGATGCCGAAATAGCAGTGGGATTAGGGTTCGGAGCACATGTGCATATGCTCGCTCGTATATTTTCCCTGCTGGGTTCGGGACCAACTTCTTAGCTTGACGACTCCAATAGAAAAGATCGAAGCCAGAAGCTGGAGACCCGAAGAACCCTTCACCGATTTGCACTTCGGTATTCACCAGCTGGTGGTTTCAACTGTCATTTTTAAGACGTTGCCAGATAAGGGATCGATACTAATTATCGCTACTATTTTTAGGCGCGTATCATTTTAATTTCAAAAAAATACTAAAAAGTTTTTATATGGGTCCATTAGGGCCGCGTTGCCGCTTGCTCCCCGGTCGATCTAATGTGGGGGAGTTTTGCGAAGTGAAGCTTTCCCTCAGCGATCTTTTCCTCGCCCCAGGTAAGCTTTACCTTCTTCTCTGGGGGCCTGGGAATTGAACAGCAGCCTTTGCTAGAAACTGTACTATCGCGGTCGGGGCAAGTAGCGATAACCCGTATCCGTATATTAATACAGTGCCCATTGCCCAGCCGGCGACCTCGGCGAGGGTTCAGATGGATAATTTTTGCCAGCCATATTGGATCATTAGGAATCGATTCATTTTGGTCAAATTAACGAAAAATCAAAAATATGTATATATATGTATGAGTTGTTTATTTCTTTTTTCACATGACGTTGATGCACTAGGTACAGTACGAGGGTGGTCCGATAAATACTCGTACATATCAAGTGGAACTTCCAACCACATGCTTGTTAGTGTTCGGTAAATAGAAAAGGATGCGAGAAAACTACTACTGACGTTCTGCCGAATTGGTTGCTAAGTGGGTTAAAATAAAAGTTTTTAGTTTAAGAAGGCTATCTACATTTCATTATTATGGTGTTGCATTTGGTGTACAAAGCATTATAATTTGCAGAGAGGACTCTAAAGGGTTCATGCAATTCAAAGGATGTTCTACAGTGGGGCAAAACTATTACATGAAAATTAAGCCGATTTAACAAGTTAGCACTCTTCACGTCACCGCGGAGTAGGTTATAGATGAATGTAATACCTAGCATGGTTCTACAATCAGATAAAGAGGGTATGTTAATTAGCAAGAGTTTACTAGTATAATACGGTAACCTCTGGTTAAAGCGAAAAATTCTTTTGAAGCGATTCTATGCGTTTACTATGGACGCCATACTGAGGGCTCCAAACGCAAGATCCATATTCTAAGATAGGACGAACAAGTGAAGTGTATAGGGATTTTGTAGCATAGGGGTCATTGAATTCCTTCGAATACCGTTAACCAATCATACCCCTGGCTTTATTTACACATGAAAAGATGATCGATAAAGTCAAGTTTAGGGTCCAGACGGACACCCAAATCATCAACTATATTAATTCTTTCCAAAGCGCAGCATTTCAGCGTATAATTTGCAGGCTTAGGAACGATATGGGAGAATGTCATTAGCTTGCATTTAGAGCCGTTTAAGTTTGATAAGTTCACGCGGCACCATGTTTGAGAATTGTTAAAATCTCTCTGTAGGTCTTACTGGCAAGAAGCGTCCTTATATATACAAAGTTTGACATCGCTAGCGTACATAAGTACTCTGGAGTTAGTCAAAGTACATTAGAAAGTTTATTTTTAAAAAAGAGCTTTTACGTCCTGCCATTCAGATAACATGAGATCCAATTAAGAAGATCAATCGGAAATCCCATTAAATCGAGTTTCCGAACAAGAAGAGAATGGTTAAAAGAGTCAAATGCTTTTCTGAAAGCAGTATATATTACATCTGCATAGCATATAATAATTTGGTTTTGATAAAAAAAAAAGTTTAGTCTTATAAAAAATATAAACATTTAAATATATAATATAATAAACATTATCAATTTAAATGCTGCAAACACACAAAACAAAGTTTCATTACATTTTACCTATACTTATTCTATTTACAATTTGATAGTTATATTTTTACACTCGCAGCTTTTCATTTTTCTCTACATCTACATATCGTTTCTATGGTAGCTATATGATATGGGAGTCCGATTTTCATAAAATTAAAACCGATCTTCTAAAATAACTGTAAAATTTTCGTCAAGGAGAGAATTGCTCGTAGCGGACACCAGCAATTTATTGATAAGATTGCATTTGGTGGCTCCCCATCTATCTAAACAAACTCGGGAAACTCGCGACACCCGGGCCATAAACAGAATCCCGCGATCGGTCACGCACTTCACACCAGTTGCATGCAGACATCGCAGGTATTAGTTATCTAAGTTGTTCACATGGCTGTATCCAGCTGTTTATGTTTTTATAGGTTAAGCCCATGTAACCCAAAAGTAGACCTAAGTAAATATCCTTTGCCCCAAAAACATGTATATAAACCCCATGCAATATCCAATAAAATCAGAACGAAAAGAACTTTTTGCGTATTCACTTCTCCGCAGCCCAATTGGTATTGTACTTATTGCGGCGACTATTGCCAGTGGTACTGAACCTGAGGCACGCAATAAAAACTATTTCAGCATTAGGATTTAATCTGAATCCGCACATTTGGTGACCTTCGACTTCGAAACGCATTTTATTTGAAACCAACTGCAGCAATCACGGTACTGATTAATTGGTCATATTTGGTGACCTCCGAATCTGAATCACAAGTTGGTCAATCACGGTAGTAATTAATTTGTCATATTTGGTGAACCCCGATTTTAAATCGAAATTTTTTCAAATTTGGACTCCAATTTGACAACGCATAATTAGATCAAATTTTCGATCTGCTTATCCTATTCAGATTTGGTGACATCCATTTCTGCAGGGAAATTTAGTTCTTTGGAACTCGCATAGGGATCATTGTTTGATCAAAATTTTGAACCGCATTTCGTTCAAAATCCATATTAATTGTAAATCTACTGAAGAAATCAATGTAGTGATTAATGCGTCATATTTGGTGACCCCCGACTTCTAACCGCATTTTGTTCGAAAGCTGATTTAAAATAATTTTAAATTAATTGAAGCAATCACGTTAGTAATTAAATGTTCAACAAGGCGACCAAACCGCATCAAAACAGAAGTTCATTTGGCGAACTCTGTTTCTAACTGCTATCAACTGGTGATAGACAGTGCATAATAGGCAAAATCGGTGTGAGTCGAGGCACATCATAACAAAATACCTTTTAAGGTTTATTTAATAAAGTAAAATTGCATCGTTAAGCATCAAATCTCTATTGGATGAACAGCAGACGCTGGGCGAGCGCATTCAAGCTCTTAAAAGGAATTTCAAAAAGGATTCCGACAGCAGGAAAATCAAACCGGCATACTATACGAAGCGGTTGGCAAATCTGGAGGGATTCTGGATAAATTTTGCCAGCAGCGAGCCATAATTATTTTATTAATAATTACTTCATCGAAATAAGAAATTTAGTAATTAAATACCAAAATATATTCAACACTAAGCTCGCAGCATTAAAAATGAAACGCAGTCAATTGCATCTACGGAAGAGGATCTAGAAATTGAATCCATGTTTCGCGAGCAAAGGGCACTGATCGACAGCTTGGAGCGCATTATGAGCAAAGTAACGCTCGACACATGCCAAAATTTTGAGGCAATTATTATGGAATATTGAAATGAAATGAAATTAAAAACATTCATGTCCAAATAAACAAAAAATTTCAAAATCCTAAGAAATTGGGATATGACGATTCCCGATATTTAGTGGCCGTTGCCAAAGGTAACGATTCCCAAATTTGATGGAAATTACCTACAATTGCAACCATTTCATGACTCATTCAAGAAAATGATTCATGAATCAGCAAATACCCATAATTCAAAAAATGTGGTATTTAGAGACTAATTTAATTGGACAGGCGGAACGTTTAATTCGTCACTTGTCGCTTACAGAAAGCAATTATGCGACAGCTTGAAAAATCTTGCAAGAACGGTATAGCAACAAAAGAGTGCTATGCAACACTCGTATCCAAAAATTGTTAGATTATGCACCCATATCTAATGATGCGAAAGGAATAAAGGCACTGCATGACAATATAAAAGAAACGTTATCTGCATTAAATAATATTGAAATTAAAACGGATAATTGGGATCCAATCCTTTTACACTTATTAACAAATAAGTTGGATCGCCAAACACACTTGCTGTATGAGCAGTCAATTCCTGGTACAAGGAATTTACAATCAATACAGGAATTTTTGGAATTCTTGGAGTAAAGATTTCTCACGCTGCAGGCCATATCCGGTGAGAAAACCAAAACGCCTAGCACGTGTGCTGCAGGAGCAGAAGCACAATTTAATTGGTTCTTTTGCAAAAAACCAAATCATAGCATTTCTAAATGTAATGATTTTTTTTAAAAAGACTCCAGCAGAGCGACTTAGCTGGACGCAAAAGAACAAACTATGGTATGTGTTAAATGTCTGCAATTCATACCTCCACAACATGCACAAGGAGGAATTGCTTTACATGCAACAAAGGACATAATACACTACTGCACCTTAAAAAGGTTGCTGACAACCAAGAGACCATTACTGCAGCATCAGTAAGCGGCACACAAGAAAGCTACGTACTCCTAGCCACGGCAAGAGTCATCGTCCTAGGCAACAATGGACAAACGGCGGAATTCAGGGCACTATTAGACTCTGGATCCCAGATAAATGCAATTTCTGAGAGAGCAATTCAGAAATTGTCATTGAAAACCACGAACTCTATGCTTAAAATAAACGGCATAGGTGGAAAGGCACACACGTCAAGTTCCAGAATCAAAGTAGAAATAAATCAAAATATGAAAACTTTGTCTCAAGACAGGAAGCGATGGTAATGCCTCACATTGTTGCGGATCAGCCAACATATCAAATATCGTTGGAAAATCGAAAAATCCCGAACATCACGTTGGCCGACCCTAAATTCGGAAGTCCAGGTAAAATCGACTTGCTGATTGGAGCAGAGCATTATTTCGAAATAATGCTATCAGGAAGTCTACACCTCCACAAGGGACTACCAAGACAGAAAAATATCAAGCTTGGGTGGATTGTAGCTGGAAAAATATTAAATGAAGGAAGAACATCGTCCGTTTGTGCAGTTCTCACGGAGGCAGAGAAAGTAGATGAACAACTAGAGAAGTTCTGGGAATTTGACAATTTTCAACCCGAAAAGAAATGTTATTCACCGGTTGAAAAGCAATTTGAGGGCCACTACCTAGAAAATATTCAGCGAGCACAAGACTCAAGATTCATCGTCCATTTACCATTTCTGGAGCATACATCAGCCCTGGGGGCGAGTCGTGACATTGCCACGCGACGATTCTTATCCCTAGAAAAAAGGCTGCAAAAAGATCATGTGATCAAGGAAGGCTACATAAACTTTATGAAGGAATATGAAGAGCTTGGACACATGAAAGAAGTTCCTTTGGTAAATTTACCAAGGGCACACTACTTCATTCCGCATCATTGTTTGTTGAAGCCAGAGAGTCCCACAACAAAATGACGTGGTTTTCGACGCATCAGCAGTAACATCCTCTGGAAAGTCATTAAATGATTTGTTGCACAAAGGCCCAACAGTGCAAAATTCATTAATGTCGATATTGCTGCACTTTAGAATACACAAATATGTATTCACTGCCGACATTAAGAAAATGTACAGGCAAATTTGGATTAATCCAAAGGATCAACACTATCAAATGATAGTATGGAGAAGTAATCCATCGGAAACGTTGAAATATTACCGTCTGAAAACGGTGACATATGGCACAAAATCAGCACCATACTTAGCAACGAAGTGCTTAGAACATTTGGCAAGTAAACAAATGCAGCATTATCCGGTAGGATCTCATGCACTTAAAAATGATTTCTATGATGATTGCATCACTGGAGCAGATACAATGCCCGAAGCCCTGCAGATAAGAACTGAGCTAAACAACATTTTGCTAAGTTCTGGGTTTAAATTACGAAAATGGTGCGCAAACAATAATCAACTACTACAGGGATTAAATAAAGATGACATAATCCCTGAAGTTCAGTTGGAAGATACTGCGTATGAAGATTGCAGTGTCAAAACTCTTGGAATTATTTGGAATCCCAAGATCGACAAACTTTGCGGCAAAACACAAGTGGCCACAAACATCAAAATAACGAGACGCGATGTAGTCTCAGAAATATTTAAATTATTTGATCCTCTTGGACTATTCTCTCCAGTTGTCATAAAGGCCGAAATATTTATGCAAGGTCTGACCAAAGAGAAATTTGAATATAACGAAGAATTACCGGAACATCTACAGAAACAATGGATTGCATTCCGAGAAAGCTTACAGGCTTTGAATGAAATAAAAATTTCACGACATGTCTTTTAAGGTAGGACACCGACGACGAAGGAAATAAACACATTTGTAGACGCTTCAGAAAATGCAAATGGAACTGCAGTATCTTCGAGCAGTTCACAAGGATAAAAGAGTAACTGTTCAACTACTATGTGCAAAATCGTATTTGGCACCAATAAACACAATAACCCTTCCTCGATTGGAATTAAAGGCTGCAGTGCTTAGGGCGCAGTTAACGTTCACGGCACAGGAACAGCTGTCCATGCAAGCAGTTCCTACATATGATTCCGAAATTGTGCTTTCCTGGATAAATAGCCCGACCACAATAAAGGACAAATTTGTGGCAACAAGAATTACAAGGAATTTACAATCAATACAGGAATTTTTGGAATTCTTGGAGTAAAGATTTCTCACGCTGCAGGCCATATCCGGTGAGAAAACCAAAACGCCTAGCACGTGTGCTGCAGGAGCAGAAGCACAATTTAATTGGTTCTTTTGCAAAAAACCAAATCATAGCATTTCTAAATGTAATGATTTTTTTTAAAAAGACTCCAGCAGAGCGACTTAGCTGGACGCAAAAGAACAAACTATGGTATGTGTTAAATGTCTGCAATTCATACCTCCACAACATGCACAAGGAGGAATTGCTTTACATGCAACAAAGGACATAATACACTACTGCACCTTAAAAAGGTTGCTGACAACCAAGAGACCATTACTGCAGCATCAGTAAGCGGCACACAAGAAAGCTACGTACTCCTAGCCACGGCAAGAGTCATCGTCCTAGGCAACAATGGACAAACGGCGGAATTCAGGGCACTATTAGACTCTGGATCCCAGATAAATGCAATTTCTGAGAGAGCAATTCAGAAATTGTCATTGAAAACCACGAACTCTATGCTTAAAATAAACGGCATAGGTGGAAAGGCACACACGTCAAGTTCCAGAATCAAAGTAGAAATAAATCAAAATATGAAAACTTTGTCTCAAGACAGGAAGCGATGGTAATGCCTCACATTGTTGCGGATCAGCCAACATATCAAATATCGATGGAAAATCGAAAAATCCCGAACATCACGTTGGCCGACCCTAAATTCGGAAGTCCAGGTAAAATCGACTTGCTGATTGGAGCAGAGCATTATTTCGAAATAATGCTATCAGGAAGTCTACACCTCCACAAGGGACTACCAAGACAGAAAAATATCAAGCTTGGGTGGATTGTAGCTGGAAAAATATTAAATGAAGGAAGAACATCGTCCGTTTGTGCAGTTCTCACGGAGGCAGAGAAAGTAGATGAACAACTAGAGAAGTTCTGGGAATTTGACAATTTTCAACCCGAAAAGAAATGTTATTCACCGGTTGAAAAGCAATTTGAGGGCCACTACCTAGAAAATATTCAGCGAGCACAAGACTCAAGATTCATCGTCCATTTACCATTTCTGGAGCATACATCAGCCCTGGGGGCGAGTCGTGACATTGCCACGCGACGATTCTTATCCCTAGAAAAAAGGCTGCAAAAAGATCATGTGATCAAGGAAGGCTACATAAACTTTATGAAGGAATATGAAGAGCTTGGACACATGAAAGAAGTTCCTTTGGTAAATTTACCAAGGGCACACTACTTCATTCCGCATCATTGTTTGTTGAAGCCAGAGAGTCCCACAACAAAATGACGTGGTTTTCGACGCATCAGCAGTAACATCCTCTGGAAAGTCATTAAATGATTTGTTGCACAAAGGCCCAACAGTGCAAAATTCATTAATGTCGATATTGCTGCACTTTAGAATACACAAATATGTATTCACTGCCGACATTAAGAAAATGTACAGGCAAATTTGGATTAATCCAAAGGATCAACACTATCAAATGATAGTATGGAGAAGTAATCCATCGGAAACGTTGAAATATTACCGTCTGAAAACGGTGACATATGGCACAAAATCAGCACCATACTTAGCAACGAAGTGCTTAGAACATTTGGCAAGTAAACAAATGCAGCATTATCCGGTAGGATCTCATGCACTTAAAAATGATTTCTATGATGATTGCATCACTGGAGCAGATACAATGCCCGAAGCCCTGCAGATAAGAACTGAGCTAAACAACATTTTGCTAAGTTCTGGGTTTAAATTACGAAAATGGTGCGCAAACAATAATCAACTACTACAGGGATTAAATAAAGATGACATAATCCCTGAAGTTCAGTTGGAAGATACTGCGTATGAAGATTGCAGTGTCAAAACTCTTGGAATTATTTGGAATCCCAAGATCGACAAACTTTGCGGCAAAACACAAGTGGCCACAAACATCAAAATAACGAGACGCGATGTAGTCTCAGAAATATTTAAATTATTTGATCCTCTTGGACTATTCTCTCCAGTTGTCATAAAGGCCGAAATATTTATGCAAGGTCTGACCAAAGAGAAATTTGAATATAACGAAGAATTACCGGAACATCTACAGAAACAATGGATTGCATTCCGAGAAAGCTTACAGGCTTTGAATGAAATAAAAATTTCACGACATGTCTTTTAAGGTAGGACACCGACGACGAAGGAAATAAACACATTTGTAGACGCTTCAGAAAATGCAAATGGAACTGCAGTATCTTCGAGCAGTTCACAAGGATAAAAGAGTAACTGTTCAACTACTATGTGCAAAATCGTATTTGGCACCAATAAACACAATAACCCTTCCTCGATTGGAATTAAAGGCTGCAGTGCTTAGGGCGCAGTTAACGTTCACGGCACAGGAACAGCTGTCCATGCAAGCAGTTCCTACATATGATTCCGAAATTGTGCTTTCCTGGATAAATAGCCCGACCACAATAAAGGACAAATTTGTGGCAACAAGAATTACGACGATTCAGGAAGCAACGTTACAAAAGGAATGGAGACATGTCCCATCAGAACAGAACGCCGCGGATGTTGCATCAAAAGGAATATGTGGTTCCAAATCACAGAATTTGGTTTTATTGGCCAATCTTTCTGTATGGACCAGCGTCAAAATGGCCAGCACCGTTTATTGCATCCAAAATTGAGCGCATGGCCAAAACTGCAGAAACATCGTTAGGAGCAGTTAAAGAAAATAGCAGTCTAATATACAATATAAATCACGGAAAATAAATTTCCAAGCTACTACGGATAGTAGCTTATATCCTGCGGTGGAGAAGAAAACCACTAGTTGCAGGAGCAACAATAAACGTTGAAGAACTTGAACGAGCAAGGAAATTAGTTTTTTGCACCATCCAGCAGAAGCATTTCAACGCAGAGTTCAAAAGTTTAAAGAAGTCTCGCGATGTCGAAAAGAGCAGCAACAAAAGCTCTCTCACTCCGTTTATAGATCAGGACAATCACATCCGAGTTGGCGGAAGGTTGGAAGCAGCTGCATTATCCATTCGACCTTCATCGAGTGCAGACGTGCTTACGGACGACAGCTACGCGGGGTTTATTCTCGAAGTGTTTTTTCATGGTGAAAAAGTAAACTCGGAACTCTAAACTACTGATAGTTAGGCCAAGCCCTACAGTACGTATGACAATACGGACACTAGTGCGTGAGACGTGTTTTTGAGCTGCAAAGTTCATTTATATGGTGCCACGCGTAACAAGCTCAAAATAATGAGTGGCGATCAAAAGAATGAGCGTAGAAGCTCTGCAAACCAAAGAAACGGCTGCTTTGCGTATTTCTCAACTCGCGATATCGAAGTAGAAAAAATGTCTACCAAGCCCAACCCGGCTCTACTGACCGCCGATGACAAGAGCGCGCGCTCTTCCTCACCTGCCCTACTCACTCCAACTCCCACATCTTGGAGCTATCAATGCCAAACACCACCACCACCGGCTTCGATGGAAGAGGCACCAACAACAAGCAGAGCTGCAATTTCTGCAAACGCAGCACAAGCAACAGTAACAACTAAACCAACGAAATCGGTGCCAACGGCCGCAGCGCCAAATTCAATGGTAACCAAAACCGTGAGCTCCGATAAGCAACAAGCGGTTCCGGCCATACAGACTGGCATAGATCGCTACATACAAATTAAGCGTAAGCTTAGCCCACATAACACGGTTGGTAACAATCCTAAGATCAACCGTGTCACCAAAAGCTACGACCTAAACAACTCAACAGATTTTCTCCGCTAGCAGCTGATGAGAATAACCAAGCAGAGCCGGAGCAAGAGACTCAAAAACAGCCAAAGCCCCCATCCATCTATATTAGGGAGAAAAGCTCAAACGCCCTGGTCAACAAAATTGTTGCGCTGGTCGGGGACGGAAACTTTCATGTTGTTCCGCTTATTAAAGGGAACATTTGCGAAACAAAAATTCAAACCAAAACAGAAGAACACTTCCGGGCTGTGTCTAAATACCTGGAAGAATCCAAAAAGAATTTTTGCACCTACCAACTAATAAGCAGCAAAGGACTGCAAGTCGTGTTAAAAGGAATTGAACCAGACGTCGCCCCCTCTGAGATAGTGGAAGCCCTGAAAGGCAAGGGTTTCCTTGCCAAGAATGTCAGCAACATTATAAATAAAAACAAAAAGCGGCAACCACTATTCAAAGTCGAACTGGAGCCAGAAAGTAAAACCCTGAAGAAAAATAAAGTTCAGCCGATCTACAAGTTGCAGTTCCTATTGCATCGAAGAATCACCGTGGAAGAACCGCACGAACGCAACGGTCCTGTGCAATGCACAAATTGCCAGAAGTATGGACATACAAGGACATACTGCACCCTTTGGTCAGTCTGCGTAGTCTGTGGAGACTTCCACAATTCCGCACACTGCCCTGCGAACAAAGAAGACCCAAAAACGAAAAAATGCGGAAACTGTGGAGGAAATAACACAGCTAACTACAGAGGCTGCGTGGTCTACAAGGAGCTGAAGAGTCGCATGCGACGAGCAACAGCTACACGCCAACAAAATACACAAAATGTGTATTATAATTCAAAAACTACTCCAGATGTATTTTTTGCCAAAGCAGCCAGATCCTCTTTTGGTCCGCTAAATGCCCCCACGGGCATCTCCTACGCTGAAGCTCTACGAACAGGTATGCAAAATCCTCCCCCCTCAAACTCGGTAAACGCTCAGCAGGCCCCAGGGCAGTCACAAAACAACCTGGAATCCATGATGGTGACCATGCAACAAAGTATGATGGAACTCATGTCATTTATGAAAACGACCATGCAAACGCTTGTCCAGAATCAGAATATGGTGATACAGTTCTTGTAGCACAAGAGTCGAAATAATCAATGTCTAATCTACGTATATCCACGTGGAATGCCAACGGCGTCTCACGGCATAAACTTGAACTAACACAATTCCTAAATGAAAACCACATCAGTAGAAAGGATTTGCGGGTCCTTGGCCAGTTACGTAAGGGGTGGGGGGGTCATTAGTCACGCATGACTGCGCACGAGGGGTGCGGAGGGTCATTAGTCACGCATGACTGCGCGAGTTATGTACAGATCCACTTCATTCCCAGTCCATAATACACAAACAAAACCAATTAGCCAGACAGTTCAAGAGTTATTGGACTCTATAAATGTAAAGTAAGCAATTTCGCGACACGAGTTAATAAACTCTTGTAAGCATCCGGTTTCGCAACCGTGACCTAATTTCATTGCCCTTTAGTAAACAATTTCGCGACATGAGTTATTAAACTCCTATATGCTTCCGGGTTCATAACGAAACCACCGCAGATAGAATAAGTCTAATCAGCATGTTTCGCAATCATATAGAATAAGCTAAATCATAATTCAAGTTAAGTACACCAACACCAACCAATTGTAACCCAAATGTAAAACCCTTTAAATACGACTTTTTGAATAAAGACAAATCAGTTATAATTCACCACTGAAAAACTAAAAGTCGTGTTCGTATTTATTTATTTTTTTATTAAAACCCGTCCCGCAGTACAAAATTGGCGCAGCCGGTAGGATTCTTTTTTATTAAAAAGGATCCAGTGATCGAACCGAATAAATAAATAAATTTAAACAAACGGAGAAACGGAAAATAAAAAAATTTTTTAAACTTACAAACGGCCGACAAAAACCAGTGCAGTGAAATAACTCACAAAGTGCAACTACAAATAAGTTGCCAAGGAATCCCAGGAAGCTCAACTAAAAATAAGTTGACAAGGACTTAGAAGGAGTTTGACTAAAAATAAGTAGACTTCTAAAGCCAAGGAATTCCAGGAAGCTCAACTAAAAATAAGTTGACAAGGACGTCGAGGGAGTTCAACTAAAAATAAGTGGACTTCTAAGTCAAGCTAAAATTGACCCAACACCCAAGACGGCATCAAGAAGACGGAACCGAGCGAATAAATACGACGAGGCAAGAATGGCACAGGAAAACCCCCGTATGCCACAGGCAGACCTACTGGAGCAACTGGCAATCAGGGAACGGCAGTTGGAGCAACTCCAACAAGCCTATGTACAACTACAAAATAACCCTGCCAACTATGCCCAACAAGGAAGGCTGTTCAAAACTATAAACCATCTGGCGACGTTCACAGGAACAGGGGACATCTCGATTAACTCCTTCTTCAGCAGCGTCGAGTATCTGCTCCAATCCATCGAAGATCCGGAACTGAAACGAGAAGCCACCAGGACCATATTCTACAGGACGATTCAAGGACCAGCGAAGGATGTAGTAATAAACGTACCGGAACCCGACAACTGGGAGCTAATCAAGGCGACATTAAAACTACGTTACCGACCAGATACAGAACCACACCAAATCTACCGAAGAATCTGTGACCTGAGAGTGAACACGGTGAGCGAACTAGCAGTGGAGTTACAGAATATTAAATATAAAACTGATGAATTAATAGTCTACCATAAGCAAGACAACTTTATAGATTTAAGTAATGTAGAAAGCTTGCTAGTAAATGCAGCTAAAGAAATAACTCAGGGTACATTACTAGACAAAATATACGAAGAAAGAGGATTAGGAGAAATTTTAAAAATAATGATGCTACGTAGATACGAAAACAGTTGCATCAGATTCCAATATAGGAAAGGCAGGCCAAACCGAAACAATCTAGAGACAGGGACTTCCAACAAAAATCAGGGAAACAGAATTTCTTGGGCATATTTTGACAAAGGAAGGAATTAAACCCAATCCCAATAAAATAGCTATTATAGAAAAATTAGTACTACCACGGACAGAAAAACAGATAAAAAGTTTCCTAGGTATAACTGGATATTACAGAAAGTTTATTAAGGATTATGCTAAAGTAGCGCAACCTATAACAAAATATTTAAAGAAAAATGTGAAAATAAACCCAAAAGATCCAACTTATGTAGAAGCATTTGAAAAATTAAAACATATGATCAGTTCACACCCCATACTTAGATTTCCCAATTTTGAGAAAACATTTACACTTACGACTGATGCGTCGAATTATGCAATAGGTGCGGTACTATCACAAGAGGGCCACCCAATTTGTTTTGCATCCAGAACACTTAATACGCATGAAAGAAATTATTCAGCTACCGATAAAGAATTTTTGGCAATCCTTTGGAGCGTAAATTATCTTAGACCGTTTTTGTATGGAAGGAAATTTAAGATACTGACAGATCATCAGCCTATAAAATTTTTGCATTCGAAACATAAAGGGAAAGATATCTCACCTAGACATCAAAGATGGTTATTAAAACTAGGAGAATACCAATTCGAGATTGACTACTTAAAAGGAAAGGAAAATAGAGTAGCCGATTTCTTGAGCAGACTCGATGACAATGACTACCTCATTCAGAACAAAAATGACACACTGGACGAAAAAAACGACAACATGTCAGAAATAAATATAATAGCAAATTTAGAAGACAAAGAAGATAATTCGTCAAACGCGACAATACACTCAGCCGAAGAAAACCTTCACAATCATTTTTTCATAAAGGAAGAAATAGTTAATAAATACAGAACACAAATAATAATTACAAATTGTAAAACAGAAGAATTTAAAACCATAAAAGATAAAAGAATAATTTTTATAGCTAAACATGATTTTCCAACGATGGGAGAGATTTTTAAGAAATATATAGGCAAAGGAAGAATTGGAATTTACTCGTATCTACCATACCACGAATACAATATAGTACAGGAAAAATTAATAGAAATGTTTTCAAATGACAAACAAATAGAATTCATTAAATGCACGCTTAGAGCTCAAGACATGGAGTCCGAAACAGAAGCAGTCAAACAAATATCGTTTTATCATGTAAAAGAAAGTATGCATTCAGGCATTCAGGTAACATACAACCAATTAAAAAGTAGAATATACTATCCAAAATTACTAGAATTGGTGCAAATGGTTATTAACCAATGTGATTTGTGCAAAGAAATAAAATACGACAGAAATCCTATAAAGAACAAATTCAAAAAAACCGAAACTCCATCAGATAAGAATCAAATTGTTCATATAGACACATACGTAGTAAGAAATACACATTTCTTAACAATTATAGACAAATTTACCAAGTTCGCAGCAGCATATTCACTAAATGATCGAAATCATATGACCATAGTAGAACAACTAGAAGAACATTTCACAAAACTAGGTAAACCAGATAAAATCATAGCTGACAACGAATTCAATTCGATCAGAATTAAAGAATTATTAATGCAAGAAGGAATAGAATTACATCTAACTAAACCAAATAGTCACACGGGAAATTCTGACATAGAAAGGTTACACAATTCATTAGCAGAAAAACTTAGGGTAACACTAAAAACAGAAACATCAAACATGACAATAAAACAGTTATTGCAAAAGGCAATTAGAAATTACAATGACAGATATCACTCTACAATCAAATGCACTCCCAACGAAGCTCAGAATAATAAAGTAGAATTGACAAAAATTAAAGAAAATATTGAAAATGCTAAGGAGAAAATGTTAGAAAAGAACAATTTCAACAGGGAAAACTACGAAGAAAAACGAGAAGAAGGATTTATAAAAAATTACAAGGCAGTCAGACACAAAGAAGTTCCAAAATATAAAAAGGCAAAACTTAAAGGTATTGACCCAAAGAATATTAAACGAGCTTACAAATTTACAGAAAACACTGATGACGACAATATTAATACTGTTAACAATAACGACAATATCAGGAACATTGACGACTCAACAGATACTTGACCAAGACGGATACGCACTAATAGATATAAAAGACCAAGCTATAGTAACGACTACAGACATAATAATTCACATAATTAATTTAAAAGACATTGACGACACGTTAGGTGATCTAGAAACCAACATACAAATGTTAAAAAACGACAACAAACATATATTAGAGACACAACTAACAGAGACAAAACATAAACTATATACATTATATGGAAATCACACACGTAAAAGAAGAGGACTGGTTAATGCAGTAGGCAGTGGAGCAAAATGGTTGTTTGGAACAATGGACGAAGAAGACAGAAAAGTTATAGAAAGGCACTTATCAAATTTCAAGGAAAACATGCAAGAAACCAATGAGTTAGTAAACAAACAAATTTATATTAACACATATTTTAACGATACAATCAGTCACATAAGGTATTTAATCCAATCAGACAGGAGAGCTATAGAAAGTCAGTTAAGTTCAATTAACAAATATGAAAATACAAGAAATCAGGAGAACCTATATTATGACCAACAAATAAAAATTCAATTAATAAGAAATAAAATAGAACATTTACAAGACAACGTTGCATCCGCCAGATACAATATCTTACACCCCAGCATATTGACAGATATTGAGATCACAAAATATAATATAAATTTCAACAAACTAAATAATCTCAAGCTAGCTACAGCAGTTTTGAAAAATAATCTATTAATATTCGCTATCGAAATTCCTACAAACTTTATTACAATAAAAACCCAACAAATAATTCCCGTACCTAATTATGAACATTTTGAAATAGATCACAAGTCCGAAGTTATATTTAAATATAAAAACATTACATACACATACGAAAGTAATAAAAAATTAAAAGAAATGAAAAACAGCAAGCATTGTATAATTAAAAACAATTGTAAACTAATAAAAAGTAAAGAGATGGAAATAATAGAACTAGACGAGGAAACCATAGTAATAAATAATGCGAATAACGAAACATTATATCAAAATTGTAACAACAAAACAATACAAATTGTAAATAACACCTTAATACATTTTGTAAATTGTACAATAGGTATAGATAATAATTATTTTACCAACACTGTCGAAGAAGAAAATGAAAAAATATTATTCGAAAAAAAGGAACAAATCCAAAATTTTACAAAACAAATTACATTTGAAAGCATATTAGAAAACAATAAAATAAACTGGGTAAACATTAAACAATTAAAGACACACAAAGATATCATCTACTCCTTTAATGCCGCTGTAATTGTATTAATAATCATATTAATAACCCTGATTGTATTAAAACACAAAAAAATTAAAATTCAACTGAACAGTAATAGAATTCAGGAGAATTCTTTTCTAAAGGGGGGAGAAGTTATGTACAGATCCACTTCATTCCCAGTCCATAATACACAAACAAAACCAATTAGCCAGACAGTTCAAGAGTTATTGGACTCTATAAATGTAAAGTAAGCAATTTCGCGACACGAGTTAATAAACTCTTGTAAGCATCCGGTTTCGCAACCGTGACCTAATTTCATTGCCCTTTAGTAAACAATTTCGCGACATGAGTTATTAAACTCCTATATGCTTCCGGGTTCATAACGAAACCACCGCAGATAGAATAAGTCTAATCAGCATGTTTCGCAATCATATAGAATAAGCTAAATCATAATTCAAGTTAAGTACACCAACACCAACCAATTGTAACCCAAATGTAAAACCCTTTAAATACGACTTTTTGAATAAAGACAAATCAGTTATAATTCACCACTGAAAAACTAAAAGTCGTGTTCGTATTTATTTATTTTTTTATTAAAACCCGTCCCGCAGTACAAAATTCGCGCGAGGGGGGCACAGGTGTCCTAACTAGCATAAAAAATCAATTAATTATTAGGGGGAAGGGGTTTAGGGTAAGATCCTCCCCCTCATTATTTTATGCATGCATGATCATGTACAGTTTTGTGTGTTGTTAAGCGTGAGAAACTGATTGGGAGGGGTTAAAGGGATAAGGTGTGTGTGTTCAAGCATGGGAATTTGTGGGATTTTGTGAAGGAGGGAGGGATGAGACATAAGGAATTTGTGAGAATTTGTGAAGGAGGGAGGGATGAGGCATAATGCGTAAGAATTTATTAGGGTTAGTTATTGTGCGTATCCGGCTTGTGTTAATGTGATTCAATTAGGATAGCAGGTGTGTAAGTCACCCCAGTTATTTAACTTGTCTAAACGTGTAATACCTTGTAACGGTTTTGTTTCTGTTGTCATGCGTGAGAATTTGTGAGATCGTGTGGTGGTAGATGGGGTGAGTTCTCATGCTTGTGCCATGAAATTTCTAGGTATGAACAGCGAGGGTTGTTGTGAGGTTGTTGTGAGACTTGCGTACCTGTTGATCTATGAATTTGTGAGATCGTGTGGCTTGTGCCTGAACGGTTTGTACCTGGCCGACTCGTGTGGTGGTGGTGGATGGGAAATGTTCTCATGCTTGTGTGTAGCTTGTGCCAAGAAATTTCTAGGTATGAACAGCGAGGGTTGTTGCTTACCTGTTGATCTATGAATTTGTAAGATCGTGTGTGTGGTTCGTGTCTACCCAGGCCTGCTTGTGTGTTTTAATTGGTGGAAAGTAGATTCAATTAACTTGGCTAAACGTGTAATGATATATT
Organism: Drosophila kikkawai; assembly: GCF_030179895.1. Taxonomy (NCBI): domain Eukaryota; kingdom Metazoa; phylum Arthropoda; class Insecta; order Diptera; family Drosophilidae; genus Drosophila; species Drosophila kikkawai. Next base: position 34,570,714 of record NC_091730.1, read on the forward strand.
TTGTTGTATAATTTGAAGGTGTCACCCACCCTACCCTTTTAAAAAGAGAAAAAAATACATGTGAAATAAAAGTCAGAGTTTATTTTCATCAAAATTTAGTTTTTATTAAGTCTTTTAAATAAATTAATATATCGTTCCATTAATTTTAAGGCATCTTGTTCTCTCTTCTCAACATGCATGCATCTACAGGTGTCAGGTCCAGCTTTGCAATCGTCATAGGCCCAGGCGCAGTATGATAGGTGTTCCCCATACTTGGAACGAACTACCGGAGTGGCTTCCACGTCTTTGAAATATGTTTGAAATGTCTTCAATTTCGTAACGTGTTCCTTAAAGATTTCGTTCCCATACTCTTTTAAAAATTCTTCAATTTTCTCCGAGATCATTTTGAGTTTGTGTTCTCCTCCGATGAAAATAGTTTGAGTGTTTATTTTAAACTGAAGGTACATCTAAATGCCACATTACATTTATACACCTTTTATGAAAACAAAAATGTGAAACCTGTTGCTATACCATACCCACCCTTGAAAATAAAATTGTATTAAAAGAAGGGGGAGAGATGTTCAGTTTTCTTTTTTTCTTTATTTTTAAATTTCGTTATATGATGAAATTAGTTGTTTGACTCTATGTTGCTGATTTACATAATGAAAGCATGCACAGGTTTCTATATTATCATAAGAAAATGTACATAAATTAATATGTTCTCCATATGTTGTTTTTTTAAACTCCTTTACTCCAGCGTCCATGAACATGTTCCTTGACTCCAACAGTAATTGTAAATCCTCTTTGGTAATCACATTTCGAAAATCATTGATAAATAAATTAATGTTATTTATCAAAGAGGAAGAATTAATATTACGAATGCTATTAGATTTATTCATTTCGTAAACTTCTTCTTCTATCAACTCTCAAACTGTGAATGAAGAAATCTAGTTACTAGAATTTCCGGGTACATAAAAATTTAAAATTTTGTAAGCATTGTTGAGTGCGCAGACACACTCCTGCAGATGTAGTGAGCAAAATGGAAACTGGTTTCCATCTATTGTTTTTAAAGCAGGACATCCGATTTCTTCAACATTCATTAAATCTCGTGTTTTTAGAAATTTTTTGAGGAAAAGTCTTTTTTCATGACCTTTACAAATAATTTCCTTATTCCTTATTATTTCTCTTAGATACGTTTGTGCTTCTTTGAAAAAGCTTATGCCATCGTTCCAATAAATTTTATGATGTTGGTTTGTTAACCAAGCAACTGTTTTTCTCGTTTTTTTATCCAATTCAGTGAAATCATATGGAGAGTGTATTATAAAATGTGAATTTAGTTTTGAATCTTTTTTAAACACCACTCCAATTTCTTTTAGAATAAATTTATTGTTATTTCCAATAAATCCTTGAATATCAATTGCAGCAGTATCTCCCCTCATGGTTGATTATTAAACAATTCGCTGAACTAGACCACGGTTCACGGTTGAACGGGTTAAATTCAACTAAACGATCATGTATCAGTACGCAATATACTTGAACAGTTTCACTAGGCGGTTGACTAAGTTCAGTCGAAATCCTAACATCAATCGGTCCTGATTTTACCGTCTCATTTTGATACGATAAATCTATCACGAAAATAGGAGCTTTAGTTTTGTATTCCACAGGCGGTAATAGTGGGGTTTCATTTCGATTATAGTAGCTAGATTGAAATTTGGAATACATTTCATATAGGTGAGCGAATCGATCCTTATCAAAGTCTATATTTAAATCATCGTACGGGTATGTTTCAGAGTTTAGGTAAATCTTCAAATTTCTCAAATTATTTGTAACAAATTGATGATTATCTTTAAATACGATCAATGCAAATCAAGGACGTTCACGGTTAGCAGCTAGTTTAACATTCCAAACATGATGTGTTCCATTACTCAGTTTCGGGTTAATGTACGTATCCCAACTACGGAAAGCAATTGGAAGATTTGCCCCACTTTTTATAATATCATACATTTTGATTTTTGATGAATCACTTGGTGTCACATGAGGAATTTTCCATATAATATTAGTTATATCAACTTGAAACTTTTGATTTGATACATTATCTTCAAATACATCATTCATGTTTTTAGTTACATAGGTACACAGCCAAAAATTTCCACGAGCCATTTCAAGTTTTCCATGATATTTGGGTGCTCCTGAGTAAAAGTCCCATACAAAATTATTTTCCATCACCTACAGGTTCCGCGGTATACCTAAGAATACAAAAAACCGATGTTTGCCGACATTTTGAATTACGTGGCCTATATAATTGGACTTACCTTTATTATTTTCGGTAGGACCTACTCTCAATACATCACGGCACTACTAAAAAATAGTCCCAATCGTGGACCATTGCCCATGTCTTTGGAATTCGACGCCAAAGTTGAAACTCCCAACATTTTCAACTTTTCTGTGATGAAAAAACAATTCTGAGAATTAAATTTTATATGGAACTAATTTTAAATATTCATTGAATCTATTGTTCATTGTATTCTTTAATTTCGGTTTAAAGCGTTATCATGAGGACATTTTATTGGATTTATTAAACGAATAAAACAGCTTTTTTGGTTTTATTATCTACTCCTATTTGCTGTCAAATTTCAAATAAGTCAAGGCAACCTATAAAATAGTAGTAGATATGTATCTTTTTATACCCTTGCAGGGTATTATAATTTCAGTCAGAAGTTTGCAACGCAGTGAAGGAGACCTTTCCGACCCTATAAAGTATATATATTCTTGATCAGAATCAACAGCCGAGTCGCTCTGGCCATGTCCGTCTGTCCGTCTGTCCGTCTGTCCGTCCGTCCGTCTGTCCGTTTCTACGCAAACTAGTCCATCAGTTTTGAAGCTATCTGAATGAAACTTTGCATATAGTCTTCTATATACTCTCACTGCTATATATGTCGGAACGGGCCGGATCGGACTACTATATCATATAGCTGCCATGGAAATGTTCGATAAAATTTTAGAAAAAAAATTATAACTTTGCTGTTTTTTAACATTTTTGCACCATTTTTTAGATATGGTCATTTTATATTATTCCAGAATTTTGGTAAAAATTTTATGAATATCGGATGGCTATATCATATAGCTGCCATAGGAAAGATCAGGAAATTAATAGGAAAAGAATTATAACTTGGCTGTTTTTTATAATTTTTCTGCACCATTTTTGAGATATGGCCAATTTATATTATTTCAGAATTTCTATATTAATTTTATGAAAATCGGATGACTATATCTTATAGCTGCCATAGGAACAATCGGGCAATTAACAGAAAAAAATGTATAACTTCGTTGTTTTTCAACGTATTTTTATCTTCTTTGAGATATAGCCATTTTTTATTATTTCAGAATTTCGTGTTTAATTTTATGAAAATCGGATGACTATATCTTTTAGTTGCCATAGGAACGATCGGGGAACTGCAAGAAAAAATCTAATTTCGGTGTTTTTTATACCCTTGCAGGGTATTATAATTTCAGTCAGAAGTTTGCAACGCAGTGAAGGAGACCTTTCCGACCCTATAAAGTATATATATTATTGATCAGCATCAATAGCCGAGTCGATCTAACCATGTCCGTCTGTCCGTCTGTCCGTCTGTCCGTCCGTCTGTCCGTCCGTCCGTCTGTCCGTTTCTACGCAAACTAGTCCCTCAGTTTTAAAGCTATCTGAATGAAACTTTGCTTATAGTCTACTATATACTCTCACTGCTATATATGTCGGAACGGGCCGGATCGGACGACTATATCATATAGCTGCCATACAAATGTTCGATAAATTTTTAGAAAAAAAATTATAACTTTGCTGTTTTTCAACATTTTTGCACCATTTTTCAGATATTGCCATTCTATATTATTCCAGAATTTTGGTAAAAATTTTATGAAAATCGGACGAATATATGATATAGCTGCCATAGGAACAGTCGAGAAATTAATAGAAAATAATTATAACTTCGTTGTTTTTCAACCTATTTTTATCTTCTATGAGATGTAAGCTAATTTTATTAGTTCAAAATTTTGGTATAAATTTCATGAAAATCGGACAACTATATCATATAGCTGCCATATAAACCGATCGGCAGAAGTAGAGAAAATGTAAAACTGGGAATGTAAAGCTGTAACTGTCAAACTCTCAACATAATAAGTATAGGTAAAATTTAATGAAATAATATCTGCAAGGGTATACAAACTTCGGCGTGCCGAATTTAGCTTCCTTTCTTGTTTTCTTTTATATTTCCCATTTTCGGATTTAATTTTATTAAAATCGAACGACTATATCCTATAGCTGCCATAGGAACGATCTGAAAATGTTTACGAAAAAATATAAAAGTTCGTTGTTATTACTTATATGTTTCTGTTTCAGAATTATATACATATGTATATAGCTCATGTAAAATAAATCTGGCCAATTCTGTAATTGGCAATTGGCAATCTGTACTCATAGCCTCTACTAAACAAATGATCAATCTTGCACAGTTGCATAATTAACCTTATTACCTGACATCTACCTGTAGTAGAGTCAAAAGGGTTAACCTTAAAGGTTGACAACAGGGAAGGTAAGGTGCTTTTTTATTGACGCACATGTATAATCCGCGGACTAGTATTTTTACAAAATCTCGCGCCATATATGAAGATTTTCGAGTATGACCTGTGGTGGTCACTCTATTTCTAACCGACCGAAAACTTAAACTTAATTGGTAAACTTCCAAACATTTGCCATTTTTTAAGTGGAAGGCTAGACTATAGACCTACAGGGACCGAGTGACAACATATATCAGTACTTCTCAGTGCTTCCAGTAGTTTTCAACTGTGTGAATTTGTGTTTATCTCAGTGAAAACAGTGAAAAGACAATTAATAGTGTTTGTGTGTGTGTGTATAGGTATAGAAAAATTGAAGTAAGTTTAGTGTAAGTTATACATTTGGCTAGATTTGGGTACTTTTTTAAACATTTGCCTTAATATATTTCGATCTCCTGTGGAGATCATCGTTAGGCGAATTAGCTTTTTCAAGCGCCCTTTTTTTAAACAGGAACAACAAGAAAATGCCGCGCACATCTTCTTTGTCCCAAGAACAGCGCCGCCAAGCCGCACTAAGGCGAAGTCGCGCTCAATACGCTAGGAATGCTCCACAAATTAGAGCCCGAAATGCCGAGCACAATGCCCTTGTCCGCTCAGCAATTTCGGAGGTTGCAGAGGAGACTCGCGCTCGAAATACCGAAGCATGCTCTCAGAGAAGGCGTAGTGAACGAGTTCGAGCGCGGGAACGAGTGAATGATGCAGCATCTCATGCACTCGCCAGGCAGAACTCGGAGGAGCGACGACGACAGCAGTTGCAAAATACTGCATCGCACGCACTCGCCAGGCAGAACTCGGAGGAGCGTCGACGACAGCAGTTGCAAAATACTGCATCGCACGCACTCGCCAGGCAGAACTCGGAGGAGCGTCGACGACAGCAGTTGCAAAATACTGCGGATCACGCTGCTTGGAGATCGCTCGAGGAAAACCGCGGGCCAGAACGTGCACGGGATGCTGCAGCGCATGCACTCGCCAGGCAGAGCTCGGAAGAGCGCCGACGACAGCAGTTGCAAAATACTGCGGATCACGCTGCATGGAGATCGCTCGAGGAAAACCGAGGGCCAGAACGTGCACGGGATGCTACAGCGCATGCACTCGCCAGGCAGAGCTCGGAAGAGCGCCGACGACAGCAGTTGCAAAATACTGCGGATCACGCTGCATGGAGATCGCTCGAGGAAAACCGAGGGCCAGAACGTGCACGGGATGCTGCAGCGCATGCACTCGCCAGGCAGAGCTCGGAAGAGCGCCGACGACAGCAGTTGCAAAATACTGCGGATCACGCTGCATGGAGATCGCTCGAGGAAAACCGAGGGCCAGAACGTGCACGGGATGCTGCAGCGCATGCACTCGCCAGGCAAAGCTCGGAAGAGCGCCGACGACAGCAGTTGCAAAATACTGCGGATCACGCTGCATGGAGATCGCTCGAGGAAAACCGAGGGCCAGAACGTGCACGGGATGCTGCAGCGCATGCACTCGCCAGGCAAAGCTCGGAAGAGCGCCGACGACAGCAGGTGCAAAACACCCTCTCTCGCTCTAACCGAAGAGCACAAGAGGAAAATAGGAGGACTGAGCGAGCACGAGATGCCGAAGTCCGCAGAATTGCTAGGAACAATCCAATAATTAGGGCACGGGAACAACATAGGAACACAATCCATCATCGGAACACTAGGTTTCAGAGGAGACTTCGGGAGCAGCAAATTCAGGAAATGGCTGAGGAGCGGCTCCTAACATACAGGTCCATTTCTCAAAATCGCCAGGCTGAATCTGCAAGGCAGTCACAGCGAAATATAGCTTCTAGAGCAGAACTATCCCCAGATGAAAGACATGATCATCGGGAACGCCAACGCCAAAGAAACCGAGCCTCTGCTAGGGAACAATATCGACGGAATATAAAAGATGGACCAACTCAATGCTGTGTGTGCTGTGGAGGAACATGGTTTCCATCGCAGATAAATGGTTTAAAGAAAAATTCCATATCTGCAAAGTATCCAAATTTAAATGTAGACAATGCATTTTATTTAAGTAGGAAATTCCCGAGTCCGTCAGGCAAATATCAGTTTTGCAGCACATGTCGTCAGAGTGTTTCAAAGGGTAAATTACCATCCCTTTGCCTCTCTAATGGCTTTGACTTCCCAGATATCCCTGAGTGCCTTAAAAATTTAACATGCCTTGAGGAGCGCCTTATTTCTCCACGAATTCCTTTTATGCGTATTATCTCCCTAGGCTATGAAAGGCAATGCGGAATTAGAGGTGCAGTAGTTAATGTTCCGATTTCGGTACCTGATACTGTAAACACACTTCCCCGTTCCTTTGATGCGACTCATGTCATACAGGTGCACCTTAAAAGGAAGCTAGAGTATTCGCACAATTTCATGACTGAAACAATTCGACCCGCTCGGGTCCTTGAAGCTGTTCGTTATTTAGTTAACACTGAGCTTTACAGAAAGCACAATATTGCTTTTAATGGGAGTTGGCTTACTCAAATGGAAGATCGAGAAGAAATCCCTTTTATCGCAGATGAAGCCGACCGAGAGGAGGTGGAACAGCTCTTACGCCAACTACCCAATTCTCAATTAAATCGACCAGAAGAAGATTTAAATCCAGGCGGTCATGAAACTCCTTTAGAAAATAATGACACTGCTCTTCAACGTATAGCTTTGGCCCCCGGAGAAGGGCGCCTGCCAACTAATTTAACCCTCGATGAAGATGCAGAAGAACTTTCGTTCCCAACAATCTCTTGCGGTGCTGTTTTCAAAGCAAAAACCACCTACGCAAAAAAAGCAAGATCGCAAATTCGTGTTTACGATCGTCGTTGTGCAGTAGTACCTAAAGTACTTTATATGTACAAATTTTACGAAATGCAGCGAATTCAAAATTCAATCTCCATTGCCCTTCGTAAAAAATCAGGTTCGGTAACTGCTGCCAATGTGATGGATAATTCGTTTGTTGACAACCTTGTACAGCATGACGACGGATATCACATTCTTAGAGGTCTTCGATCCGCCCCAGCTCATTGGGAAGCTGAGAAAAAAAAAGGTCATAGCTATGATAAGGCAATTTGGGCTGCCTACTTTTATAACTTTTTCCGCTGCGGAATCCAAATGGAATGAACTTTTGGTTATTCTATCTCGTCTATTGGATAATAGAAATATTACAGAAGACGAAGCGGCAACTCTTTCTACCGCCGAAAAGGCTAGATTAATTAGATCTGACCCAGTAACATGCTCCCGATACTTCGACTTTAGGTTTCGACAATTAATTAAATTGTTCAAAAGCTCCGAAATTTTTGGCGAGTTTACTCTGGTCCATTATTATTGGAGGATAGAATTCCAGCACAGGGGATCGCCCCATTCTCATGGAATGTACTGGTTCTCTGGCGCTCCAAAGCTAGAAGGACCAGAAAATTCCGATCAAGTGGTGAGTTTCATTGATCGTTTCATTACCACCACAGGGGACGATCCTGAATTGCAAGAAGTAATTCAATATCAGCGGCATAAACATAGTTCTTTGTGTTTAAGGGAACTGCGTGGCCAGGAATTCTGCAGGTTTCAAATGCCATACCCTCCAATGCCAGAAACAATGGTTTTGTTTCCGTTAGAAGACAACGAACCCAATGTTGAACATTTTAAAGAAATTTTTAAAAAAATTAAAGAGCTTTTAAAGTCTACTTCCGACGAAGAAGAAGCCGTCTTTAATAACTTTGAAAATTTTCTTACTCATCTACAGATAAGTCTTGATGAGTACAAGTTCGCCATCCGATCAAGCTTAAAAAAGCCTCAGGTATTTCTCCGCCGCAAATTTTCCGATAGGTTAGTAAACGCTTATAATAGTGATATCCTTGGCCTACATAGGGCAAACATGGATATACAGTTTATCTTAGATGCATTTGCCTGTTGTAGTTATATAATTAACTACATAAACAAATCCAACCGTGGGGTGTCGCAACTGCTTAGAGAAGCCATGACTGAAATAAGCCATGGAAATATTTCAGTTAAAAGAAAATTGCAGCATCTCGGCAGCAAATTCATTAATGCTACCGAAATATCAGCCCAAGAAGCAGCCTACAACATTTTAGGATTGCACATGTCTGAGGCAAGTGAAGGAAACATTTTTGTAAACACTTGCCATCCAGATAAAAGAGTTCGGATAGTGCGATCTAATAGAGAATTAGAGCACTCAACTGATATTTTTGAGCAAAACTTGCTTGATCGGTACGTGCAGAGGCATGGAGACTTAGAATCGATATGCCTTGCAGAATTTGCAGCTTGGTACAAGTTTTCCAAAATAAACGCACCAAGAGAACCGTCCAACGAAGATTATGATGAAGCGATCGACTTGGATCAAAATGAAGAAAATCCCATTTCTGGCCAAAGCTACCAACTGCTAGATGGAACTGGGAGCGTCAAAAGACGCAAGCATGCCTTAATTCTTAGATGGGTTCGCTTTAGCATAAACTCTTCCCCGTCGGATTACTTTAGAGAGCACGTAATGCTCTTCTTCCCATGGAGAAATGAAGAGACTGAACTTATTTCGAATGACAATGAAATGACATTCAGAAATAATTACGAAATCATTAAGCGCAACAAAGAGCAATATGATGTGTTTGATGATATGGAACTAGAGAGAGTTCTTCAAGATTTTGAAAATTTTGACAGAGAAGATAATGGGCTTCCTCCTCAGGAACCTGCCTCTCAATATCTAGATGAAGAATTTAGAGCCTTGGCGGTACCAAACGTCGAACGAAACGTAAATGTACTCCAAGATGACAATGCTGTAAATAACACAGAAGATGGCGAACTTCAACTAATTAGACTTCCCCCGTTAGTATCTGATGATAACCTTTGCTCGCTGTCCAGGTCGCTTAACGCTAAGCAACGCCTGTATTATGCCCACGTAATGCATAATATAGCAGCCAAAAATATATTTTATGAATATGTTGGCGGAGGTGCTGGAGTAGGCAAAAGCAGACTGATTTCAACGATATATCAGTCTATAACTTGGAGAGCTAATAAGCTACCGGGAGCAACTGATTCTGCAAAGGTCTTACTTTGTGCTCCCACTGGAAAAGCAGCTTTTGGAATTGGAGGACTTACACTTCATTCCGTTTTCTCACTTCCAGTGAATCAAACATCAGGTCCTTTAAGACCTTTAAGCAATGACTCCGTAAACACGATGCATTGCGAGCTAATAGACCTCCAATTAATTATTATTGATGAAATCTCGATGGTCGGATCTAAAACGCTAGGATATTTAGATCAAAGACTTCGACAAATTTTTAGAAGCCAAGACGTAATTTTTGGGGGTAAGTCTATTATAGTGTTTGGAGATCTGAAGCAGCTGTGCCCAGTAGGAGATCGGTGGATATTCCTAGAGAATATCTCAAATCCGTATAATATTCTGGCTGGCACAAACCTCTGGAGTAATTTTAGGTTTTTCGAGCTAACAGAAATAATGAGGCAACGGGACGATCATGCATTTGCTTTGGCTTTGAATAACATGTCAGAAGCTAACATGACAGATGCAGATGTGGTGCTTTTTAGGCAGAGAGTTGTCACGCCAACCGACGTTCCGGATGAAGCAATCCACTTATTTGCTTCCAATGACGAGGTTAATCAGTACAACGCCTTAAAGCTCGCTCAAATCCCCACAGAAGAGTTCGTTTCAACTGCCATAGATACTGTAAAATCAGCTAATATGTCAGTACGAAATAAAGAAACAACTCTCAGAAATGCCCAAAATATGAAAACGTCCGAAACCCAGGGTTTGCCATATATTCTGCGTCTTAAAACAACAGCAAAGTATATGGTTACCGTCAATATAGATACAAATGATGGACTGGTAAACGGGGCAACAGGCCAATTAATGCAGATTGACAACTGCATGGTAAACAACGTTGGATTGGTAAGAAAACTTTGGATTAAGTTTTCAGATCCTACAGTTGGTGCCATGGCCACGTCAAAAGTTAGGAGAAATGATCACCCAGATTGGACTCCTATTGAAAAAACAGCTCGAGTCTTCCAATGCGGAAGCTCAGGACATTCTTCGGTTGATCGAAAGCAGTTCCCTGTTGTTCCTGCTGAGGCTATAACTATACATAAAAGCCAAGGAGCCACCTACAGCAAAGTCGCTGTGCACCTTAAAAGGGGCATTAAGCGAGCTTCGCTTTACGTAGGATGCAGCAGAGCAACAAGTGCATCGGGTCTCTTCCTTTTAGGAGACTTTGTTCCTCCAACAAGATTTGGAGCTACAAATGTCCAAGCAGAGCTAGAAAGCTTGAGAGGAGAAAAGGCCTTGACTACGCAGTATGAATTCTTGGTCAATGGGGATAATACCATCTCAATGTATTATCACAATATTGAGTCCCTTCGCGCTCATCGCGAAGACATTGCCAATGACCAAATTATTTGTTCTGCGAACTTTCTGTGTTTTGTTGAAACCTGGACTCTTCCCCACGAAGAGTACAACTTAAGGGATTTCGACATTATCAGAAGAATTGATAGCAATCGGTTAAATGGTATTGGGAAAAACGGAATACTTATTTATGCCAAACAAAGTATTTCGTCAAATGTGCAGTTTCTTTTTGAGACAAAAAAATCGCCAACACCCAGAGCAACCTATCAATCGATTGCTTTTAAATATCTTGACACGTCATTTATAATTGTTTATAGGAGTCCCGGATATCCTATTGAAAGATTTCGTAATGAAATTAAATCGGACGTTGAAAGAGTTCGAAGAATGGATATTAATAAAGTTGTTTTATTAGGAGACTTTAATATCTGCAGATCCTCAGCGGGTGATGTTTTGGAGGAATTTTTGAATGGACGTAATCTTTTGCCATTAAATAATTCTGAAACAACGAAACAGCAAACTCAAATTGATTGGATATTTTCTGACTCCCGAGTTCCAGAAGCTGTTGCCCTGACATATGAAACACCCTATAGCCATCATGATGGAATTTTTTTTAAATATAGCTTTTAGGAGAGTATTCTTAAGTTATTTGATTAGGTATAAGTAGAATTTTTTTTTTCCCCCTCGTGGATTGAGACCTTGTCGTGGTGAGGGGGCTTAGTACGTGAATTTTAAACAAAATATATCACTGAAACTAACCGCAATCCTTATATAAATCATTTTTTATTTTTTTACTTACTGCAAGGGTATTTAAACTTCGGTAAGCCGAAGTTAGCTTCCTTTCTTGTTTTATATATAATATACATTTTTTCTTTTTGACTAAACTTAAATATGTAAGGATTATCGCTGGCTACTAAGCTGTCTTATAAATGTTATGTTCGGAAGACCTTTTTATTTAATATTAAACTAATTGTTGCCTTGACTTATTTGAAATTTGACAGCAAATAGGAGTAGATAATAAAACCAAAAAAGCTGTTTTATTCGTTTAATAAATCCAATAAAATGTCCTCATGATAACGCTTTAAACCGAAATTAAAGAATACAATGAACAATAGATTCAATGAATATTTAAAATTAGTTCCATATAAGATTTAATTCTCAGAATTGTTTTTTCATCACAGAAAAGTTGAAAATGTTGGGAGTTTCAACTTTGGCGTCGAATTCCAAAGACATGGGCAATGGTCCACGATTGGGACTATTTTTTAGTAGTGCCATGATGTATTGAGAGTAGGTCCTACCGAAAATAATAAAGGTAAGTCCTATTATATAGGCCACGTAATTCAAAATGTCGGCAAACATAGGTTTTTTGTTTTCTTAGGTATACCGCGGAACCTGTAGGTGATGGAAAATAATTTTGTATGGGACTTTTACTCAGGAGCACCCAAATATCATGGAAAACTTGAAATGGTTCGTGGAAATTTCACAAAGTTTAATTTTGTGTTCCTGTGTTATTAATAGCACCAGCTCATGTTTACAATTTAATATGACTTTTTTGAAATCTTCACAAAATCCCATTAGATTTTTAAGGGGCACAGAAAAGTTGAAGTGATGGGAAATGTTAAAGTTGACTCCTCCACTCAACCCAGAATTGTAAAGTCTCTTGCTCTCAAGATGACTTAAAGAGACAAAGTTTTTTAATGTGGAAGTAACGCCAACAAATCTTGTTCTATCTATCTCAACACCATTTATTTCATATCGTATTTCATCCAAGAAGTATGCCATACAATTATTTCGCAATTTCCCAATTACATCTCGGGTTATCAACCTATCACCCTCCCCCAAGATGCTAATAACTCCTTGAAAATTAAGAAAACTCTCACTAGGAAGTACATATAAATCTTGATTTTGAATGGTTATTCTTATCTCATCATTTGACTTAAATGATTGTTGATATGGTGAATAGCTGTGGTATTCCTTTTTCGATATACTATCGTCAGAAAGGGGCTTTTCTCGTACTGCTAATACCTCGTTCAAACCCATAACTTTTATTTAAACTCGTAATTTGAAACCCAATGATTTTAAAATTAATTTATTTTTTAATGTGAGCGTATTCGTACTTGACTTCGAACCTCTTCCTATAACTTTACGATTGAAAGTGCGTTGGTTGTGAAAAGTATCAGCTCTTTTATTATATATAATCATTGTATCAATCTCAAATGTAGACGGATCGTATAGTTTTCGCCATGTAAATTTATCAAATCACCGTTCTGATCAGTTATGTGTATAGAGAGAGTACTTATTTCTCTAGTGTTGACTGGTAAATAAATGAGATTGTGAGGTGTGATATTCATTTTATAGCCCGGTGGAACATTAATCCCAAATTCATACAATGCATGATCCTGTCTGCCATCAATATATGATCCACTAACAATATTACACACTAAGCGTATTGTGTTTATTTTTAAAATGTTCACTGGTTGATCGGATATATACGTTTTTTTCTGATCAGGATTGAGCACCCTTTTATTAAAACCAAACAATTTTCCAATCGAGTTTTCTCTATTAAAATATATAGCTTCCTGGTTGGTTGAAATATGAACTTGAAGTGTATTATTATTACTTTCCAACTGAAATGTTTTCTCGAGACCATAATCTCTAAGCTTATTTTTCAGAAAATCATGAATATCATCGAGTTCATAAGATCCGATGGGGATTTCAATTATCATATTTCCGATATGGAATAGATTATTACTTTTATCAACATTAGGAATAGAATTGTACATATGAAAATCAATTAGTGCGCACTCAAATTCACCATTATTTAATTCAATGGGTGGGAAATAAGTTATGTTAGTAATGGGTTCATTACCATTTAATGTAAGGGTGAATGATCTACTCATTTTGAAATCTAATAATAAACTGTGAAAATAGAGCTTACACATGTAAACTTATATTCTCAAATAATTATGTATTCATTAAAACCTTTTCTATATCGCCCATTATCCATATCATTATCTTTACTTATCATTAAGAAACCATATTTATCTTCCCAACATTTTCGACAAACTATCATGAATAAATCATAAGTCATATCACCATGTATATGATCGCGAAATATGTTTCGTAAATTAAGATCATCTTGTTTAAACACTATAATCATGTTAGCATTATCGCGTACAAGGTGCTTTGGGATATGTGTATATGTTTGAGATAAATAAAATGAGTCAATTTTTTTATGGCGTCCCATACAGAAATATGAACGGATGTTAGTCTGTTTCTCACATGCGACATCATCAAAGATCATGATGGAGTTTTCTTTTGCCTTTTCAGGTGGTAAAACTTCATCATTTTGTGAGAATGTGTAGTACCCCATACCCTTTATCGGTTTAATTAATTTCTCTAAATACTGGTACTTTGGCTGATACAAACTTTTTGCGAAAATATATATATTCTCAAATTTTAGACCATTCGGACTTTCCAAAAGATTAATTAGCATATTGGTTTTCCCACAGCTCGATGATCCAACAATCAGAGCTCTGATAGTATCAGGTAATAGTAGACTATGTCGTGGTGATGAATTTTTAAATAAGTCATGACCACCCTCTATGTCCCTAATACAAATCTGTTGTTTTTGACGTATTAAACGCATATTCACATGTATAATGTAGTTCATTCACCGAGAAATGCTCATTGATTAAACATTATATAAAATGGGTAAAAGTTTTTATAATTATCGCAGTCAGAAATTAAACTTGAAGCGAGGTAGTGGCATTATTAACAAAATAATTAACACGCTTCCATTTGAAGCACATATTCCTGGTTATAATTTTTGTGGACCTGGTACAAAGTTAAAACAGAGATTGGAGCGCGGAGATCGTGGAATAAATCAATTAGATGAGGCATGTAGAACTCATGATATTGCATATTCACAACACAAGGAGTTAAGTGACCGTCACAAGGCGGATGCAGTTTTAATAAATAAAGCGTGGGATCGTGTTACTTCAAGGGATAGTAGTTTGGGTGAAAAAACTGCTGCATACTTAGTCACAAATATCATGAAAACTAAAAAGAAATTCGGAATGGGTATGAAAAAGAAGAAGAAGGGAGTGAAGAGGAAGTGTAGGAAAAGGGGAGGAAAGGGTAAGACATTCTCAAATGTTATTCAAACAGGAATGCGAGCATTGAAAAAACAGAAACCATTAGATCTCATGAGTGCTATTAAGGTTGCACGCAAAGCAGTGAGTAAATCAATTGGTCGCAATAAGAAAAAAATAAAGATTCCTCGCATAATTAATGTACCCAAAGTTGGTGGTTTTTTACCACTCGTCCCCATTTTGACTGCACTTAGTGCACTGGGTAGTGTTGCTTCTGGCAGCGCAGCTATTGCTTAAGCCATCAATAATGCATCAACGAGTAAAAAACAACTAGAAGAGAGTAAACGTCATAATAAAAAAATGGAAAGTATTAGTGTGGGTGAAGGTATGTTTCTTAAACCTTATAGAAAAGGGTATGGATTATATCTTAACCCATTTAGAGGAAATCAAAAAAACTAATAAGTAAGCTACCCAAGAAGGCACTTTCAAATTTTGAAATTTTAGATTTTGCTCAAAAATATATTCCTCATTTTCGAGGTGTATTTATGAGAGACTCACTACCGAAATCACCTTGGATTCATGAATCAGGAATTATAAACCTAGGCGATGCCTCATCAAATGGTACACATTGGGTAGCTTATAAAATAAAAAAATATACACTACTTTGATAGTTTTGGAAATTTACAACCACCAAAAGAAGTTGTGAAATACTTGGGGAATAATATTAGCTATAACTATGATAGAAAGCAAGCCTTTAACACAAACAATTGTGGACACCTGTCTCTACAATTTTTACTCTCTATCAACTCATGATTGGTCTACACTCTTCTCTAGTTTTCTCTGAGATCGTTTCAAACGCACCCTATTTTTAACTATTTGCTTCATGGTTGGGTGAGATCTTAGAATACTTTCTCTGAGATCGTTTCAAACCCACCCTATTTTTAACTATTTGCCTCATGGTTGGGTGAGATCTTAGAATACTTTCTCTGAGATCGTTCAAACCCACCCTATTTTTAACTATTTGCTTCATGGTTGGGTGAGATCTTAGAATACTTTCTCTGAGATCGTTTCAAACCCACCCTATGTCTCAACTATGCTCTTCTCTGATTGGTCTGCTCCCGAATTTAAAATGAAAGAATGTCTTCAAAAATTGAGAGGGTTGTTCTACTCTCGACTATAAAATCGGTGTGAAAATGATTTTAACACACAGTCAAAGTTAAAAATCAGACAACAAACAACAAACAACAGCATCTATAAACAGCCTGGAAAAACAGTTGATTAACTGCTAAAAAAAAAAAACAGGTAAGAACAGCTATTAACTGCATATTAACAACAATTAACTGCTAAAAAACAGGTAAGAACAGCAATTAACTGCATATTAACAACAATTAAACAACTATTAAACTAGATAATAACAACAATCTGTTTCCATTTATTTTCCATCAATTAGAAAAAAAACAAACGGAAATGGTAATGAAAGTTATTAAGGACTTCAATGGAAAGATGGCCAAACCTCTACTCACCAAGAACAAGATGAAAACAAATTGCTTTTACCCGATTATGAATGCTCAACGTAAAAAAACTAGCTATGGAACTTCCCTTGCTCTTGAACTTGAGGAGTATATTTTATACTTACCGGAGCGCTACTCAACCTTAGATGATGCAACAATCAACATTATAAAGGATAACCGTTTTTATATTTTAAAAAAGGATGATAATAATTTGTACTTGGAATTAAATAAAGTTGTGAAATCTTGAAAATTTATACATTTTTAATACTTTTAAGCTATATATTTGCAATAATAAAAATAAATTTTCTTCAAAAACACAAATAAATTTGTTATAAATATTTAATTACATTTACTTTTATCACAGTATCAAGTGAGTGTCTGAGAAAACTAGAGCAATGAAACGTCAAGTCTTAAAACAGTTGACAGAGAGTAGAAATATTTTAAAAAGAAAGTTCAATGAATTAAAACAAATGAAAAATGAGAATGCTTCAAATTTAGAAGAAACTTTTAAGCCAATTACAGCGCCTTTACACGCAATTCTTGCTGATAATAAGAAATTTAAAAATTCCAATGATGGTAATGTACCTGAGAAAAAATCATTGGTAAAGAAGGAGGAGCATCATGTCGCGAGAAAACAGTATGTGAGCGAAAAAGAAAGCGAGGATGAATTTTTTTCACAAGATTCTGAAAGATATTCTGATTCTGATTCTGATTCTGATTCTGATTCAAATGAAGAAGAAGAAGATGAAGAAAAAGAAGAAGAAGAAGATCAAGAAAATGTAAATAAAGAAAAAGGGGTGGAGTACGATCTCAACATTAGTCATTTAAAGAAACAAAAGCATCTAGACAATAGTTATGGACCTCGAAAAGAAAATAATATATTGATGTTAGGTAATAGTGCACTTAAAATTCAAAAAAATAAAATGGAATTGGAGAGTGGAAACTCATGGACCTTAACACAGGGTCTATACTCACTAATTTTTCATAACGCACCTCGTGACTATACTAAAGATGATTTAAAAATATATAAACAAATTTTATTTGAGACAAGTGCTCACAAAAGAAACTATGAACCCGACGGACAATTAAAAGGAAATCGCTCGAAGAAATATTCATCAATTATTAGACCTCTTATGACATCAGCTGTCTCACCCACTCGAAAATATACTGGGTCAGCATATATGAAGCTTCAACGAACGAAACCTAGGTATATTTATTGGAACAATGTAAACGAGCTTGTAGAGAGGTTACAGCTTTTAATGAGTTCAAAAGCTGCTGGACATAATGGACATTCTAATGAGATTTTATCGATAATAGAAGAACTGCGAGAAGAAAAAATAATATATTAATAAAATAGAAAGCACTTTATAATTTTTAATTAATATTAAAATGTCAATTGACAAGTTTGGTCATTTTTCGAATGATAGAGAATTTTCCTCACTTTTCAAAAGGGAGCTTGAAAGTCTCACGGGTGTTTATCTTGATACTGATGGCCATATAAATGTACATAGAAAAAGAATAAAAAACTCTTCACAGCCAATAAATGGTAATGACTTGGTCATTAAACTATATGTAGACAAGAAAATTGATGATGTTAAATTACTACAAATGGAATCGATTGACAAATCATTTGAGAATCGAAATAAAAGAGTATCAGAGTTGGAGAGTAAAGCAATAAAAATGATTACACAATTAGAACATATAGATATCTTGATGAACAACATAATTAATCAAATTGAAAATATTAATAGTTTTATAAACTCGAAAAACCCACCACCAAATCTTCGTACGCAAAAGGTGGAAATAGAAGGAACTTTGCTTAAAAAAAGTCCATTCGCACACCGTGAAAGAGATCCGAAAACTGATTTAGTTGAAAGTTAAATATACCATTCCTTCAGCTTTTATATTTATAATAATAATGACACTCGACAAGTTTTGATGTTTTTTAATTGAGAGAGAGTACTCAAGGGAGATTAAAAAGGGGCTAATCAAATTTCAAAGCTTACTCACTGACTCTGATGGTAATTTAAATCTTCAGAGAAATAGATTTAAAAATTGTTTACCTCCCATCCATGAAAATGATGTAGTAACAAAGAATTATGTTGATGATGAAACAAGAAAAGTATTAACAAATATATCTACTGTAATTTCCAATCAACCACAGAAACAGTCAATTTTTAAAGTAAAACCCCGAATAAATCATGTTGAGAGCAAAGTGAATGAAATTTCTTCAAAAATTGATTATCTAAAGAAAAATCTTCGTGAAATAATAATGCAAATTGATGAAATAGAAAATAGTATTTTCAGCTATATAATTCACCCGCAATCAATATTAAAAAGTGAAACAATATTGTTGGGGGCGGCGCTTCCTTCCTTCGGGAAAATTGGCTGGATGATGATGAAAAGAACTCCCACGGCGCAAGCGAAAAATATTCCGGAGACGAAATGAAAAGTAGCGGGGGCGTCGTGGGTAAATTCAAGATCAGCTTTATTTCGCTGCATACATGGAACTAATTCTAAGCTTAAGCAAACGGCTGCGCTCCCGCCCGCTTACTTCGCTAAGCGAGAGCGAGAGAGCGGCAGCGGCCGATCCAAGTGTTCGGCAGCGCAGCCCGAGGCCCGCGCTCGAGAGTGCGAAAGCGCTCAGCGCTGCGGGAGAGCGAGCGCGGGAGAGCCAGAGGGCGAGAGCAGCCCGAGGCCCGCGCTCGAGAGTGCGAAAGCGCTCAGCGCTGCGGGAGAGCGAGCGCGGGAGGGGAAGGGGGGCGCGAGCGGAAAGCTCAGCCGGCAGCGGTGGTACAATGGGCCGCGTACCTAAACATTCCGCCCCCCTTGCAATCACTCGGGTTGTAACAGGTCCGTGGACATTACGGCTGGTGACACGCGCCGGAGACGACCCAGCCGAAGACGGTGCTCTGGGCCACCGGGAGCCCTTCATGGATCTTGAGGAACCCCGGTTGCATCACACGCGGATACATGTCCGCGCCCAGGATTACGGAGATCGTTGCTGGCAAGTAGAAGCGCTCGTCGGCTAGCATGACGTCCCGGAAGTGGGCGCGCACCGCCTCACTCAGCTCCCGGATGGGAGTGCGGATGCGCACGCTCGGCTCCACCTTGAAGACCACGTCGAGTTGGACCTCATTGTCGGCCTTGGACCCCACGGTAGCCGCACAAATCTGCTCTCCACCGACGCGGGTAGTTAGCAGCCGCAAACACGCTGCCAGCGACGCGTCTATACAGCTCACAGGTCTGTCTGCGCACCTGTCTGGATGCGCACCAGCGCAGTCGGGAGGATGTTGACGCTGTGCCGCTGCATGAGCGACGACAGCGACGGCGCCGTAGCCGCAAAGCGGCCGGCGGAACCTTGCTTAGGAGCGGCAGGCGAGGGCCGAGGAGCCACTGTAGACTGCCGTGGAGCGCCGGACGAGGGGCGCTGACCTGCCGAGGAACGCCGCGGAGCGGCTGAGGAACGCCGTGGAGCGGCTGAGGAACGCCGTGGAGCGGCGGATGCGGGTTGCGGAGCGGCTACAGAACGCCGTAGAGCGGTAGACGAGGGCCGAGGAGCTGGAGAACCCCGCGACCGGGACCGTCGCGCCTCCTGACGCGACTGGCGCGGATTCCGCGGCTCATCGGAGAGGTGCAGCAATGTGTGATGGTCCTGGCCGCACTTCTTACAGCGATCTCCCCGCTGACACCCTCCGTCAGAGTGCTCGTGGGCCAAGCAGTTGGGGCAGTACCGGTTGGCGAGGACGGCCCGGAGTCTCTTCTCGGCACTGAGTCGAAGAAAACGGCGACACTTCTTCAGCGGATGAATCTTGTTGCAGACTCGGCATCGGTAGGAATTCGAACCTCGCGAACATCTGCGCTCCAGTGCGATGGCGCTGCGTGGACGTGGAGACATCGTGCTGCTATTACTGGCGGAATAGGCGGAGATAAAAAACAAATCGAAATAAGTAATAAGCACTCGCAAGTCGAGACACGAACAAGAGCTACGGAACGGCACATTGACATAGAACATTGAGGCCGGTGGCTATTGGGGACCGGCGGAAGCTTCCGTCGGAAGAAGGACGAGCTTCGCTATGGGACGCTTAATGAGTCCCCGCGCCGTGCGGATGTCGACCACACGGACATGGCCATCGGCTCCGGGAAAGACCGCATCAATCCTGCCTAACCGCCACTCATTGGACGGAAGGTTGTCCTCCTTGACAACCACCATGTCCCCGACCTGAAGATTCCTTGCCGGAGCTCGCCACTTGTTCCGCTTATGGAGTTCCTTCAAGTACTCCTCCTTCCATCGTAGACGAAATTGCTGGTTAAGAGCCTTCAGGTGTTGCCAGCGGTTTATGATGGCCGTGGCGTCCCCCTTTATTTCGGGTTCAACCACGGCGAGGAGTGGCCCCCCAACAAGAAAGTGCCCCGGAGTCAGTGCCAACAGGTCCGCGGGGTCTTCGGACATTGGCGCGAGCGGACGCGAATTCAGGCACGCCTCGATCCTAGCTAGAAGCGTAGATAGCTCTTCGAATGTGTATTTTCGCGTGGCCGTAGACTTGTAGAACAGGGTCTTGAAACTTTTAACGCCTGCCTCCCATAAGCCTCCCATATGGGAGGCTCCCGGCGGAATGAACTGCCAGAGCAGCTGCTGGTGACTGTAAGCACCAGTCACAGCCTCCTTGACAGCTTGTAGGAAGTCTCGGGAGAGAAGGGTAGCCGCACCCACGAAGGTCTTCCCGTTGTCCGACTGAACCTGACGGGGGCATCCTCTTCGGGACACAAACCGGGCAAAAGCGGCGAGAAACTTCTCAGTCGTAAGGTCGGATGTGGGCTCTAGATGAATGGCCTTAGTGCAGAAGCACACGAACACCAATACATACCCCTTTGTGATGAGGCAAGCTCGACCCGTGTAATTCTTTATGTCGAAGGGACCCGCATAGTCCACACCAGTAAATGTGAAGGGGCGCGAAAAGGCCGTCCGTTCTTGCGGTAAGTCTCCCATGAGTTGCGTTTGCAACTTCTTTTTGTGGATGACGCATATCTTGCAGGAATAGATGACGGACTTGACCAAATTCCTCACCCTTGGGATCCAGAATTTGGAACGGATCAGGCGGATCATCAGCTGGTTGCCACCGTGCAACGTTATGTGATGCGTAAATCGGACTAGGAGTCGAGACAGATGGCAGTCGTATGGCAGGATGACCGGATGCCGTTCGTCATATTGGAGAAGATCGGAGGACGTGACACGACCGCATGCTCTCATGAGTCCTTGGGAGTCAAGGAACGGGTTCAGGTTCTGAACCGGACTGGATGCTGGCACTGGCCGCTTTTGACTTAAGCAGCCAATTTCAAGGACGAAGTGCCTGCGTTGCGTGACGGAAATTAAGAGACGCTCGGCCGCCGCGATTTCTAAAGCTGTCAGGTGATCCTCAACCGGAGACAAGATCTTTCGTGCGCGCTGAATAAACCGATGAACGTACGCGAAGACTCGCAACGCCTTGTCGAGTGTCGAAAATCGGTCAAGAAGGTCTTCAGGGGGAGCCTTTGCCACATGGACTCTGACGGCTCGCTTCTCGAGATCAGTCACGGGGGAATCATTGCATTGGATGGGCCACTCGCCGCGCGGTCCTTGCAGCCAGGCTGGACCATGCCACCAAAGCTGGCTGTCTGCGAGGTCTTGAAGCCCGACCCCCCGGCTGGCAAGATCGGCCGGGTTATGTTCGGAGCGGACATGTGCCCATCTCTCGACCTCAGTGAATTGGGTAATCTTAGTCACCCGATTGGCCACGAAAGTTGTCCAGTGACACGCCGGTCTATGCAACCAAGCGAGCACAATCGTGGAGTCAGTCCAACAGTACAGGGCGGACGCCGGCCCGGGCATCTTCGGAAGAATGGCGCTGGCCATTTCGGACAGTAGCAATGCCCCGCATAACTCGAGCCGCGGAAGTGACACCGTTTTTACTGGGGCAACCCTCGTTTTTGCCGTTAGCAGATTCACCATCACAGTGGACCCAGCCTCCACCCGGACGTAAATGGCAGCGCCATACGCCTTCTGCGAGGCGTCGCAGAACCCATGATGCTCGACCTTCAAATGGGGTCGGAACGCGACCCATCGGGGAATGCGGATCTGATCGAGAGCGGAGTAGTGTCCCAGGAAGTCAACCCATCTCTGGCAGAAATCTCGAGGGAGGTCATCGTCCCATGCTAGATCTTGGAGCCAAATTTCCTGCATGAACATCTTTGCCTGGACGATGAAGGGGGCGAGCCAGCCCGCTGGATCAAATAACTTGGCAATCTGGGATAGGACCTGTCGCTTCGTGAACGATGATCCCACGGTCAATTCGGGCGGAATGAAAAAGAACTCATCAGACGTCGCTTTCCAACGTACGCCGAGAGTCTTAGCCGTGCTCTCTGCGTCGATCTCGAGGAAATCAGCGCGCAGGAGATGGTCACTTTGGATGTTGGCCAAAATATCCTTACTATTGGACGTCCATTTCCTCAGTGGGAACCCTGCCGAACCCAGGGCACCCTGGAGCTCACGGATAGCCACCTTCGCTTCGATTTTGGAGTCTGCCCCGGCGAGAACGTCGTCGACGTACATGAAATGACGGATAATCTGACTCGCCTGACGATACCTTGACTCCTCGTCGTCGGCGAGCTTCTGGAGGACACGGATCGCTAAGAACGGGGCACAATTGACTCCGAAGGTAACCGTCTTCAGCTCGTAGTCGCGGAGTTCCCCATTGGAATTGCGAAACAGGATGCGCTGGAAAGGAGTATGCTGGGGATCTACCCAAATTTGGCGATACATCTTTTCGATGTCGGCATTGAACACAAACCTAAAGTACCTCCACTTTAGGATTTGAATCGTGAGGTCGGATTGTAAGACCGGGCCCGCATATAGAATGTCATTCAGGCTGGTCCCGTTTGCGGAGGGGCTCGAAGCATTAAAAACCACACGGACCTTAGTGGTGGTGCTTTCCGGCTTCAGAACCGCATGATGAGGAAGGTAGTATGTGGCGGAATTACTCGTCGACGGAACCTCGGCCATGTGACCTAATTCGAGGTATTCTTGGATGACAGCATCATACCGGGCCTTGAGGGGAGGATCCCTCTTTAGGCGCTGCTCGTTACGCAGGAACTGAGCCAGAGCAAAGGATCGCGAAGATGCGAGCTCGGACCCCTTGTGTGCGGGGTCGCGTAAGGGAATCGTTACCACGTACTTGCCACAGTTGTCTCTTCGTGTAGTTTGGACGAAATTTTTCTCACAGACGGAATCAGACTCTGGGACAATCTGTTTGGACACTTCCTCCACCTCCCAGAATTTGGTAAGGAGCTGGTCTAGGGAGTCGTCGAGGGCGCAGGTAACTCGTGTGGCGAAGGCGGAAACACTGCGGGGGGCCGCTGGAGATACTGGGCCTGACAACACCCATCCAAAAATGGTCTCCTGGCCCAGAAGGGAGCCGCAAATGTTAGCCTTGGAGTTGCCGAGGAGAATAGACGGAAGAATGTCGGCTCCTATTAGGACATCGATTTGGGAGCTCTCAAAGAACTTGGGATCCGCAAGGGGGATGTCAGGAAGCCCCTTAAGAAGATCTCGTGGGACTGGATACGAGGGCAGACTCCCGGCCAGCTGCGGAAGAACGTAAGCTGCAGTCTCTAACTGCAGCCCGGGTCTGGAGGGCGATCGCATGGAAAACTGGCAGAGCTTCGTGGATTGAGCGGCAACGGTGTGATTCAGGCCCGACACTTGGGCTTGGATAGTCGTAAACGGAAGTTTGACGAGGTTGAAAAGCCTCTCCGTGATGAATGTCGCCTCGGAACCCGAGTCGATTAAGGCTCGCGCCTGGAAATTGCACCCTAAATGGCAAATGTCAATGAGGGCTGTGCCCAGTAAAACGGCCCTTGAGCCCGAAGCGAAACACACCTGCACATCAGGATGATCCTCAGGAGTGGCCGCGGGTCGAGGCCTGGCTGGCGCAGGTGGGCTTGGAGCGGTCGCGAATGGATTACCGCGGTGCAGGAGGGTATGATGGCGACTGTGGCAAGTGAAGCAACTATGGGCACTATTACAGTCCCGCTGTTGGTGCCCTCGCGGAAAACAGTTAAGGCATAACTGTTTTCTCTTAATATAGTCGGAGCGACTATTTACGTCCATCTCGAGGAACCGTGGACACACGCGAATCGGATGGTTCTCCCTGGAACAAAGATCACATCCTCTTGGGGCCGGAGCCACTCTGGCCTCGTAGGAGTTGAGCCTGCGTGCTGGGGCGCTCGCAGCCGTCGGTCTTGGCGGAATTTGCCCTGAACTGCTAGGCCTGATGTCGTCGATCGCTTCCAGAGTGCGATGCCGCTCTGTCAGAAACGAATCTAACTCATTCCAGGTTGGAATTTCAGCCTTATTGTGTATGGATTGCTCCCACATTGAAAGTGTGATTTTGGGAAGCTTTAAGGAAACCATATACACTAAGAGACAATCCCACGCCTCGATTTGAATGGAGGACATCTCTAAGGCTGTCAGACAACTTTGGACGGTGCCTTGCAGTTCTTTTAGAGCGGCTCCGGACTCTTGGGGGACAGCCTGAATGTTGAAAAGGATTTTCAACTGGCTGTTGACAAGTAACCGCCGATTCTCGAAGCGGTCGGTGAGGCTTTGCCAAGCGGAGATGAAGCCATCATTTGTCAGAGGGGCCTTGGATACGATGGCATGCGCATCGCCACTTGTTTTGGACAACAAGTGGAACAACTTTTCCACCGGTGTGAGGCGCGAGCTGTGAATATATATGGCGGTGAAAAGGTCTCTGAAGGTGGGCCACCGAAGATAATCGCCAGCGAAAACTTCTGTGTCCACTGGTGGCAGTCGACAACCCATGGACGGGGGTGTGGGCATAGGGGCGGAAGCCGGAGTGGACTGGGCGGCGGCCTTTTCGATTATTTCTTGTAACAGGACCACACACCTCGAATAAACGGAGTAGCAATAACTGTACTTGGATTCAAGCACCTCTGAGGTTTCCGCGCTGTCGGCGGACACGGAAAGTAGGTCGGCGCAGTTTTCATAGCTCTGCTCCACCTTATCCCACAGGGCCCGAATCTGATCCCGATGAACCTTGCACATGGCGGGGGAAAATCGATCGGTTTCAGGGGCGCTCGGAGTGTTGATGTCAGCCTCGAAATGGCTCACACGGTCCGTTGTGGAGATGAACTTGCGGAGGGCGATATCGAGTGCGGATTGAGCCATCTTGGCTGCCGACCGAGTGGATCTGGATGAGGTACTGGGGGCAGTGTCGAGTGCCTCTTGACCTTTTGCCCTTGGAGTGGCAGTGGTCGCCTTTGGCTTTACTTGATCAGGCCGAGGAGATACGGACTGGGACCCCTCCAGAGTAATTGCCGGAATCAGGGGAGTCTGTTCCTCGTCTCCCGTGGGCATCCTTGACGTCGAATGGGTCGCGAATCAGTTGGTCGCCGCGGGAAGCGGACAAGTCCCGAACTCAATGGTTCGAAAACGTGACGGAAAACAAGTTTTGGAATGGGACTTGGGGTCACTTTGGCAAAGGGGCGCAATAGGAACTGCCAGAAGCCGCGGAATTGTATAACTTAGGCAGTACAAAATATCCTAGAAAATTCTGCACTCGGAGAACACAGTGTGCTCGCTTACGGTCACACTGCTAGTGGATGCCGCGGGTGAATTCAAGAATTAAATGCCGGGCTCAGGTTCTGAGAGCCTCGGGCACCACCGAGAAAAAAAATTGACGAAAACTCGTGAAGGAGGAAATCACTCGAGTAAGGGCGTCGGGCGCCGACTTGGACCAAAAATAAATAAAACAACGAACGTCGACCGGAATGTCGAGGAACAAAAATTCTGTATTCAGGTGTCTCGGATGAGAAAGTTGTATCCGGCTTTGGTCGGCTCAGAACAGGACTAAACAGTGACCCACGAATGTTTGGTTTCTTCCCGCAACAAATGAATTAATCCACCAATAGTTCGAACAAAATTATTGGCTGCAAATAATTAGTTAATAATTCGGAAAATTATTGGCCGCAAATACTCCACTAAGAATTCGAAAAAATTATTGGCCGCAAATAACAAATAGTTCGGAAAATTTATTGCGGAGCCGGAAAGGTGGAATTAAAACCTTGGCTTTTGTTTGGAAGAACACGGGCACTGGGTTCTGCCGCCGGCAAAAAACAACCCCAATAAAAAACACAGGTTAATTTGGAAAAGGCGGAAAAAAAAACACAGTCGTAATCGCACCCGTGAATTGATTTGCCGTTTTGTCCTAAACGTTTGTTGTTTTGTCGCGTTTTATATATATATATATATATTTTAATTTTATTTCAATTTATTTTATTTGATTTTTTTTATATTTATTTCTTGGTCGTTCCTGTGTAGGAGGCAGAAAATATATTGTATGGGCATGCATGCATATGGAAATATATGTGTATGTGTAAGGCTTGTGATTCACAGTGGAGCTTCGAGAAGTGGACTGTATTTGGATTGGCGGAATAGCACAAATTATGTGGAGAAAAAATTGCACACAAAAAAAAATATCGCGGCAGCGGCGAACTGTTCGGCGAACAGGGAACTCCCGAAAATATTACTTTCCGGATGCCGAATATTAACTATGCCTTTATTTTTCTTCACCACACAATTTCACTTTGCCTTTTGACTTTGCCGAGATGCCGATATTTGGCACGCGAGTATGTGTGTGTGTCCAACGGAGCAACGGAGGAACCGAGAATCGAAAAAAAAACCAGGAATATGGCGACACACACAAAGCGGAGGCGAATTGAAAATTTCCACGAAACGACGAGAATGGAGGATTGGAAATTCCTCAACTGCCGTTGTGTCAGGAAAACTCGGACTTGGAGTCGACACGGAAAACCTTGCAGCAGAGTGAACGAAATTTATGTTCGGACCACTGCTGAAGATCGGCAGAGAGGGGGGGAGACGGAATGCTCGTACTTATCTTGGTGGAGAGAACCCAAGAACTGCTGGGGGCGGAGTTGAAAATAATCCGGAGTCCAAAAAAATCCGGCTCTGTGGACCAAAATGTTGGGGGCGGCGCTTCCTTCCTTCGGGAAAATGGGCTGGATGATGATGAAAAGAACTCCCACGGCGCAAGCGAAAAATATTCCGGAGACGAAATGAAAAGTAGCGGGGGCGTCGTGGGTAAATTCAAGATCAGCTTTATTTCGCTGCATACATGGAACTAATTCTAAGCTTAAGCAAACGGCTGCGCTCCCGCCCGCTTACTTCGTTAAGCGAGAGCGAGAGAGCGGCAGCGGCCGATCCAAGTGTTCGGCAGCGCAGCCCGAGGCCCGCGCTCGAGAGTGCGAAAGCGCTCAGCGCTGCGGGAGAGCGAGCGCGGGAGAGCCAGAGGGCGAGAGCAGCCCGAGGCCCGCGCTCGAGAGTGCGAAAGCGCTCAGCGCTGCGGGAGAGCGAGCGCGGGAGGGGAAGGGGGGCGCGAGCGGAAAGCTCAGCCGGCAGCGGTGGTACAATGGGCCGCGTACCTAAACAAATATCTAAGGAGCGAACACCATTCATCCCGAATAAAATTAAAATATGAGTAAGCGAGATATTGTGAATGAATTACATCGCCCCACATTAAAAAACTTCCTACGACGTCGAGTGATAGTAAAAGGAATTAATGATTTATGGCAAGCTGATTTAGTTGAGATGAGGCCTTATGCCACTGTCAACAAAGGCTATAAATATTTATTGACAGTGGTTGATTGTTTCTCTAAGTTCGCGTGGGGGAGGCGGTGAAATCAAAAAATGCAACAGATGTCACCAAAGCTATGTTAAACATTTTAAAGTCTGGTCGAGGGACACCCAAGAATTTACAAACAGATAATGGAAATGAGTTCTATAATAAACAATTTCAAGAATTAATGACGCGATTTAAAATTCATCATTACTCAACTTTTAGCGTTCTTAAAGCATCGATCGTGGAACGTTTTAATAGAACATTAAAAGAACTTATGTGGCGTGAGTTTAGTTTCAATGGAAAATATACATGGATTCAGATGTATAAAAACTTAATTGATATTTACAACAGGAAGCATAGAACAATAAAAATGAAACCAATTGACGTCAATGCGTCTAATGAGAAACAACTTTTATCAACGGTCTACAATCACCGAAAAGTATTTTTAAATAAGAAAAATTTACGGGAAGGGGAATTTGTACGCATAAGTAAATATACCATAAACATGTATTCACAAAGGGGTACATAGCGGGCTGGACCACGGAAATTTTTCGAATACGACATGTTAACAACACATTCCCCACCACTTATTTACTTGAAGATCTGAAGGGGACCCCTATAGAAGGCGGTTTCTATGCCCAAGAAATAAAAAAGACTTTGTTCCCCCACACTTATCTCGTCGAGAAGATTTTGATTTGTGTGTATATGTGTGTGGTATGCGGCTGATAGTGCGTGGTGAGCAGTACCTTCTATATACAAACCGAAGAAAAATCTTGATTATTGTTTGTATGTGCATGTGAATGTCTATGTTTTGTTTAATTTCTCTGCTCGTTCTCAATGTGAAAAGGGCGAATGAATTTTCGGTCCAGATCAGTTCCCAACTATTCTTACATTGGAAAACATCACGATGTCTTTCAACGCGGTCGTGATCTTCGTTTTCGCGACTATTTGGTGTGGCGTGAACACTGCTCCGGTTAAATATGTGCTAACTAATTTCACAAACTCAACTTCATGGAATTCATCAAATGAAGTTGAGTTTTTAATGAATTTACCGAACTCAAACAAAATAATGAGGATAGAATTTAATTTTGAAATTTTGGAAGATACTGAAATTTACAAAAACATATCCTCAACTATTATTAATGATAAAAATGAGAAATTAATTGAAAGTGAAAGTGAAAGTGAAAGTGAAAGTGAGAGTGAGAACATGGTGCCTTCACTGCTGCGAATTTCGTCAAGCACACCTTCATCACCCTCACGAATTTTCATCGAGGACGGAGGAGCAATATCGACTTCAACGCTGGAAACAACCCTCATTAGTGGGAATAATGATGATGATGACGATGGAGCAACAACAACAACAACAACAAATAAACCTGCACCCTCACCAATTTTGAATGAGGATAGAGAAGTTGATATAACCCGCATTAGTGGGAATAATGATGATGATGATAATGATGATGGAACAACAACAACAAATAAACCTGCACCCTCACCAATTTTGAATGAGGATAGAGAAGTTGATATAACCCGCATTAGTGGGAATAATGATGATGATGACAATGATGATGGAACAACAACGACAAATAAACCTGCACCCTCACCAATTTTATTCGAGAATGGAGAAGAACAATCGACGACGTTGGAACCAATTTTACCTTCTACTATCGGAAACGAATCAAATACAACTCTTCTGATGACCAGGGAAAGGCTATTACTCAATAGTTCAACATTTGAAGCAGAAACATCAACTTCAGCTGTTACTTCAACTTCTACTTCTACAACTACAGAGAATACTATGGCGGATGATAGTTCTCCTTCATCATTTAAGATCATGTTGGGGATAAACGATAATGATGATAATGTAAGTCGCGTAGGTTAAAAAATAGTACAACTATGAATAGCACAGGTATAGCCATAACAAAAAAAAAATTAATGGAGAACTTTAAGCAAAAATTAATAACCTAGGAGAAAAAAATAGGTGGTCATTTCTATTTAGGTCACAGAGGGGCTAATAGATATTTTATTATTTCATATTCAAATGGTAAGGTGGGTATTAAATGTCACTATAGATCTAGATTAGTTCACACCTCAAATACTGACAATAAAAAAATAAATAATATTCCTCCATCAACACTTAGAATAAATTGTTTTGAATTTGCTGAGGCGTTAACACAAGAAGCTCTTTTTAATGAGAGGAAGAAAGACAAGAAAATTAGGACACAGATTTCGAGCGAGGCAGATCATCAAATTGTAGCAGAAAACAGGTATCAGGATATGAACGATGGTTATTTAAGTGATGAACCACAAGTGCGGGAAATTAGAAATGATGAAGCAGAGCAAATAAATGCAATATATTTAAAAAAGAGGAATATAGCAGATAGACTGTTAGATGATTATTTAAATAGAAAAGAAACCCAGATTTCAAACGATGAAATAAAGGTTAAAAACATTGATGAGTTTCAATCAATACTTAATGATGAAATTTCATAGGTAAAAAGTTATTTCTCTTCCAGAATATAAAATTTAGTAAAGGTTATGACTGGGAGAAAAACAAGATTCAAAATGATACAACTAATAAAAAAGGTGAGTAAACTAAATTTATGTTTATTTTCAATTTTGAAATTTTATACTAATTTTTTTCTTTTCTTTTATTTTCTTCTCTTTTTATTTTTCTATAGATAGGGGAAATGATATGAATGAAAAAGGTGAGTGAACTAAATTTGTATTTATATATTTTTCATTTTTTTTTTTTTTTTTTTTGTATATAGTTGAATATTTCTTAATTATTTTTTATTTAATTTTGTTTACAGATAAGGCTTTGGAAAATAATCTAATCAATGAAGGGATTTTTTATGTAGACGCAGATGAAGAAGAAGAAGCAGGACGGCTATATGAAAATGAACTTATTTATATGGAAGGCGGGGTTGAAAATTATAAACAAATCTTACCTTTAAATATAGACCAAGAAGATGAACACCCCCTCCCCCCTCCATTTGTTGATGTTGATGATACAAACCAAAACAAAAATGATGTAATTTTAATGGAGGGAGGATTAACTAATTACACCCAAATTGTGAAATCTAATATATTAGATCCAAAAGAAGAATTTCCCACCAATAATGAAATGAATCAAGTTATTTAAAAAATTTTTTTGAAATTTAAACAATATAAATTTTATTTAAAAATAAAAATATTTTTTCTAAAATTGTTATTATTACTAACTTTTTTAAATTGATTAAGAAAATATACAATTGTTCTTAAAAATATAATGAATATAAATAAAACTAATAATTTTTATTGTTCAAAAAAATTAATATTGTTAAAAAAATACACATTTGTTCTTAGAATTAAGTTTTTACATGTTTCACAAAGTTTTCTTAAATAAAATTGTACTTGTTTATTATAATATATTATCTAAATACTTTTTATTTAAAATCATCAGATTTTCTTATTATAAATAGGTCTTGTTCTAATTCCTTGACTTCCAATTTAAATTGGTCTTCCTCTCTTTTTTGTAAATATTCTTCTAATTTTTTTTGTTCTAAATTACTCCTATTTGTACAACTTTCAATTTTTTTTATTTTCTCATTCCATTCGAAAATACTTACATCTAATTCAGCTATTTTACATTCTAAATCTTTTTCTTCTATTTTATAATGGCCATATGCCATAGTACCCATTTTATTAGAATCTATAATTCTCTTATCATCTTTACTATTAAGTATAATTTTATTACACCTAATAGTAGATACTATATGATTTGATGATCGAATCATTGCCATTGACCCTATCACAGACTCCTCAGAAAGCAAACACTTTTTATAATCATGAAAGTCTATTTTCTCTATCGCGCTTCGTTTGACACCTTTTGATTTTTTTATTGTTTTTTCAGCGCTACCATCACCATCACTAAATTTAAATGAATACATTTTGGAGCGTAAACCAACAAACTCGAGCATGGGTTTCCCATTGAGTTCATCTTTGAAAAACCCTAACTTTTTTTTGTTGGTTTCAGGAAAATTATACGTTTCTGCAATTTTATCTGGAAATTCAGATGTATCAAAATATGACTCTATATCATTTTTAATATCATTATAGAAGTCATCAGTTTTGATGGTATATATAAATGAATCTGTATCCATGTAATTCAATTGTATGTTTTCATTAAATTTTGGTTTCATATAATTATAATGAAAATCATACATCTTCCATTTTGAAATTTCTAAAATTGAAAAACCTAAATATAATGGTTTATTATATAAAACATTTAATTTGTTCATTTGAAATGCATAAAAATGATCCGAAAATTTTTTCAGACTATGAAAGTTAGATTTGGAAATCAGTGAACGGGCGCAATCTCTTTTACGACCAGGAGAATCATTTGGAGTTGCACTTTCCCATTCTGAAATTAATTTAATATTAACGCGTTTATCAACGTTCTCCATGGTCTTTCCAAATATCGCATTGTTGGATAATTTATAAAAATCTTTAACAAATGGAGTTGTAGCATTTGTACGATGAAAATTATTAAGATCAATATATTTCTTCAACCAAGGTTTTTGGAAGAAGCGAAGACCTCTATGAATTTTTTTCAATTGTAATCCACATTCTAAGCACTGTTTCAAATTTCTATAGTGGATTATATATTTATTTTTATCTTTTAGATCTGCAATTAATTTTTTTACTTTAGATGATGGTGTTGGTAGCTGATTACTACAACAAAATGGTAAGTCATTATGAGTCTCATGCAAGCTAAAAGGATAATCTAAATCTACCTCGAAAATGTAGCCATATTCAGAATCATCTGGGTGCTCTAATATATTTATATTATCAAGGGTTTCCCTTGATACCCATTCAAATCCTCCATATGGCAAAGGTTGGGACATGGCCCATCCATACAAATTGTTGGCATCAAAATATGATAAATATTGGGATTCTTTTTTATCGTCATAAGAATCCAAATATTTATGATTTGCTTTCGAATATCGATTTACGCATTGCACGAGACCACCACGAATGCCCGATTGTAGAAATTTTAATTGATCTATATCTGTTAACAGTTCTAGCTCAATTTCGGTATATTTTAACATGGCCTCCCATGAAAAACCAGGTGAGGTGTACAAATGCGCAGGGTCTAATGAGTGAATTTTCATGCAGATATTTCGAAAGTTTTCAAAAACATCTGTCATTAGCAAGACATCTGTTTTCAAATACAATTCCAAATAAACTTTTAAATTTTGACATGTAAATTTATTCCAAACCCTCTGTGCATGAGTGTAATTTTCTTCCGAACAATTAGTTTCTGTTAGGGAGCTGTAGAATGCTTCTCGGGGAGGTAAAGAAGTTTCTGATAGCCTCTCAACTGAATCTAAATATTCATAAGGAAATACACCCTTACGCCTCATCAAAGAAAATTCTTCCTGATTTTCAAAGAAGGTTTTCGTTGTTACTAATTGATCATCATCTAGGTTTGATGCAAGTGTGTCTAAGGCGGACGACATGAAGCGGAAAGAATCAAGGAAGCGAATCTGAAAACCTCCCCCATCATCAGTAGTTATAGTTTTTGAGAGGGAAATATAGTGCTCCTTATTTGATGGAATAACACTCATTTCTCCAGGTATGAGAGCCAATTCTTTCACGAATAAATGACAATCATACCTGGAGAAATTATGGAAAAAAACTGGGATGAAATCTGGAACTTGATATTTTAAATTGCATGCATTATGTGTAGCACCTCTGAATTTACCAGTAAAATGGCAATGATCCCTCACCCTATCTAATAAAAGGGGACTATGGCAGATATGGCATTTATCAGTTTTTTGGAATTCTTCTTCCTCATCCACAGACATTTGGATGGGAACTTCTTTTGAAATATAATTTGAATAAATACATTTTAAATTTGTAATGAGTGAATTCACAAAATTTTGCCCTGCTTCTAAGGTCGTTTCAATTACAATCTTACTTAGACTATCATCATACGCACACTTAATATAATATGCATATGCTATAGGCACATGTGTATTTATTTTAAATAGTTTTTGGCTAATAGCCTTCTCATCAGGCTGCAGTATAGCTTCAAAGTCAGCATATACTGGAAATGGCACCTTAACCTCCTTATGAATATTTGTGTAGCGGAGGGTGGCGTTGTGCGGATGGGGCAGTCTGGAAACTATTTTGCTACACACTTCAGAATGACGTTTGGCGGCTTCCTTAGTTAAGGAATAATTCAGGCATCTATTGCAGAACCACTGCTTTCTTTTCCCTTTTCCCGTCTGAGAGGCAACCAAACTAAAACAATGAATAATAAAAAATAAGCTATTAGCTAAAATCCCCCTAACGTTTAACTATATATAAAGGTGAATAGAAAATTAAAAAAAAACAAGAAAGGAAGCTAACTTCGGCACGCCGAAGTTTGTATACCCTTGCAGATATTATTTCATTACATTTTACCTATACTCATTATGTTTACAGTTTGACAGTTACAGTTTTACATTTCGAGCGAGGCAGATCATCAAATTGCAACAGAAAACAGGTATCAGGATATTAACGATGGTTATTTAAGTGATGAACCACAAGTGCGGGAAATTAGAAATGATGAGGCAGAGCAAATAAATGCAATATATTTAAAAAAGAGGAATATAGCAGATAGACTGTTAGATGATTATTTAAATAGAAAAGAAACCCAGATTTCGAACGATGAAATAAAGGTTAAAAACATTGATGAGTTCCAATCAATACTTAATGATGAAATTTCATAGGTAAAAAGTTATTTCTCTTCCAGAATATAAAATTTAGTGAAGGTTATGACTGGGAGAAAAACAAGATTCAAAATGATACAACTAATAAAAAAGGTGAGTAAACTAAATTTATGTTTATTTTCAATTTTGAAATTTTATACTAATTTTTTTCTTTTCTTTTATTTTCTTCTCTTTTTATTTTTCTATAGATAGGGGAAATGATATGAATGAAAAAGGTGAGTGAACTAAATTTGTATTTATATATTTTTCATTTTTTTTTTTTTTTTTTTGTATATAGTTGAATATTTCTTAATTATTTTTTATTTAATTTTGTTTACAGATAAGGCTTTGGAAAATAATCTAATCAATGAAGGGATTTTTTATGTAGACGCAGATGAAGAAGAAGAAGCAGGACGGCTATATGAAAATGAACATATTTATATGGAAGGCGGGGTTGAAAATTATAAACAAATCTTACCTTTAAATATAGACCAAGAAGATGAACACCCCCTCCCCCCTCCATTTGTTGATGTTGATGATACAAACCAAAACAAAAATGATGTAATTTTAATGGAGGGAGGATTAACTAATTACACCCAAATTGTGAAATCTAATATATTAGATCCAAAAGAAGAATTTCCCACCAATAATGAAATGAATCAAGTTATTTAAAAAAATTTTTTGAAATTTATATTGTTTCTTTATTTAAAAATAAAAATATTTTTTCTAAAATTGTTATTATTACTAACTTTTTTAAATTGATTAAGAAAATATACAATTGTTCTTAAAAATATAATGAATATAAATAAAACTAATAATTTTTATTGTTCAAAAAAATTAATATTGTTAAAAAAATACACATTTGTTCTTAGAATTAAGTTTTTACATGTTTCACAAAGTTTTCTTAAATAAAATTGTACTTGTTTATTATAATATATTATCAAAATACTTTTTATTTAAAATCATCAGATTTTCTTATTATAAATAGGTCTTGTTCTAATTCCTTGACTTCCAATTTAAATTGGTCTTCCTCTCTTTTTTGTAAATATTCTTCTAATTTTTTTTGTTCTAAATTACTCCTATTTGTACAACTTTCAATTTTTTTTATTTTCTCATTCCATTCGAAAATACTTACATCTAATTCAGCTATTTTACATTCTAAATCTTTTTCTTCTATTTTATAATGGCCATATGCCATAGTACCCATTTTATTAGAATCTATAATTCTCTTATCATCTTTACTATTAAGTATAATTTTATTACACCTAATAGTAGATACTATATGATTTGATGATCGAATCATTGCCATTGACCCTATCACAGACTCCTCAGAAAGCAAACACTTTTTATAATCATGAAAGTCTATTTTCTCTATCGCGCTTCGTTTGACACCTTTTGATTTTTTTATTGTTTTTTCAGCGCTACCATCACCATCACTAAATTTAAATGAATACATTTTGGAGCGTAAACCAACAAACTCAAGCATGGGTTTCCCATTGAGTTCATCTTTGAAAAACCCTAACTTTTTTTTGTTGGTTTCAGGAAAATTATACGTTTCTGCAATTTTATCTGGAAATTCAGATGTATCAAAATATGACTCTATATCATTTTTAATATCATTATAGAAGTCATCAGTTTTGATGGTATATATAAATGAATCTGTATCCATGTAATTCAATTGTATGTTTTCATTAAATTTTGGTTTCATATAATTATAATGAAAATCATACATCTTCCATTTTGAAATTTCTAAAATTGAAAAACCTAAATATAATGGTTTATTATATAAAACATTTAATTTGTTCATTTGAAATGCATAAAAATGATCCGAAAATTTTTTCAGACTATGAAAGTTAGATTTGGAAATCAGTGAACGGGCGCAATCTCTTTTACGACCAGGAGAATCATTTGGAGTTGCACTTTCCCATTCTGAAATTAATTTAATATTAACGCGTTTATCAACGTTCTCCATGGTCTTTCCAAATATCGCATTGTTGGATAATTTATAAAAATCTTTAACAAATGGAGTTGTAGCATTTGTACGATGAAAATTATTAAGATCAATATATTTCTTCAACCAAGGTTTTTGGAAGAAGCGAAGACCTCTATGAATTTTTTTCAATTGTAATCCACATTCTAAGCACTGTTTCAAATTTCTATAGTGGATTATATATTTATTTTTATCTTTTAGATCTGCAATTAATTTTTTTACTTTAGATGATGGTGTTGGTAGCTGATTACTACAACAAAATGGTAAGTCATTATGAGTCTCATGCAAGCTAAAAGGATAATCTAAATCTACCTCGAAAATGTAGCCATATTCAGAATCATCTGGGTGCTCTAATATATTTATATTATCAAGGGTTTCCCTTGATACCCATTCAAATCCTCCATATGGCAAAGGTTGGGACATGGCCCATCCATACAAATTGTTGGCATCAAAATATGATAAATATTGGGATTCTTTTTTATCGTCATAAGAATCCAAATATTTATGATTAGCTTTTGAATATCGATTTACGCATTGCACGAGACCACCACGAATGCCCGATTGTAGAAATTTTAATTGATCTATATCTGTTAACAGTTCTAGCTCAATTTCGGTATATTTTAACATGGCCTCCCATGATAAACCAGGTAAGGTGTAAAAATGCGCAGGGTCTAATGAGTGAATTTTCATGCAGATATTTCGAAAGTTTTCAAAAACATCTGTCATTAGCAAGACATCTGTTTTCAAATACAATTCCAAATAATCTTTTAAATTTTGACATGAAAATTTATTCCAAACCCTCTGTGCATGAGTGTAATTTTCTTCCGAACAATTAGTTTCTGTTAGGGAGCTATAGAATGCTTCTCGGGGAGGTAAAGAAGTTTCTGATAGCCTCTCAACTGAATCTAAATATTCATAAGGAAATACACCCTTACGCCTCATCAAAGAAAATTCTTCCTGATTTTCAAAGAAGGTTTTCGTTGTTACTAATTGATCATCATCTAGGTTTGATGCAAGTGTGTCTAAGGCGGACGACATGAAGCGGAAAGAATCAAGGAAGCGAATCTGAAAACCTCCCCCATCATCAGTAGTTATAGTTTTTGAGAGGGAAATATACTGCTCCTTATTTGATGGAATAACACTCATTTCTCCAGGTATGAGAGCCAATTTTTTCACGAATAAATGACAATCATACCTGGAGAAATTATGGAAAAAAACTGGGATGAAATCTGGAACTTGATATTTTAAATTGCATGCATTATGTGCAGCACCTCTGAATTTACCAGTAAAATGGCAATGATCCCTCACCCTATCTAATAAAAGGGGACTATGGCAGATATGGCATTTATCAGTTTTTTGGAATTCTTCTTCCTCATCCACAGACATTTAGATGGGAACTTCTTTTGAAATATAATTTGAATAAATACATTTTAAATTTGTAATGAGTGAATTCACAAAATTTTGCCCTGCTTCTAAGGTCGTTTCAATTACAATCTTACTTAGACTATCATCATACGCACACTTAATATAATATGCATATGCTATAGGCACATGTGTATTTATTTTAAATAGTTTTTGGCTAATAGCCTTCTCATCAGGCTGCAGTATAGCTTCAAAGTCAGCATATACTGGAAATGGCACCTTAACCTCCTTATGAATATTTGTGTAGCGGAGGGTGGCGTTGTGCGGATGGGGCAGTCTGGAAACTATTTTGCTACACACTTCAGAATGACGTTTGGCGGCTTCCTTAGTTAAGGAATAATTCAGGCATCTATTGCAGAACCACTGCTTTCTTTTCCCTTTTCCCGTCTGAGAGGCAACCAAACTAAAACAATGAATAATAAAAAATAAGCTATTAGCTAAAATCCCCCTAACGTTTAACTATATATAAAGGTGAATAGAAAATTAAAAAAAAACAAGAAAGGAAGCTAACTTCGGCACGCCGAAGTTTGTATACCCTTGCAGATATTATTTCATTACATTTTACCTATACTCATTATGTTTACAGTTTGACAGTTACAGTTTTACATTCCCAGCTTTACATTTTCTCTACATTTACCGATCGTTTATATGGCAGCTATATGATATAGTTGTCCCATTTTCATAAAATTTTTACCAAAATTCTGAAATAATAATAGAAGCTTATATCTAAAAGTAGATAAGAATATTTTGAAAAACAGCGAAGTTATAATTATTTTCCTATTCATTTGCCGATCGTTCCTATGGCAGCTATAAGATATAGTCGTCCGATTTTCATAAAATGTTTACCAAAATTTTTGAATAATATAAAATGGCTATGTCTCAAAAATGATGCAAAAATATTGAAAAACAGCCAAGTTATAATTTTTTTTCTAAAAATTTATCGAACATTTGTATGGGAGCTATATGATATAGTCGTCCGATCCGGCCCGTTCCGACATATATAGCAGTGAGAGTATATAGAAGACTATATGCAAAGTTTCATTGAGATAGCTTTAAAACTGAGGGACTAGTTTGCGTAGAAACGGACAGACGGACGGACGGACGGACGGACAGACGGACAGACGGACATGGCTAGATCGACTCGGCTGTTGATGCTAATCAAGAATATATATACTTTATAGGGTCGGAAAGGTCTCCTTCACTGCGTTGCAAACTTCTGACTGAAATTATAATACCCTGCAAGGGTACAAATATATAATAAAATATATAATAAAATAATAAAGGGGGGCCGAATAAAAAAAAAAATAAAACTAAAAATAAAATAATAAAAAAAAAATAAAATAAAATATATATATATATATAATAAAATAATAAAAATAGGAAAATAATAAAAATAATAAATAAGACTCACCCTGAAAGATTTCTTATCCATGTGTAGTGCGCTTTATTTCCCTCCTCCAAAAGCAGCATATTTATGTGGCGGGGTTTCACCTCAGGTGGGTAAAAAATGGGGCCATAAATTAATCCATCATCATATCCAAAAACAGATACGCTCAGCTCCAGGTTTTTTTTCATAAAATCCGTGATATGTCGGGGGTTGAGAGGGAACTCCAATCCACTGAAATCCAATTGGTATCCGTTTTGGAGGGTGATAACATCATCTTCAATGTTAACCCTATACCCGCTGCATCTACTCCGTTTGGTTGATTTGTTCATGATTGCCGCAATTATCGTCCACTTGAAACAAAACTCATCATTCAAGTTTCTTACATTCACAATGGATGCTTTATGTTCCAGTGCCTAAGGTAGCTGGATAAATGACGATCCTCTTATTGGTGAATATTGGTTGACGTTCATCTCAAGCCGAGCGATGTGGACCAATGTCCATCCACTATCCCTCTCTTGGAACTCATCCATTTTTCCAATTATTTTCTCCGTGTGGTCCTCATATTCATTGTTAATGTCTGAGTGCATGGAGAGAATTGTCATTTTCGATTGAAATGACTTCATCTCCATACACTCCTCTTCATCTTTTAATAGCTTATACAAGCCGAAAAGTTCAAAATTAACTTTTACGGATGCATAGCTTTCTAAAATTGTTGCTAAATGAGGCAGAAATGCATCTCCTGCCTCTCGTAGAAATGATGCCGGGAATATCACTCCTGCCTGCGTATTCTCGAACAGGTAGTGAAGGATCCTCCCTCGAAATCCATCTGCTACTTTTTTGACCCGGGAATCTACGGGTTCAATAGCATTCATTTTATGCTTCTCCGTTCGCACATGCTGATTCCATTCAGCAGAGGAATTTGTGGGCATATTGCACTTTTCGCAGAATCGATACATTTTTGTTCTTGTTTTTTTATTTTATGTTTTTTAATTCACTTGATCGATTTTTTTTTTTTAAATAGCACAGCACAGCACTATTTACAAACAGTTTAAATAATTTTTTTAATTTTCCTTTTGTTTATTTGTTTTTTTATTTTATGTTTTTTAATTCACTTGATCGATTTTTTTTTTTTTTAAATAGCACAGCACAGCACTATTTACAAACAGTTTAAATAATTTTTTTAATTTTCCTTTTGTTTGTTTGTTTTTTAATTTATTTATTTTTATTATTTTTTTTCTGATTTGGTCAATAGCACAACACAGCACTATTTACATTATTCAGTTCACTTTCACTTTTGCTTTTTTTCAGTTTCTTTTTTTTTTTTGTTATATATTTTTTAAACTTTTGGTCGAGTTTTCACTTTACAAAAAATGTATTATTGGAGACCGAGAGAAATTTTGGAGACGAAGAAAAATATCATGACGCGAGCGAATGTTTTTTTAAACTAAAACCATTTCCCGAAATGCACTTTCCAAGATGACTTTTTGGGGGTTTAGAAAGTACCCCATTTCCTTATTTCTATGAATGTGCGTGAGAAAGTCTTAAGGGGGTATGTTTAAATTCTTATGTTATCTTCAAATTTCTCTTTTTGTTCACATCCCTTTTCTATTAGAAAGGTTAGCTCCCCGAAATTATGCTAATTTAAGGTAACATCCACATATGTTACACATAGGATGGTGGGGTTGAAACACTTAAGATCCTCCACCCTTACACACAACTCTTTGTTATAAAAGGTGTGGGAAAGTCTTAAGAATATTTAGGATACATTTTTTGTTTCCTAGAAAATGTGTCTTTTAGTTCACATGCTTTCTCTATTAATTCAAACATCTGCGATCATCCACCCTCACATGCACACAACTCTTTCTTTCATGCGGTGTGGGAAAGTCTTAAAGATATTTTTGGATATATTCAAATTTCTTCGATTCCTTTCACATGCTTTCTTTATTAATTTAAACGTTTACAATCGCCCACCCTTTCCCACGGAATACCTTCTCACTATTAAGGGGGTGATATTCATATACACACATCTATAACCTTCTATATCATCATCTACTCTCCACTTATGTCTGTAACGTGTAACGTTCGACTAATGTACAAATTGTTTCCAAAGATCTGTATTGGCTGGGCACGCTATGTATTCCGGCACTAGCTCGTCGGCTTTGGGGGTGGAGGTCTTGCTCGTACAGATCTTGACACTGTCTACGCATTACTATTAATAGGATCCGAAATGAGCGTGCTTGCGACAATATCTAAAGCTAGTTACTAAACCGGAAGAAAAGATGCAATAAAAAAACGGAACAGCGGGAAAGGACGAGAGAGAGAGAGAGAGAGAGATTTGTTG
Source organism: Drosophila kikkawai (assembly GCF_030179895.1). Lineage (NCBI taxonomy): Eukaryota > Metazoa > Arthropoda > Insecta > Diptera > Drosophilidae > Drosophila > Drosophila kikkawai. The sequence continues at coordinate 34,612,827 of NC_091730.1, forward strand.
CTTGCGAAGCCTGAGATGTCATTAAGCTCGCATTCTGCCCACCCTACCTTCGACCACCTGCCGCTAGAGAATAACTCTGGTGATCCCTTCTATACCCTAGGACCGCAGAGACATCAGCCGAGTTCAGTTGATTAATTATTTAAGCTTTCATTTTAATATTTACTTCCTGGATAGTTAACATATTTAATTTCTTGATTATTCTAAGCCTAGGTGAAACAATATAAGCGAAACAATACAAAATTAGAGTTAAACTGCATGAGTAAATTTTTTTGGGCCTACAAGTGTATATAAGTATATAAAATAATGTATAATAAGTGTACAAAATATATAAACATGTGCTAGAAACCGGTTATGATAAGATTGAAAAAATAATAGTTATAAAAAAATGTAATTTTTAAAGAAATAGTTTGTTCAAAGAAAATTCATTGATTTGTTCTTTTATAATTAATATTCATTCTTATTCTTTGGGTGGGTTGCTAATTATTTAATGCTATTCTTTTCTTTTTTTTTTTTAAATTAAAAAGTTTTATTTTTTCAGGAGTCGATTGAAATAACTCGGTTTTAGGTTTAATTCATTTTTTTTTGGCTGGGTTTAAATTTTAATAATGGATTTTTTTTTTTAAATTTCCGACTTGACATTTCTGTTAACGTTTATGAGGATTTTAGTTAGCCCAGATATTTTGATGTTTTCAGATTTATTGACATAATAGTAAACTCACACAGCGGATTCCTCGGCGGACGATCGATCTCCCGACGCAGGCAGGCTGGAAAAAAAAATCAAGGCATTCCTGCTTTGATATGGGGTTATCCTTCATCCTTATAAACGTTTTAATTTTTTTGACTACCATAAACCGAATAAAACTTTTGTCAAGGGAGAATAACCTTAAATTTAGCAATGAATCTTAACTCAAATATAATTTCTAATTAATTATTTTTATAAAATTAAAATTTTTCCAATATAGTTGTTTTACTTCATGATTCTTTTAACTATTCTTTTAAATGCTTTTCTTTTTGATGCACGTTAAGGCATGTTAAGGAATTTCTCCCAGTGTAGCAAAGTGCACGTGGGATTTATTATTTTTCCGCGAGCTGAATATTTTTTGGAGGTTAAACAAATTTACGGCAAAAATCTTAACACCGCGGAAAATTCACATGATAAGTAAAAAAAAAATTTGGATTTAGATTTGATCTAGATTGGCATTATTTAATCCGCGGGAAAACTGGTCGAGAAGATTCCTAGCAAAACAAAGGTACTCCCTGCTGCCAATGTTGATCGATGAAAAGTCAGGGCCGCTCCAGAAGGCGCTGCCGTTCGCTGGGCAAAGGGGGCGCTCCCCAAGAAAAATCCAGACCTCTGACTAACGGAGGTTTTCCTGTGCGCCACCTGGAGTGGCGGCGGGTGCGGGTGCTCCTCAGGGAAACTCCGAACCACCGGCCAATGTAGGTGCTCCTCTGCACAGATCGGTATTGCCGGCCGATGTGGGTGCTCCCCCAGACAACGGACGCAAATAAAGTGGGCACCTAGCGAATGAAAGCGATCGATGTAAAAAGAAAACCCTCGAACGCTGACAAATTCTTTACGAACCTTGGAACTCCACTCGCACAGATTTGCCGTAGCGGCCGTGGTGGCCGAGGCGACCGTATCGGGAAAAGTGGAGTTTTTTTTAGCCTTCCTAAAAGCCAAAATTAATTAGCGCTCGCATATAATTTGCGCAACAAAGAAAAAAACTCACTTTTCGAAATAAATTGTTGTATAAAAAAAAAATCACTTTTCGATTTTTGATCCGCGTGCTTTTATTTAACCGCACTTTTAAAAAAAAATTGGCAGAAGAAAATTTTCACGTCTGTCTGCCACGCCGGTTCAATAGAAAAGAAAAGCTCAAAACTCATGCGGCGTTGGCTTCGGCCATTGCCGGAAATTTCCGCCAGCTGAGAAATCCGCCATCTCGGCTTATAGCGAGCTTTTCCAACCAGATGATTCAAGCCCGACCTGGCATCACTCCCAAAGATATATATCAATTAGTATTTTTGTTTTTAGTTAAACACTAATTACTGATACTAAATTGGGGTTACATCTGGCCAGTCTTAACTGGGTTTTACTACCAATTTTGAAGCATGCTTCTAGGCAGAACATAACTAAAACGTTCTTCAGGCGCCGCTACAAAGCCCCCCCCCGGAAAATCTGGCTAGGGTCTACTGCACCCTAGACTGATACCGACTGAAGACACGTTATTGTCGAATATCTTTTGCATGATAAGTACCTATAATTCGACCCTGCAAATCTTCTAATTCGTAATAGGAGTTTCCTAATTTCCTACGAATTCTCGCTTTCACAAAGGAAGGACCGAACTTGGCGTTGTAACCAGTTTGAAAACAGCTTTGTTTAAAATTTCGACGAAAGATCTCTTGTCCTTCTTTAAAAGACACAATTCTGGACCGAAGATTATATCGCTTCTCGTTAAGGGGGTCTTCTCATTCAAAAGCCGTTTTTTGGACCCTTTTTAAAAAAATTCTTATTTGAAAACGCAAAGAATAATTGAAAACTTTTTTTGTTTATTGTAATCAAAAATGTTCAAAGTAACTAAAAAAGTTGTTCTTGCCTCGATACGAGGGTTGTTCAAAGAGTAATGAGACTTCAAACTTGGTGGTCGAAAAAAAAGGTGTCGTCCTGGCGGCCACGATTCAGGGTCTCCAGAGCGTCCGAAATGAAAAATAAAAACGGAGTTTTAATCAGAATTGATGTCATTTTCGGGTGACGGAACAGATTTTTTTTAAAATTTTTTTAAACAAAATGGCGGCCATTCAAAAAAAAAAATTTCGATTTTGGGCTTTTTTTTTGTAGTTTAGTGTAAAAAAAAAATAGAAAAAAAAATTTTAAAAAAAATCTGTTCCGTCACCCGAGAATGGTGACAATTCTGCGTCGATTCCACTTTGTTTCATGAAAATCGGTTCAGTTGAACTGGAGATATCATGGCCGCCAGTTCGAAAAACGTGGTTTCGAGATAAACGCGTTTGAAGTTTGAAAAAAGCTCATTTTGCGAAGAACTTGCTTCACAAAAAAGGCTGTATCTTCTAAAGTATTTCGAATTTCTAAAAATCCTTTTGGGGACATATACACACCATCCCAAGCTATAAATAAATGCAAAAAAAAAAAAATCGAAAAAAAAAAGTTGCCCAATGAGAAGACCCCCTTAATATCGTGCTTCTCCTGCATTAACTTGCAAGCTTTATCTCGAACTATTTCAAATGAATCCTGGCGATTGAATTTCAGCGAACGATCGTCTAGTAAATTTAGCTTCCTCAACAAAGAGTAAGTACTACCGGACGTAATCATGTGTTGTCCGAAAACCATGTAGTATGGAGACGTTCCCAAACTAGCATGCACAGATGATCTTAACGCACAACATATTCTGCTGAGATACTCGTCCCAGTCTTTTTGGTCTGGTCGAAGATAAGCTCTAATTGCTGATATTACAGAGCGGTTAACACGCTCGGACGCATTAGCCTGAGGCGAATGAACGGCCGTCAGCGTATGCGTAATGCTGTATTGCTGCATTAGCTTCTGAAATGCGTGAGAGCGAAATTGTGAGCCATTGTCGGACACCACCGTTTCGGGAGTCCCATATGCCATAAACAACTCCCCTTCTAGATATTTTATCACTGCACTTGTATCTACTTTCTTTACGGGTTTGAGAAAGACATATTTGGAAAAATGGTCAAGCACGATAAATATACCAAGGAAATCTATAAACAACCTTTGGAAAAATCGCTGACTTTCCGGCGCTTTTCCTAATGGCGGTCGCAGTACACAATTCGGAGCTTTAGTGGTTTTACACACTTCACAGGCATTTATGTAAGCCTTTACATCTGGAACGAGACCAGGCCAAAAATAGTAACGCCTTACTCGCTCAATCGTTTTGTGCATGCCGCCGTGAGATGATAAAGGACCATCGTGAGCTCGCGAGAGGACTTCTGGAACCAGCTCTTTAGGTATCCAGAGCTTCCACGCATACTCATCATGAACTTGCTCTCCCGTCAAATGTTCGGCTTTCCGATAAACATAACCGCTTTCAGACTTAAGATCAGGGAAATTCTCTTGGTTTGCTTTCACCTTTTCTACCAGAGAAACATACTCAGCTGCTTGGAAATGCTTTGAGTTCATGTCCACTAAAAATCCTTCGCGTAAGTCTATCGCGGCTACTACGTCTTCGTTAACACGGGAAAGTGAGTCGGGAACAATATTTAGCGAACCCTTTCGATGTTCAATTGTGAAATCGTATCTCTGTAAAGCTAAAGCCCATCGAGCTAGCCTCGAATTTAGGTCGTGATTGGACATTAGCCACTTTAATGAGGCATGATCGGTTACGATTTTGAATTTATGCCCCTCCACATACGCCCTAAAATTCTTAAGAGCTGCTACCGCCGCTAGGCATTCTTGCTCGGTAACAGTGTAATTACGCTGAGCTTTGTTCAGCTTCTTTGAAAAGAAGGCAATAGGCCGTTCGTCTCCATCTTCAGACACCTGTACTAGAACTGCGCCTATCCCGGTTTTGCTAGCATCACAATGTATCGAAAAAGGCTTTGCAAAATCGGGGCTGCATAAGACTGGAGCCTTGCTGAGAGAAAGTTTTAAGACTTCGAAAGCTTTTATGGCTTCGTCCGTTAAACTGAACCTTCGTTTTGTGGTCATTAAGTCTGTTAAAGGAGCTGAGAGTGAAGCAAAATTGGGAACAAACTTGCGATACCACCCACACAAACCCATAAAACTTCGTAGACTTCGTAACGTCTTTGGCAACGGAAAGTTAGTAATTGCGGCCACCTTTTCTGGGTCGGTGCGTATTCCACCATCGCCAATTATATGTCCCAGATATCGCACACGAAGCATGCAGAAATGACTTTTGCCAATGTTGATCGTCAAACCTGCACGCTTTATCTGCAGAGCGATCTCTCTGAGAACTTCAAGATGCCTCTCAAAGCTGGCAGAAACTACCAATAAATCGTCGAGGTAAATAAACACCTCGTTTCTGAGATGAGCTGGCACAACCTTGTCCATTAAACGGGACATTGTACTTGTGGCGTTGCACAGCCCAAAAGGCATAACCTTAAACTGGTAGAGCGGTCTACCAGGGACAGTGAAAGCTGTTTTGTCTCGCGATGAAACCTCTAGAGGAACCTGCCAATAGGCATCCTTAAGGTCAAGGCTGGATATGAATTCCGCCTTAGGCAAACGACTTAAAATTCCCGCTATCTGAGGAAGAGGGTATGCATCCTTTTCCGTGAAGCTGTTTACCTTCCGGCAATCTAGACAGATCCTAATTTTTCCGGGTTTCGTCACCATCACGATGGGAGAAGACCACGAACTTTCAGACTCCTCTATCACACCCAATTGTATCATTCTATCTATCTCGGCATACATGGCCTTTTCTATTGCGGGTGAGACAGGAAAGTGTCGTTGTTTTATCGGCTTGGCCGTCCCAACATCGATTGAGTGCATTATCAAGTTGGTCTTGCCGAGACCTTCTTGAGCGAAAGACGGAAAACAGTTAATGACGTTCATTAACTTGGCTTTGTCAAACTCGGACAAGTTATGCTGATCAGTATTGACCTTACGGTCGGGATCGGATTCTAGTGAGGATACATTAAGGCATTTGGGAAGCAGATCATACAGTTTCCAGAAATCTATGCCTAAGTACAAATTCTGTTTCAGTGAAGGTACTACATACATTTTTAAAGGCCTTTTGATATTATTGTATTCTACTTCAACTTTCAAATGACCAACTATCTGCTGAGATGTTCCATCAGCAGTTGAAGCGCTGCCTTTAATGGTCTTAAGTTCTTTGCTGTCAATTATGTCACTGGCTAGGTTTCCACCGACACAACTAATCGATGCGCCAGAGTCTAATAGTCCGTAAACGGTACGATCGAACATACGAATCGATAAAAAGGGTCGAGGATCTTTTGGTCCTGCCGGTAGAGAATTGATATATTCCAGACCGGCTTTACATGCCTTGACCTCTTGCCAAAATGATTTGATTCGGACGGAACTTCGCGTTTTCCGCTTTTCTAATTCTTGATCATTGTTTATTTCCGGGATTTTAATTTTTCCTAATATTGGAATTTTGCTATGAAGCAAAGGACAGTCTGGGGATATTTGTACGTCAGGGAAAAAAGTTGGTGCAACTACAGCTGCGTGCTCTATGGATCGGTCATCGTTGCTTGATTCCGAACGCCACTGAAGGCCTTCTGTTTGTATGGCGGCATCGATCCGCCCGCTCTGGAGTTTTTTGAGCATTTGTTACAGCCGGGCTTGTATGTGTTGGCAGCTCCGCAACCATAGCAAAAGATTCTTCTTTCGGCTACACAGTCCTGATACCTGTGACCTTCCTTGCGGCAGTTCCAGCACAACAAGGAAAAGGCTTCGATATCGCCTTCCTTCTCAGATTCTGATTCTGGAGGCATTTCTTGTTCTGGACTAAATTCCGAGACTTCGCGCTTGAAAGGGGAAGATCTGTAATAACCCTGACAACGCTTAACATCAGACAAAAACGCTTCACGCCTGCGACAAATCTCCCTCAGTTCTGAAACTGATTGAATGTCGATATTCAAGATCTCATGCCTAATTTCTGGACGAAGATTGTTTCGGAGAACCCGAATGAGCTTGTGAGGTGTCCAAGGCTGTTCTAACTGATCGATTAGACTTGAAATGGAGTCATAGAAACAATCGAAGGTTTCGTTCGGCTTTTGTTTGGTGTTCCTAATCAACTCTTCAAGATCACCGTCATCCCTACTCTGTCGAAACTGTAGACGCAAAGCTGAACAAAATCTATCCCATCGGACTTCGCCATGCGCCTTGTGATATCTCCAATAGAATTCATTAGCTTTCCCTTCGAAAAGCACGCTAGCATTTCTACAAAGAACTGTGAAATTGTTGCCTAACGTTTCCCTAGTTAGTGCTTCAACGCGGTAGATAAAATTGTCTACTGACACTCCTACACCGGAAAATTTTATTTTCCAACCGTTCAAAATATGAACTACTTTATCTGGGCGATTTAGTAAATCCGATTCGGCACTTCGTAGCGACGCAGGAGAACAGGGAGCTAAAATCTCTTGCCTAGAATTCACCCCGGTTTCTTCTCTTGTGTCGATCCTATTGTAATCACTTCCGAACTGTTGAGGATTGAAAGGTTGACTCCGCTCTCTCGTAGCTCTATTAGCACCTTGATCGGACATTACCCTTGACATAGCTTCTGAAACGGACTTTTGAATGGAATCGGCCATACTTTCGGTAAGTGTAGCTAGCAATCTTCTCTCCATTGCTAGTAAAGTAATGGCATTTGCAGTAATAACACTTGAATTAGTATTACCGCTGTTAATGGTATTGGAATTGTATCCTGACGTTGAAGCTATATCATCTCCACTCTTCGGGAGTGTTGGCCTACAGGAAGCTTTGCACACCGGACATAGTGCACTTTTCTTCCAATGCTCCTCTAAGCATCGCTTATGAAATTCATGCTGACATGATGTAGTGTAAACCTCTACTATGTATACTTCGTCCTTGCATATCGGACAGACGATGTTTGCACCCCTTCCGGTTGCCCTTTCCGGAGTATGGTCTACCCCCATCATGAATAAGGACGATAATAAAATTTGTTTTTAGCAAATGAAATGTGTATAAACGGTAAGATAATAGTTTCTTCAAAAATATCAGTGGTCCGATAATAGATTCAGTGATAAGATATATATATAGCTAAAAAAATATATAAGCGGAACGATAATGGTTCAGCAAAATCGAAATCTTGGAAACTAACGAAAAAAAATCGAAATAACGTAATCAGGAAATATTAACTGAACTCTTAGCTTGATGCTCTACGACGAAGGGTATTTATATTTTAACAAAATCTCTCAGAAATTAGGAAATAAAAGAAAGGGGAAAGAAGTTACCTACTCTTTTTGGACTTGGTCAGCGGATTGTTCGAAAACATACTCGCTTGTATTCCAGCTCCGGATTAAAGCATATAAATCTTCTATTCACAAAAAGGGAAAACAAATTTGGTCATAACCTCTTTCTGGATATGGCACAGCTTGTAAGTAATGCCAGTATTTTCCATATAAAGAAGTATATGTCCTAATTTAATTTCTTAAAGGTGGTTAGCTCAAAGACTCGACATTTGAATCCGGGACAGAAAATCTACCTAGTTCTGGTTTCGGCTTCTGCGATCCTCAGTTCAAAACACCTTGTCTTCTCTGCTATTTCTAGAAAAATTCTCTCTTTAATTCTTAATTTTCGGACAGTCAGGAATACTAATAGTCACTCGATCTGTTTTCCAGAAATATTTAAAACTTTAAGAAAGAACTTTGAAAAGAGTAAAGGAAAATGTTAAAGACTGTTAAATTTATGCATCTGTGAGTCTCAATGAATTAAACTGTATTCATTAAGGCCCCTCACGTTGGGCGCCACTTTTCTTATTAATAATAATTAATTATCACTGTAACGTGTAACGTTCGACTAATGTACAAATTGTTTCCAAAGATCTGTATTGGCTGGGCACGCTATGTATTCCGGCACTAGCTCGTCGGCTTTGGGGGTGGAGGTCTTGCTCGTACAGATCTTGACACTGTCTACGCATTACTATTAATAGGATCCGAAATGAGCGTGCTTGCGACAATATCTAAAGCTAGTTACTAAACCGGAAGAAAAGATGCAATAAAAAAACGGAACAGCGGGAAAGGACGAGAGAGAGAGAGAGAGAGAGAGAGAGAGAGAGAGATTTGTTGCTTGCGAAGCCTGAGATGTCATTAAGCTCGCATTCTGCCCACCCTACCTTCGACCACCTGCCGCTAGAGAATAACTCTGGTGATCCCTTCTATACCCTAGGACCGCAGAGACATCAGCCGAGTTCAGTTGATTAATTATTTAAGCTTTCATTTTAATATTTACTTCCTGGATAGTTAACATATTTAATTTCTTGATTATTCTAAGCCTAGGTGAAACAATATAAGCGAAACAATACAAAATTAGAGTTAAACTGCATGAGTAAATTTTTTTGGGCCTACAAGTGTATATAAGTATATAAAATAATGTATAATAAGTGTACAAAATATATAAACATGTGCTAGAAACCGGTTATGATAAGATTGAAAAAATAATAGTTATAAAAAAATGTAATTTTTAAAGAAATAGTTTGTTCAAAGAAAATTCATTGATTTGATCTTTTATAATTAATATTCATTCTTATTCTTTGGGTGGGTTGCTAATTATTTAATGCTATTCTTTTTTTTTTTTTTTTAAATTAAAAAGTTTTATTTTTTCAGGAGTCGATTGAAATAACTCGGATTTAGGTTTAATTCATTTTTTTTTTGCTGGGTTTAAATTTTAATAATGGATTTTTTTTTTTAAATTTCCGACTTGACATTTCTGTTAACGTTTATGAGGATTTTAGTTAGCCCAGATATTTTGATGTTTTCAGATTTATTGTCATAATAGTAAACTCACACAGCGGATTCCTCGGCGGACGATCGATCTCCCGACGCAGGCAGGCTGGAAAAAAAAATCAAGGCATTCCTGCTTTGATATGGGGTTATCCTTCATCCTTATAAACGTTTTAATTTTTTTGACTAAACCGAATAAAACTTTTGTCAAGGGAGAATAACCTTAAATTTAGCAATGAATCTTAACTCAAATATAATTTCTAATTAATTATTTTTATAAAATTAAAATTTTTCCAATATAGTTGTTTTACTTCATGATTCTTTTAACTATTCTTTTAAATGCTTTTCTTTTTGATGCACGTTAAGGCATGTTAAGGAATTTCTCCCAGTGTAGCAAAGTGCACGTGGGATTTATTATTTTTCCGCGAGCTGAATATTTTTTGGAGGTTTAACAAATTTACGGCAAAAATCTTAACACCGCCGAAAATTCACATGATAAGTAAAAAAAAAATTTGGATTTAGATTTGATCTAGATTGGCATTATTTAATCCGCGGGAAAACTGGTCGAGAAGATTCCTAGCAAAACAAAGGTACTCCCTGCTGCCAATGTTGATCGATGAAAAGTCAGGGCCGCTCCAGAAGGCGCTGCCGTTCGCTGGGCAAATGGGGGTGCTCCCCTAGGCAAATCCGCCGGCTTGTCTCACGCGGCGCTCCCCATGAAAAATCCAGACCTCTGACTAACGGAGGTTTTCCTGTGCGCCACCTGGAGTGGCGGCGGGTGCGGGTGCTCCTCAGGGAAACTCCGAACCACCGGCCAATGTAGGTGCTCCTCTGCACAGATCGGTATTGCCGGCCGATGTGGGTGCTCCCCCAGACAACGGACGCAAATAAAGAGGGCACCTAGCGAATGAAAGCGATCGATGTAAAAAGAAAACCCTCGAACGCTGACAAATTCTTTACGAACCTTGGAACTCCACTCGCACAGGTTTGCCGTAGCGGCCGTGGTGGCCGAGGCGACCGTATCGGGAAAAGTGGAGTTTTTTTTAGCCTTCCTAAAAGCCAAAATTAATTAGCACTCGCATATAATTTGCGCAACAAAGAAAAAAACTCACTTTTCGAAATAAATTGTTGTATAAAAAAAAAAAATCACTTTTCGATTTTTGATCCGCGTGCTTTTATTTAACCGCACTTTAAAAAAAAAATTGGCAGAAGAAAATTTTCACGTCTGTCTGCCACGCCGGTTCAATAGAAAAGAAAAGCTCAAAACTCATGCGGCGTTGGCTTCGGCCATTGCCGAAAACTTCCGCCAGCTGAGAAATCCGCCATCTCGGCTTATAGCGAGCTTTTCCAACCAGATGATTCAAGCCCGACCTGGCATCACTCCCAAAGATATATATCAATTAGTATTTTTGTTTTTAGTTAAACACTAATTACTGATACTAAATTGGGGTTACATCTGGCCAGTCTTAACTGGGTTTTACTACCAATTTTGAAGCATGCTTCTAGGCAGAACATAACTAAAACGTTCTTCAGGCGCCGCTACATGTCATACATATACTCATCCTATATGCACATAACTAGAAAATACCTTGTATTCCAAAATTTGCCATACTTTCCACCAATTAAAACACACAAGCAGGCCTGGGTAGACACGAACCACACACACGATCTTACAAATTCATAGATCAACAGGTAAGCAACAACCCTCGCTGTTCATACCTAGAAATTTCTTGGCACAAGCTACACACAAGCATGAGAACATTTCCCATCCACCACCACCACACGAGTCGGCCAGGTACAAACCGTTCAGGCACAAGCCACACGATCTCACAAATTCATAGATCAACAGGTTAGCAAGTCTCACAACAACCTCACAACAACCCTCGCTGTTCATACCTAGAAATTTCATGGCACAAGCATGAGAACTCATCCCATCTACCACCACACGATCTCACAAATTCTCACGCATGACAACAGAAACAAAACCGTTACAAGGTATTACACGTTTAGACAAGTTAAATAACTGGGGTGACTTACACACCTGCTATCCTAATTGAATCACATTAACACAAGCCGGATACGCACAATAACTAACCCTAATAAATTCTTACGCATTATGCCTCATCCCTCCCTCCTTCACAAATTCTCACAAATTCCTTATGTCTCATCCCTCCCTCCTTCACAAAATCCCACAAATTCCCATGCTTGAACACACACACCTTATCCCTTTAACCCCTCCCAATCAGTTTCTCACGCTTAACAACACACAAAACTGTACATGATCATGCATGCATAAAATAATGAGGGGGAGGATCTTACCCTAAACCCCTTCCCCCTAATAATTAATTGATTTTTTATGCTAATTAGGACACCTGTGCCCCCCTCGCGCGCAGTCATGCGTGACTAATGACCCTCCGCACCCCTCGTGCGCAGTCATGCGTGACTAATGACCCCCCCACTCCCTACGTAAGTGGCCAAGGACCCGCAAATCCTTTCTACTCACATCGACGCCATGCTACTGGTTGAAACGCACCTCACAAGCAGATACAACTTTCATATAAGAGGTTATACCTTCCACCGCACAGATCATCCAGATGGTAAAGCCCACGGTGGGACCGGTATCCTTATCAGAGAACGTATCAAACACCATTTTCACCATAGGTTTGCAACAAATTTCTTGCAAGCTACGTCCATAAAAGTACAGTCAGGTAACGGCAACCTTTGCATTGCTGCTGTCTACTGCCCACCTCGCTTTACAATCTCTGAAGGTCAATTCATGGATTTTTACAACTCTCTTGGAGATCGATTTATAGCTGCAGGAGATTACAACGTCAAGCATACGCATTGGGGATCCCGCCTCGTGACACCCAAGGGAAGACAACTGTATAACGCTCTCATCAATGGTAGCCCCACATATTGACCAGCAGACCCCAGAAAGATACCCGATCTAATTGACTTCGCGGTGACAAAAAACATCCCACGCAATTTAATAATGAAATACAAAAAGTATGTGAGTTCCCACATTGAGCTAGCCCCCCAGTTTAATACTGAAGCCGACATCGACTCCACCACCGCCGCTTTGGAAGAGGTACTTGTGACTGCAGCCAGGATATCAACACCACAACAGAAGGATGTGCAAAAAATCAAATTCAAAACGAACCAGCAGATTGAACAGCTTATCCAAGAAAAGAGGCGTCTGCGACGGGCGTGGCAAACCAATAGATCGCCATGCTCAAAGCAACGTCGAAATGAAGCCAGACGGAAACTAAGCCGGGCCCTGAAGCAAGATGCCGAAAAAGCACAATTAAGATATATTGAAAACCTCTCGCCAACCAGCACAAAACATCACCCAAATTTAAGCTCACCGGCTGAAACCATCACCCCGATAAGAAAGTCATCTGGTTGCTGGGCCCGCAGCGACAAAGACAGAGCCGAAACTTTTGCCTCACATCTCCAGGGCGTTTGCCAGCCGAACCCTGCTGCAAATTCGTTTGAATACCGCAAATACACACTAAAACGGAATCTACTCCAGCATCATTTCGTCCGAACGAGATATCGAAAGTCATCAGGGAACTGAAGCCGAAAAAGGCTTCCGGCGATGACCTAATAACTCAAAAAATGATAATTGAACTTCCGAATTGTGCTATTGAGGTCATCTGTAAAATCTTCAATGGGATCATAAGTCTCTGCCATTACCCAACAAAATGGAAAAAATCTATAATTATAATGATACCGAAACCCGGAAAAGACCACACGACTCCATCATCTTACCGACCAATAAGTCTACTATCATGCTTGTCCAAGTTATTTAAACAATGCCTACTAAAGCGCATAATTCCTTATCTGGAAGCTCACAACATCATCCCAGCTCATCAATTTGGCTTCAGAGAAAAACATGGAACTATCGAGCCAGTTAACAGAATAACATCAGAAATTCGCACAGCCTTCGAGCATAGAGAATATTGCAGCGCGATATTTCTCGATGTTTTTCAAGCATTCGACCGCGTCTGGCTCAACGGCCTCATGCACAAAATAAAAACACTTTTGCCGGTATACACACACAATTCGTTTCGCCAAGCTTTGAGTTGGACGTGCTTAACATCGCTCTACATTAATTCAAAGTTTTCTTAGTGAAATTCTATTTATCAAAGCCCAAATTTTCGGCAAGTGGTCGGTGTTTCCGTGAACTTCATAATCAATAAACAACCGGACCGTTCTATTCTTGTGTATTGTGTTTACCGCTTATCGCTGCATCGCCTTGTGTTGTTGTTGGCGCTAGCTAAATCAATAACACAAATTTCTTATTTTTTGGCGCTTAGATAAAAGCTTTTATTTGTGCGCTCTCCGCTTTCTGTTTTGATCGGTCTGTTCGCCGCGAAACTTAAAAAATTTTTTTTCAAAAAAACAATTTTATAATTTGTTTTGATCGACCATTTCGTCGCGCAAATAAATTAAATCAATTCGTAATTTACTTGGATAAAGTATTTTTTTTATTCCAATAATGGCTACGTGTTGTTTCTCTATGTGCCCGAACGGCCAAAAAATTTCTTCGCGGCAGGTCACTGTCTACTGCTGGCTCTGCGATAATATCGCTCACATTGGATGTGCCGATCTGGGGCAAAATGGATCGCGTATCACCGATCGCATTCGAGAAAATCCTGAATTGGACTGGACGTGCCCGAGCTGCCTGCATATCAAATCCGATATGCGGGTCTTCAAGAGGCAGACTCACCTGGAGTTTCAGTCGTTGGCGGCCGGCTTTAAGGAGTTGTCAACTCGTTTCCAGAAGGCGGAACACCATTTTAAGTCGCTAAAACTGCTAAGTGACCCCGCAAACAAAAACATAAGCAACCTGTCTGAAAAGTTCTTACTTCTTCCAGACCCAACAAGCCCCCTTATGCAGTTCAGCCCACGGGCCAAGCCCGTAGCTGTAGATAACAGCTCTGGTCAAGATGCTGCATCGATCCCAACTACTGTGCTTGAAGATCTCGTCAGGCCATTGGATCAGCAACTTGTCAACGTTGTCCAGGTATCCACGTTTCATGCTGCAGCCTCTGCTGAAGTTGTTGCACCGGTCCCCATTCTCGGACGGGGTGAAGTCGCCTCACTCCCGGTTCAACAGCCTGTCTACACCGATCAGGCATCCACGTCGCGTGCTGTTGCCATCAACGACGCGTCGGTGGTGTCGAATGCCCACCCAGTGGCTCCCCCGATGGTCACTATCTCGGCGCCGGCCGTTACCAGAAGCGGCCCCCAACAGTCGACAATTTCTGGCTCTGCCAAACGTGGACCTGTGCCTTTGACTGGTGTTGCTCCGAAAAAACAGATTTTTGTTTCCCGCCTCAATCCAGGTGCTTCTGAGGGCGACGTTAAGACCCACTTGAGCAGCAAATTGAATGTTTCTGTCACTGAGTTTAGTGTCTCCAATTTCAATTTTAAGCAAAGACGTGATATATCTTCGTTTAAAATTGCACTTTCTGACCTACTATTTTCTAAGGCTCTTGATCCTTCTGTGTGGCCTGAGCATGCAATTGTTCATGAATTCGAACACAAAAGTACTCCTCGTGCTCACGGGCCTCAAACACCTTCAACGAGGCCTCCAAAAAACTAATAGACTCTTTTGTTCTTCACTATCAGAATGTTCGTAGTTTACTTGGCAAGCTCCGTAGGCTGCACGTCAATAGTGTCTCTTTCGATGCCAATGTTATTGTCTTTACAGAAACATGGCTCAACTCCTCTGTGTCTGACTCTAAGATTTTTTCAGGGAACTATATCATCTTTAGATGTGATCGTCCTATACGGACCGCGTCTGGCTCAACGGCCTCATGCACAAAATAAAAACACTTTTGCCGGTATACACACACAATTCGTTTCGCCAAGCTTTGAGTTGGACGTGCTTAACATCGCTCTACATTAATTCAAAGTTTTCTTAGTGAAATTCTATTTATCAAAGCCCAAATTTTCGGCAAGTGGTCGGTGTTTCCGTGAACTTCATAATCAATAAACAACCGGACCGTTCTATTCTTGTGTATTGTGTTTACCGCTTATCGCTGCATCGCCTTGTGTTGTTGTTGGCGCTAGCTAAATCAATAACACAAATTTCTTATTTTTTGGCGCTTAGATAAAAGCTTTTATTTGTGCGCTCTCCGCTTTCTGTTTTGATCGGTCTGTTCGCCGCGAAACTTAAAAAATTTTTTTTTCAAAAAAACAATTTTATAATTTGTTTTGATCGACCATTTCGTCGCGCAAATAAATTAAATCAATTCGTAATTTACTTGGATAAAGTATTTTTTTTATTCCAATAATGGCTACGTGTTGTTTCTCTATGTGCCCGAACGGCCAAAAAATTTCTTCGCGGCAGGTCACTGTCTACTGCTGGCTCTGCGATAATATCGCTCACATTGGATGTGCCGATCTGGGGCAAAATGGATCGCGTATCACCGATCGCATTCGAGAAAATCCTGAATTGGACTGGACGTGCCCGAGCTGCCTGCATATCAAATCCGATATGCGGGTCTTCAAGAGGCAGACTCACCTGGAGTTTCAGTCGTTGGCGGCCGGCTTTAAGGAGTTGTCAACTCGTTTCCAGAAGGCGGAACACCATTTTAAGTCGCTAAAACTGCTAAGTGACCCCGCAAACAAAAACATAAGCAACCTGTCTGAAAAGTTCTTACTTCTTCCAGACCCAACAAGCCCCCTTATGCAGTTCAGCCCACGGGCCAAGCCCGTAGCTGTAGATAACAGCTCTGGTCAAGATGCTGCATCGATCCCAACTACTGTGCTTGAAGATCTCGTCAGGCCATTGGATCAGCAACTTGTCAACGTTGTCCAGGTATCCACGTTTCATGCTGCAGCCTCTGCTGAAGTTGTTGCACCGGTCCCCATTCTCGGACGGGGTGAAGTCGCCTCACTCCCGGTTCAACAGCCTGTCTACACCGATCAGGCATCCACGTCGCGTGCTGTTGCCATCAACGACGCGTCGGTGGTGTCGAATGCCCACCCAGTGGCTCCCCCGATGGTCACTATCTCGGCGCCGGCCGTTACCAGAAGCGGCCCCCAACAGTCGACAATTTCTGGCTCTGCCAAACGTGGACCTGTGCCTTTGACTGGTGTTGCTCCGAAAAAACAGATTTTTGTTTCCCGCCTCAATCCAGGTGCTTCTGAGGGCGACGTTAAGACCCACTTGAGCAGCAAATTGAATGTTTCTGTCACTGAGTTTAGTGTCTCCAATTTCAATTTTAAGCAAAGACGTGATATATCTTCGTTTAAAATTGCACTTTCTGACCTACTATTTTCTAAGGCTCTTGATCCTTCTGTGTGGCCTGAGCATGCAATTGTTCATGAATTCGAACACAAAAGTACTCCTCGTGCTCACGGGCCTCAAACACCTTCAACGAGGCCTCCAAAAAACTAATAGACTCTTTTGTTCTTCACTATCAGAATGTTCGTAGTTTACTTGGCAAGCTCCGTAGGCTGCACGTCAATAGTGTCTCTTTCGATGCCAATGTTATTGTCTTTACAGAAACATGGCTCAACTCCTCTGTGTCTGACTCTAAGATTTTTTCAGGGAACTATATCATCTTTAGATGTGATCGTCCTATACGGACAGGCGGTGGTGTTCTCATTGCGGTTAAATCCGATCTGGTTTCCAATATCATTTCTAAAACTGACACTGATATAGAGTTTGTGGCGGTTCGCATCCAGGTTTATGATTATTCTATCTACGTTTCATGCTCGTATATTCCACCTAGGTCTGATACCGATATTTATATGCAGCATTTATCCTTAATTCAAGAAATTCATTCTTCCCTTGGTGTTAATGACCACCTTATCGTCACGGGTGATTTTAATCTGCCCTCCATTTCCTGGATGCCCTTACCTGATTCAAATGTTCTTGTTCCCACCTCACCCCACGATTTAATTCATGGTCTCATTGACTATTCACTGCGACAATTAAACTTCGTTTGGAACTGCAGTAATAACGTCATAGACCTCATCTTTGTCTCTGAGTTTGTCACTAGAATTGACCCTCTTTCTAGTCCTGAGGACGCTTATCATCCCACTTTGGAGCTAACCCTCGAAGCCTCCACTCCTTTATTATTGTGTCCGGAAGCTGAGCCTGCAACGTTTCTTTGCTTTCGAAAAGCTAAGTTTACAGAAATGAACCACCACTTATCCTTAACGGATTGGCCTTTTTGGAAATCCACAGAGGATCCCACAGACATTGTTAAGCGTTTCTATGAAATAATGTACGCAGTTTTCGACATGTATGTCCCTTCATTTCCCTCACCAGAAGTTTCTCATAAGCCCCCTTGGTTTTCTCGTCGGCTTTCTTATCTAAAAAATCTGAAATCCAGACTGTTAAAAAAGTACAGCAAATCTGGTCTTCAAGTCGACCATTCGAGATATTTAACTGCTCGTACAAATTTCCTAAATCGGTGCAAAATTGAGTTTCAGGCTAACCCGAAGCAATTTTACGCTTTTGTAAACTCGAAACGGAAATCTCAACAATTTCCTTCATGTCTTCATTACGATAATGCCTCCGCTTCAAATGAGCCTGATATCGCGAACCTGTGCACAAAATTCTTCCAGACTACATACTCACAAACTAATTTTGATAACAACTCAGCGTAATCTTTTCCACTCCCGCACTCCAATTGCATTTTTATGCCTGTAATCAGCGAAGAGTATGTTCTTCATAATCCCAGAACAATCAAACTTTCCTTTTCCTCTGGTCCAGATCTTGTACCTAGCTGCGTTCTGAGAAATTGTGCCAGCTCATTATGTAGACCACTGTCTAGACTTTTTCAGTTATCACTTCAGCATTCGTTTTTCCCCAAAGTTTGGAAAGAATCGTTTATCATTCCGCTTCATAAAAAGTAGAGTAAATCTAATATTGAACACTATATGGGTATAGCAAAACTTAGTGCGATTCCCAAATTATTCGAATTTTTAATTACTACTCAGCTTCAGCACCAATGTAGCTCAATAATGTCCCCCTCACAGCATGGCTTCATGAAACGTAAATCAACGTCTACAAATCTCCTTAAGTTGTTGCTGTCATTAGAAACGCGTTTAAAAATAACACCCAAACCGATGTTTTCTTTACAGATTTCAGCAAAGCTTTCGATTCGGTGAATCATCAGTTACTGCTGAAGAAACTTTGTCTTTTGGGTTTTCCATTTACGTTGATCAAGTGGATTTCTACTTATTTGTCGAACCGTACTCAAAGAGTTGCATTCAAGAGTTCATTCTCAAACCTTGTTCACGTTACTTCTGGTGTTCCTCAAGGGAGCCACCTCGGTCCTCTTTTATTTTGCATTTTTATAAATGATCTGCCCCAAGTTATTCTCCACTCTTACGTCATGATGTACGCTGATGACGTTAAACTATGTTTGCCTCTTGTGAATCCTGACTCTCCTCAGCTTTTACAAGCTGATTTAAATAACATGTTGTCCTGGTGCACTCACAATTTATTGTTTCTTAACAACTCCAAATGTAAATACATGTCCTTTTAACGCAGAAATTGTTACCATGCTAACTATTTCTTAGGCACGAGTGTTCTTGAACGTATCCATTCTGTAACGGATCTTGGTGTTCTATTTACCCATAATTTGAGCTTCACCGATCACATCGGTATAATTGTTGGTAAAGCAAAGGGTGTCTTTGCTTTCGTAAAACGATGGTCTAAGGAATTCGATGATCCACTACAAAACTCTTATATACATCTCTGGTTCGGCCCATACTCGAATATTGTTCGTGTGTATGGTCCCCTCAATACATAAAGTATCAGGACCTTATCAAATCGGTACAGAAGCAATTCCTTTTGTTCGCTCTTCGGGGTTTAGACTGGGACCCACATCGCCACCTTCCTCCGTATGCCGACAGACTACGCCTTCTGGACCTGCCCTCTCTTAAGGATCGTCGGACCTGCCATGGCGTGATGTTCCTGCATAAACTAATAAATGGATATATTTTTTCCAGCAATCTTCTTAAGCAAATACGCTTTTCAGTTCCTTCTAGGCCATCACGTTACTTTCGGCCTATAGCTTTGGATATTTGTAAAACTAATTTCGAGGCACACGATCCTTTTCGCGTTTTATGTTCGCTTTACAACGACATGTACTCTCTGTTATATTTTGAAATGTCATTAGACTTTAACAAAACTAATATTTTAAGACACCTATCCTTGCCTCTGACCACCTGATGTGAGTCGGAGCATATCATTTAAAAACACTCCTTATCCGGTCTGAGGTAAGGATATGGATTTAAAATGGCAGATATTTGCTATTCTTAATAAATAAATAAACAAAAATAAATTACTTGAGTCGTATCTCTACAACAGAGTCTTCGCAGTGAGGTGCAACGCAACAACATCCGGTACCTATTCAATCGAAGCTGAAGTCCCACAAGAAAGTGCACTTGGGCCTACCCTATTTGTCCTATACACAGCGGATATCCCCACAAGCGATTAGCTAACAGTATCCACTTTCGCTGATGACACTGCGATCCTCAGCCGTTCCAGATGCCCAGTTCGTGCAACAGCCCAGCTCGCCAACCACCTCAAGGTAGTCGAGAAGTGGCTATCTGACTGGCGTATCAAAATAAATGAACAAAAGTGTAAGCACATAACGCTCACTCTCAACAGACAAACATGCCATCCGCTCTACCTGAACAGCACGCAGATCCCCGAAGTCAACGTGGTAACGTACCTGGGCGTCCACCTGGACAGACGCCTAACATGGCGAAGACATATTGAATGCAAGAAACTTCATTTACAACTAAAAGCCAGCAGCCTCCACTGGCTCATATACTCCCGATCGCCCCTGTGTCTGGACTACAAGGTCCTGCTCTACAACTCCACACTAAAGCGAATATGGACGTATGGCTCCCAGCTCTGGGGGAACGCGTGCAGCACCAATCTAGACATCATACAGCGCGTCCAATCAAAAATCCTGAGATCTGTCACTGGGGCACCATGGTATATTCGCAATGAAAACATCCACAGGGATCTCGGCATTCCTGCAGTTAAAACCGAAATAGAAAAAAGCGTCCTACAAGGAAAAACTCTCTGTCCATCCAAATCCTCTAGCAAGGGACTTGATACGGGTTTCCAGAAGAAGCCGTCTACTACGCAACGACCTTCCAACCCAGCCATAATTAGTAAGGGCCATTTACTCTGTACCAGTCTACATGACTGCTAGTTAGGTAGTATTGTAAGATTTGATACACTTATTGTTAGTCTCATAAATGAGAAGAAGAAAGCGGCATTCTGTTACCTTAGTAAGCTAGAGTGACATCTGGCAGAAACGGCTTTCAGGACAATGCCTCATTCGCCTCCGTCCAAATAAAACCTAGCAAGTCTCTAAGTACGTTCAAGACGCACACCGACGGCTCGGTGGTGCAGGCGCAGTTGAATGGATTCCTGCCTAGAGTCTGTCCTGGCTCTGTACACAGACGCCCATGAAGCTCTGTGTCAACCCTCGCATGGACCTCACTGCTTGCATAGGGACCCATGGGGACATCTAGGACTACTGCACATATGCGGGGAGATAGCGGCTTAGAGTTTGGACCCACTCACACAAGATGATAAACACACAACGGAAAAAGGACAATGAAGAAGATGCATTCAAGAAGAGCACCATGATGACAAGATCACCAGACAAGAACGCGACGGGGACGACAAACCAAAATCCGAACCGCGCGGGCAGCGGCAACACAGAAGATGAAAGTGGAGCAACCCCACAACCGATGCAACAGACCCCTCTGCATACACAGACTACGACGTCAAGCTCCCCACGACAGGAGCTGATTTACAAGATGCAGGCTCTAGAAGAAAAGACCTTGGTAGAGTGCTAAGCTATCTTAAGGAAAATGAAGATCGCTGTGCAAAAGCAAAGAAACATCAGCATGGACGTCAAGGATGGCACCTCAGAACTGAGTGAGCTCTTCGATGTCATGGAAAACTACCGATCGAGCTGGAAAACCGCAGAACTGGAGCGCCTAAAGGCAACGAGGAAGGCCAACGAATACGTATCTGGCAACACAGCGAGCGAAACCCCCGAGTCGACATTAAAGAAGAGGACAGCCAGTAGCCCGGCAGCTCAGTAGATAAGCAAGAAGGTGAGAAGCAAACAGGCAAATGACGGATTTCAGACGGTCATATACAAGAAGGGGAAAAAAGAAAACAAAACTAAAGACGTACATATAAGGAACAATGGAGCTGAGGGAAATAAAGAGAAACCTAGCACAAGAATGCGTTCTCACCCAGAAGCCGTCCTCATCAGACCGGCAGAGGGTAAGAGCTATGCTGAGGTGTTGGGCAACCTGCGGAAGACTCTTAAACCAGAGGACTCAGGCAGTAATATAGTATCGGTCAGAAAAACGAAGGCAGGCGACATGCTCCTGGAACTTGCCAAAGGAATCCAAATGGACAAATTATGTGAA
The DNA here is from genome assembly GCF_030179895.1 of Drosophila kikkawai. Classification (NCBI taxonomy): domain Eukaryota; kingdom Metazoa; phylum Arthropoda; class Insecta; order Diptera; family Drosophilidae; genus Drosophila; species Drosophila kikkawai. The sequence continues at coordinate 34,634,703 of NC_091730.1, forward strand.
AGTATTAAAGATACCCTTAAAGAGTGTGGATGAGTGTGGTGAAGACCATGAGGCAAATGGTCAAACTAGAAATTAGAGATATTGATAGCATCACACAAGAAGACGAAATAATCTCATCAATCAGAGAAAGTATAGGCGACACAAGGCAGGAAATAACAATACACTTGACGGGAGTAAACAGCTCAGAACAAAGACGAGCCTTTGTTACGTTACCAATGAAAGACGCGACGAAGATATTGACGGAACAACGGATAAAAATAGGGTGGACCCGGTGCCGGGTGAAGCGGTGTCTCGACATAAAGAGATGCTTCAAGTGTTTTGGAGTTGGAAATTTGCAAAAGGACTGCAAAGGACCGGATAGGAGAGACCTTTGCATCAGATGTGGTGAAAGTGGTCACAAAATAAAGATCTGCACCAAAGCTCTAAGATGCTGTATCTGCACAGCAGAGAACAGGAGCGATGTTGGACACCTCCCTGGGACTGCGCATTGCCCCAGCGTGACAAGAAAAGGAAAGCCATGAAGATCCTTCAAGCAAATATGCATAGAAGCAGAATGGCAAATGACCTACTGCACCAAATCGTGCTGGAAAACCAAATTGACGTTGTTATCATAAGCGAACAATACAAGAAACGGGAAGAAGGATTCTGGCTGGAAGACGACACAAAGACGGCGGCCATATGGATTCCGGACCCTACCACGACGCCACACAGAAGTGACAAAAAAGGAAGATGCCACGTCATCACACAAATTAGAAACTGGACGATATTCAGCTGCTATTTGACCCCAAGTGACGACATTCAGACCTTCCAGACGAAACTTGAAGATATTGAAGACAACGCAAGGCATATAGGTGGAAAACTTATAATAGCTGGGGACTTTAACTCAAGAGCTCAGGAATGGGGTATGCCATCAACTGACTTTCGAGGCCGTAGAGTCCTAAACATGGCCGCAAGAACCGGGATGCTAACAGCAAATGTAGGTGCAATACCCACATTCAATCGAGTAGGGAACGTGGGCACAATCCCTGACATAACACTAGTGACAGAAAACCGCGCGCACAAAATCGCCGACTGGAAAGTCCTTGATACCTACAACGGAAGTGACCACTGCTATATTAGGTTTGACATAGCAGAAAACGAAGTGACTACATTAGCACCAACGAGGAAAGGATGGAACGCTAATCGATTGGACAAAGGAAAGCTTATTCGAGAAATTGACGCAAGGCTGAACCGACAGAGAGGCGGTAACATAATCAGCAACAACATGACAACCATAAGGCAGGCCTGCAACGCTGCAATGCCAAAAATGGGCAATCGTCGCAGACAAGGACAAGAAGCGTACTGGTGGACCCAAGAGATAAAAGCTCTCAGAGAAACGTGTATAAAAAACAGACGCCGCCTTACGAGGGCTAGATGGAGAGGGATCTTTACAGAAGAAGAGAGCCAATTTAAGAAATCCAAGAAGGATTTAAATATTGCCATCCGAAAAAGCAAAACGGAGAAATGCATGCAACGATGTCAATAGTGACCCATGGGGGCTCGGATATAAAATCGTGATGAAGAAGCTCAGAACAAGAAATTCAACACCGGATCTAGAAGAAGAGCAAATGGACCAAATAGTCAAAGCACTCTTTCCCGCCCATACAAATAGCATAGCAAGGACTACTCCACCTATAGCCGAACACCAGATCGAGCTCTTCACTGAGGACGAGCTACTGAAAGCGACAAAAACCTTAAAAAGGAAGAAGGCCCCAGGGCCCGACAACATTCCAGCAGAAGCCCTAATAGCGATCGCGGAGAACCGACCCCATATCCTATTGGATATGTATAACGAATGCATTACCAGCGGGAAATTCCCAGACATTTGGAAGGTGCAACGATTGGTCCTGATAAGCAAGGGCAAGGGAGACCCCCTAACCCCGTCAGCTTATCGGCCATTATGCATGCTTAACACAACCGGGAAGCTACTAGAGAAATTGGTCAAGCCACGACTAGCAGCAGCGATCGAAAGAGGAGGGGGTCTTTCCCCGAGGCAGAATGGATTTAGACCAGGAAGATCGACCATTGGAGCAATCCAAGAAGTCGTGAACCAAGCTCTCAGCAGCCAACAGGGTAACCACTTCTCGAGACCGGTAGTGCTCCTGGCCACTCTGGACGTTAAAAACGCCTTCAACATGGGACAACATAATTGATGCTCTGAAAAGACGATTCCAAATCCCAGGATACCTGATGCGGATAATACAGGACTATCTTGACAACCGACGACTACTGTATCAAACAAAAGCAGGGGAGAAATGCATGCAGATAACTTCAGGAGCCGCACAAGGATCAATACTTGGACCAGAGCTATGGAACATCAGCTATGACGAAATTTTCCACCTAGACATCCCAGAGGACACGACTATCGTGGGATACGCAGACGACATAGTCGCAGTCATTACAGCGCGAAATACCGAGTATGCACAACGCAAGCTGACGCAAGTAATGATACGTGTAAAAAGATGGCTGAACTCACACGATCTAAAACTTGCGGATGAAAAAACGGAGCTATTATTAGCTACCAGGAGAAGGATCCCCCTAGAAATAGATATGAGAGTAGGGGAAAATGTTATAAGGACGCAGAAGGTCATGAAGTACCTAGGAGTAAAACTTGACCCAAAACTAACATTTAGTGCACACAAACAAGGGGCGAAGAAAAGAGCGACCGAGACTACAAAGGCGCTTAGCAGACTCATGGCCAACGTGGGCGGCCCATTACCATCAAGACGAAAGCTTCTAATGGAGATAAACCACGCAATCATGCTGTACGGATGCGAGATCTGGGCAGGGACCCTTGAGACAGCCTGCAGGACAAAACCTCTACAGGAGGTGCAAAGAACGATGGCTTTACGAATCGCGAGCGCGTATCGAACGGTATCCGGTCCGGCGGCACTAGTAGTTGCAGGCACGATACCAATCGACCTTTTAGCCAAAGCGCGAAAAAGGATATACGAAAGACGAAAAGATGGAGACACGACGAGGACACTAATCGAGCGGACCAGAGAGGAAACCCTCCGACAATGGCAGGAAAGATGGACAGCAGAAGGGAGAGGCAGATGGACAGCTAGGCTGCTACCAAACCTGGTAGCATGGACCGCAAGGAAACACGGAGACGTGGATTACTACGTCACGCAGATGCTGACAGGCCATGGCTTCGTCGGGACCAGTCTGTGCCCAAAATGCGCCCAGAGCACATGCAGCGCCGACAAGGAGCAGCAGACAAAGACCGTCGGGAAAAAGGAGGCTACAGCCCAAACAGAGCCCTGGCGTAGGCTTAGCCAGCCAAACTGGCCGGAACTACCCGCGCCTGTGCCTGCCCCTAAACCAGCCGGCGCAACCCAGCAGGGAAGCGAGAAGGGGCCCAGAAATCCCCGGAAAAAGACACAAGGAGCCCACTCAGAGTCCGCGGAGGCACACACCGCCACCCGGATCCTCGAGAACACCGCAAAGCCCACCGGTGAATGGAGGGTAGTCGCCAAGAAGCCGAGGGCAGCGCGCCGTGGACGACACGATGCTGTCATCGTGCAAGCAAACGGCAAGTCTTACAGCGAGGTACTAGCTATGGTGACCAGGAGGGACGACAAGCAGTTGTCGGACCTGGGCGCCTGTGTCTCAAAGGTTCGGCGCACCAACAACGGCAACCTGCTCCTAGAGGTGGCTAAAGGGAGTGTTGAGAGCGCCGAGGAGATGAAGGAGAGCATCGAGAGGGTGCTCGGTGACTCCGCGACTGTGCGTGCGTCGACGGAGGACACGAAAGTGCTGGTTCTGGAGGTACGGAACATCGACTCTATCACCTCGGAGAAGGAGGTCTGCGCCGCTATTGCCGGCCAGTTCAACTTCGAGGCAGAACGGGTGAGAGTCTGGAGCATGCGCAGTGGCCGCTCAGAAACGCAGCTGGCGGTGGTCAGCCTGCCCGTCCCATTGGGCAAGGCAGTCCTTCAGCGCGGAGAGGTGCGAATCGGATGGTCAACCTGTAGGATCCGCGAAAGAACCGGCCCACCGAGGTGCTTCAGGTGCCTGGAAACCGGGCACATTGCGATCCACTGCAAGAACCCGGTGGATAGGAGTGCCTGTTGCTTCAAATGCGGAGAGATGGGACACAAGGCGGCCGATTGTTCCAAGGAGCCATCGTGTTTCCTGTGCAAGGCGGCTGGTAGCAAGGAGACGAGGCACCAGGCAGGCGGCACGGGCTGCCCAGCCTCAAACAGAGGGAAAGGGAACCGTACGCCTGCATGCAGTTGATCCAAATCAACTTGAATCACTGCAGAGCGGCGCAGGACCTGCTTCTGCAGACGGTGAGCGAGGTAGCGGCGGACGTCGCTATACTTAGCGAACCATACAAGGCGAGGGAGGGAGGAGCATGGGCGAAGGACCGCTCCGGCAAGGCGGCCCTTTGGCTCTGTGGCGGCGGACAGCGGCGGATGTCCAACATCCTTTCAGCCGATGGATTTGTGCGGGCGGATATCAGTGGCTTTTGCATTTACAGCTGCTACTTGGCCCCCAGTCTCCCGCTGGATGCATTCAGCAGGATCCTGGACAACCTATGCAGCGACATGCGTGGCAGGGCCAAGGTTGTAGTCGGAGGCGATTTCAACGCCTGGGCCCTCGAGTGGGGATCCGTCTCCACTAACGCCAGGGGACGCGCGGTGCTGGAGGCATTTGCCTCGACGGACGTGGTCCTCCTAAACGACGGGATGAGGCACACGTTTGCCAGAGCAGGAGCCGCCTCAATAATCGACCTGACCTTTGTGAGCAGCGCAATTTCCCAGGACGCCAGCTGGGGGGTCAGCGACGCTTACACCGGGAGCGACCACGAGGCGATCCTATGCACCGTGGGTGCGCCGGAGGGGACCACTCGCACACGGCTGCGGCCCAGGAAAGCCTACCGGCCGGACACGCTGCGCACCCAGGCATTCGCCAACGCGCTGGACGGCATGTCAGCCGAGGCGCTGGGTGGAGCCAACGAGGCTGCAAACCAGATCGCAGCAGCCCTGGAGCACGCCTGCGACCGGAGCATGCGGCTGAGAGGGACATGTCGGAGGAATCAAAGGCCAACATTCTGGTGGAGCGAAGAGATAGCCGATCTCCGGGCAAAGTGCCTCCATGCTCGGAGGCAAATGACCCGGGCACGTGGCTCCTCTCGACTGGTCGAGTGCTGCGAAGCCTACAAGTCGGCCAGGAGGGCCCTAAAACTGGCCATAAGAGAAGCAAAGAGAGAGTGCTTTCTGCGGCTCTGCGACGAGGCGGAAAACGACCCCTGGGGCGGTGCCTACAGATTGGTGGTCAAGGGGCTAAAAGCAGGCAGCACGGCTCCTTCGGACCCGGAAGCCCTGGACTCCATAGTGCAGGCACTGTTCCCGAGGGGAGCCCCGGTGGTGATGACGCAGCCCAGTGCGGAGCGCCACCCCATCGTCGACTGTGAGGTCTCCGAGGACGAGGTGATCCGGACGGGAAGGAGCGTTCGCACCAAAAAGGCGCCTGGGCCGGACGCAGTACCCAACAGGGCCCTGAAGTTGGCTATCGCGCTTCACCCAAAGGAGTTCGCCACCCTATACGCCAGATGCCTCCAGGAGGGTACTTTTCCGGAGAGATGGAAGAGGCAAAAGCTCCTGCTGCTGGCTAAGCCAGGCAAACCGCCTGGGGAGCCATCCTCCTACAGGCCTATCTGCCTTACCGACACCACTGGCAAGGTGTTCGAGAAGGTGATAGCAGCAAGGCTGAATGCCGCCATCGAGAGGGCAGGGGGTCTCTCTCCTAGCCAGTTTGGCTTTAGAAAGGGGAGATCAACGCTGGACGCGATCGAGATGGTGAAGCAGATAGCGGAAACGGCGATCACAGGAACAAGGTGGAAAGGCGGCTCCAAAAATTACTGCTTAGTAGTCACGCTGGACGTAAGGAACGCCTTCAACACTGCCGACTGGAACCGGACGCTGGAGTCTCTCGCTGCGCTGAACATCCCAGGGTACCTACTGGAGATAGCTAGGAGCTATTTCAGCCAGAGGGTGCTCATTGTAGACACGGATGTGGGTTCCAGAGTATACGAAGTCTCAGCCGGAGTCCCTCAGGGCTCCGTGTTGGGACCCCTGCTCTGGAATACCATGTACGATGGGGTTCTACGACTCCCGATGCCCAGCGACACCACTACCGTAGGCTTCGCCGACGACGTAGCGGTGGTGGTAGTTGCGAAGGAGCGCACGGCTGCAGAGAGTAAGGCGAATGCTGCGATCAAGGCGATCGAATCGTGGCTCTCGAGCGCTGGTCTGGAGCTAGCGGCGCACAAGACGGAGGCGGTCCTCATTTCGAGCCGGAAAAAGGTGGAAACGGCCGAGATCCAGGTTGGCGGAGCCGTGATCGAGTCGCAGAGGGCTGTGAAGTACCTTGGAGTTCTCCTCGACACCAGGCTTTGCTTCAAGGAGCATCTCCAGTACGCCCAGAAGAAGGCCAGTGGGACAGCAGGAGCACTCGCGCGGATACTGCTAAATACACGAGGACCCAAGCAGAATGCCAGAAGGCTGCTGGTAAGCGTCGTCACCTCTCAACTGCTCTATGCGGCGCCGGTGTGGGCCGAGGCGGCGAAGAAGAAGTCCTTCATGCGGGGAGTCGAGTCAACTTATAGACTCTGTGCCATCCGAGTGGCGAGCGCCTTCCGTACGATTTCGGACGACGCGGTACTGGTGCTAGCCGGTCTAGTCCCACTGAAGGAGTTGGTCAGCGAGAAGTCGGACATTCGCGCTGCGCTGCACAGCCAACAAGGACCTGAAAGAGCCACGACTGCCGAGCTGAAAAGCGCGGCCAGGGCAAGGAGCTATGTGAGCTGGCAGGCCAGGTGGGATGCCTCGCCCAAGGGACGGTGGACGCATAGGCTCATCCCCAACATCGAGGCCTGGATGGAGCGGAAGCACGGGGAGGTAGACTTTTACCTAACCCAGGTGCTGAGCGGGCATGGCTGCTTCCGCAGCTACTTGAAAAGGTTCGGCCATGACACGGAGGATGGATGCCCGGAGTGCGGATCCGGGATAATCGAGGATGCGGGACACGTATTCTTCGAATGCCGCCGATTCGACGAGGAGAGGGACGAGCTGGAGGCGGTAGCGGGGTCAGCGATCAGGGTAGACACTCTGGTGCCGTTGATGCTGTCGAACCAAAGGACGTGGGATGCGGTGGCGGAATTCGCAGCTAAGCTGATGAAATCCCTCAGGTCGCTGGAGAGAGTACGAAACGAGCGGACTGGCTGAGCGGCCTTCTATTGTGCGAAGCATTGCTTTGCGGCCGTACCGCACAATGCGGGCCCTTGGCCCCGTCAATACCTAGTTTGTTTGTTGTATAGTATTTGTTAAGTGTAGTTAATAAATAATAAACGTATATAAAAAAAAAAAAAGGCCATGGCTACTTTGCCTCCTTTCTACACAAGATAGGGAAAAGAACAGATGCCAGATGCATATACGGAGATGCGGAGATCGACAGTGCTGAACACACCATCTTTCAATGCGAAAAATTCGGACCGGCGCGCAGGTCCTTGGAAGAAGTGGTTGGGACAATAATCCCTGAAAGTATTGTGACAAAAATGGTTGGCAGCGAAGCGGCATGGAAGCACATCGCAAGATTCGTGGAGAACATCCTTCGAGCAAAGAAGCCTGATCTGGATGAGACAGCTGGGTAACCTGGACGCAGTTAGAAGATGAGAGCGTATAGCGCTTAACTGGCGCCACCTCGAAGTAATGCGAAAGCTTTTCCGAGGTGGAAACACGGCCAACGACGAGGGGGGGGTTTAGTAGGTGCAAGCCCCACATACTCGTTTTTGCGACGGAAAATGGGAAGATGCGTAAGGCATTCCCCCTCCTCAACCCAAAAAAAAAAAATAAAAAAAAAAAAAAAAAAATGAGAAGATTCAATAAATAAAAGCAAAGCATAAAAAAAAAAGAGTAACGCAAGCGTTCCTTAATGCCGGCGTTGATTATTGTGGACCCTTTAAAATCCACTATAAAATTCGTGGAAAGAAACCAGAAGCAGCATACATTGCCATATTTTGCTGTTTCGCTACTAAAGCAGTCCATCTGGAGCTAGTGAGCGATCTTACAACGGAGGTATTCTTGGGAGCACTGCGTCGGTTTATAAGTCGACGTGGAAGATGTCAAACGCTGCACTGCGATAATGCAACCAATTTTGTTGGAGCTAGGAATAAGCTACAAGAGCTGGAAGATGCCATCATTTCGGAGAAAGCCAGAAAGGCTATTATTGAGATTTGCACTAACAAAGGAGTCAACTTTAAATTTATCCCGCCAAGGGCACCTCATTTTGGAGAATTATGGGAAGCTGCTATAAAATCAGCGAAGCATTTGCTGCTGAAAAAGATCACCACAGCGAATCTAACATATGAAGAGTTGGAAACTTTTATAGTCGAGATTGAAGCAATCTTAAACTCTCGGCCTTTAGTTCCAATGTCATCAGATCCAAATGACTTGACTGCAATTACTCCCGGTTATTTTCTTATTGGAGAACCACTAACCGCTCAAGCTGACAGCGAGCCTTCTCACCAACCACAAACATTGGGACAAAGATGGCAAGCTATATCCAAATTAAATCAGTCAATGGTCAACCGACTATCTTTAACAATTACAACAAAGGCAAAAATGGAAGCGATCATCAGCAAACATAAAGGAAGGAACTTTGGTGTTGATCAAAGAAGACAACACACCAGTACTCCAATAGCCAATGGGACGAGTTGTCAAGATCTTTCATGGAAACGACAATTTTGACAGAGTAGTAGAGGTGAAAACCGGAAAAGGGTACTTCAAGCGCGATATCCAGCATATAGCACCGCTTTTTCCTGAAGAAGAACCTGTTCACAAACACCCCGTATCCGAAGAATCTGACGACAACAGCATTGATGAACATGCATCAAAGACGAAGAAGACATCAACTATGTCTACATTGGCAATGACATTAATAGTAATACTGCTAGTGTTACCATTAACTGTGGCACAATCCATTAACGTGACACAGTTTATGTCAAGGCCTGGAATTTTCTTCGAAAAAATTGGAAAGGGCCAATTTGCCACCACGGATTGGTCCATCGTTGTATATTACAATTTGAATCCCTGGCATGAACACATTCTCAATGGGAGTTACAAAAGTTAGCCACGTATGTGCACAATTTCCATACAAGGAAGCATGTACTAGTATGTATCATCATTTGAAACATCTGGAGGAGGACCTGTAAGCTGAAAATATGCTACTAGCAAGAACTCGAAAACAAAGAGCCCCATTTGACTTCGTTGGAAATATAGCAAGTAGTCTTTTTGGTGTATTGGATTCAACATATGCCAAAGACGGCTAGCACAATAACAAAGGTTATACATAAAATCAAACGTCCCTAATAGATTCATCAATTAATGTCATAAAGAGAGACGAAATTTTGAACTCTAAGCGAATTAAGCTGATTGAGGATTACATTGATGACACAAGAAGTGCCAGTATTCTATTTGATAAATGGTCGTGGTATACTTCACTATCGACTTAGCTTGCGATGATGGCGTCAAATCTTCAACGTGTACAATCGGAAATAATTAATATATTAAACGATGTTCGCCACAACAAAATCAGCCCAATGTTGATATCACCACGACCGCTTAAGGAACAATTGGAGCAAATACGAATACCCTTAAAGACTGGACAAATTCTTCCAGTGTGATAAAGGGAGAAGGAGCTATTGTAGATGATCACGTCATTATTAAAGTCAAGTTTTCGTTGATTTCATCACAAGCTTTAGACATCTACCATTCCACTCACATCTCAGGAAGGGATCCAGTCAATTGAAACAAGAGCACCGTTTCTGGCCATCAACAGTCATCATGATGAGTTTGTAGAAATGTCTGAGGCGGACTTTAAGACTTGCCAAGAACGGGCTAAGAACGATTTCATCTGCTACAATAAGCAAGCGATGTTCTCTTCAGAGACAAGTGTGAGATGAAATTGTTTCATAATAAAACAGATGCTTCTTGCAATCTTATAACTACAAAAAGAGCATTCATTCAATAATGCTCAATAAGAACATTCAATAAGATTCACCTTCAAACTACGATGTAGTTCAGACAGAAGAAAAAACCATATTAACAATGCTTTCCAAAATCTTCCTGCCACAATTTAACAAACAACTAACCACATTATGCACCCAATAAAGCGATGTATTCGGACTAGAAACCGAATCGATCACTACCAATAATTTTTATAAACAAAAATTGAGATTAAATGATGATGAACCAGTATACATAAAAAATTATAGAAACCTACATAGTCAGCAAGTCGAGATTAAAAAACAAGAAAGGAAGCTAACTTCGGCACGCCGAAGTTTGTATACCCTTGCAGATATAATTTCATTACATTTTACCTATACTTATTATGTTTACAGTTAGACAGTTACAGTTTTACATTCCCAGTTTTACATTTTCTCTACATCTACCGATCGTTTCTATGGCAGCTATATGATATAGTTGTCCGATTTTCATAAAATTTATAATACAATTCTGAAATAATAAAATAAGCTTATATCTCAGTGTAGATGAAAATACGTTGAAAAACAATGAAGTTATAATTTTTTTCTATTAATTTCCCGATTGTTCCTATGACAGCTATAAGATATAGTCGTCCGATTTTCATAAAATTTTTACCAAAATTTTGAAATAATACCAGAAGCTCATGTGTCAAAGTAGATTAAAATACGTTGAAAAACAACGAAGTTATAATTTTTTTGATTAATTTCCCTATCGTTCCTATGGCAGCTATAAGATATAGCGGTCCGATTTTCATAAAATTTTAACCAAAATTCTGGAATAATATAAAAAGGCTATATCTCAAAAATGATGGAATAATATTGAAAAACAGCCAAGTTAAAATTTTTTTCTAAAAATTTATCGAACATTTGTATGGCAGCTATATGATATAGTCGTCCGATCCGGCCCGTTCCGACATATATAGCAGTGAGAGTATATAGAAGACTATATGCAAAGTTTCATTCAGATAGCTTTAAAACTGAGGGACTAGTTCGCGTAGAAATGGACAGACGGACGGACAGACGGACGGACAGACGGACAGACGGACAGACGGACATGGCTAGATCGACTCGGCTGTTGATGCTGATCAAGAATATATATACTTTATAGGGTCGGAAAGGTCTCCTTCACTGCGTTGCAAACTTCTGACTGAAATTATAATACCCTGCAAGGGTATAATAAGTCCAAAAGCTCATTAATGACAAAATAGTGGAACCCACTGTATCACCTTATAATAGCCCACATTTATTAGTACCCAAAAAATTACTTCCAAATTCGGAAAAGAAAAAATGGCGATTAGTAATTGACTATCGTCAGATCAATAAAAAACTTTTGTCTGAAAAATTTGCACTCCTTAGAATTGGTGATATTTTAGATCAACTAGGTAGAGCCAAATATTTTTCAATCCTTGATTTAATGTCAGGTTTTTATCAAATTGAACTCGAAAAAAGTTCACGGGTTATCACATCCTTTTCAACAAACAATGGTTCATCCAGCTTCACGCAATTACAATTTGGCTAAAAAAAACGTCAAGAGAGAATGATGAGGTTGTTCCGAAAAACATATGCTCAAGAACTTAACTGATGTCTTCGAAAAATGTAGGCAACATAACCCAAAGTTACATCTAGAAAAATTTTCATTTTTCATGCATGACGTCACTTTTCTAGGATAAAGGAATCTTGCCCGACGACAAAAAATACGACGTCTTTCAAAATTATCCAGTCCCGCACGTCGCGGACAGCGCTAGAAGATTTGTTGCATTTTGTATTTATTACAGACGGCTTATAAGAAACTTTGCTGATTATTCTCGTCACATAACAAGAACTAGCAGCTATTCATTGGGAAATAACACATTTCAGACCATATATTTATAGTAGACACTTCACTGTCAAAACACATCACAGAGCACCTACCTATCTATTTTCAGTGGTAAATCCCAGTTCCAAACTAACAAGAATGAAGCTTGAACTAGAGGAATATCATTTTACAGTAAAGTATCTAAAGGGCAAAGACAAAGGGCACAGATTTGAAAAACATACAGTCAAATAAAATAATTCTGAAAGTCACTACCAGAAATACGACACCAAGCATCGTTCTACGGTAAGCTAGGGAGGGTAAGTTAATTAATAGGAGTCTACTAGAATAGGACGGTAGCCTCTCATCAGCATCCCAAGGTAGGCCACGGAGGGCGAAAAGTAAAAAGTTCTTTTGTACAGATTCAATACGGTTAATATGGATTCCGAATTGAGGACTCCAGACGCATGAACCATACTCCAATATAGGGCGAACTAACGAAGTAAAAGGGGAATCGAATTCCCTCGACCACCTCTTAATAACCGAGCATGCCTCTGGCTTTATTAATCATGAAAGAAATATGTTCACAGAACGAAAGTTTAGGGTCTAAGCGAACACCCAAATCGTCAACAATAGTTATTCTTTCCAGAGCGCAATCATTAAGCGTATAAGTGGCAAACTGGGGAGTGACACGTGAAGATGTCATCAGCTTGCATTTAGAGCTATTGAGATGTAATAAATTAGGTCTGACTGGCAAGAGCTGTCCCTATACTGCAAGCATAGTTTAACGTCATCAGCGTACATAAGTACTCTAGAGTTCGTTAGAACCAGCTGGAGGTCATTGATAAACATAGTAAATAGCAGCAGGTCGTGGGACTCTGAGGAATTTGGATAGAGCATTTTTAAACAGAACCTTTTGAGTTCTGTCACTCAAATAACTCAAAATCCATTTAAGAAGATTGACAGGAAACCCGATGAAGTCAAGCTTCCTTACAAGAAGAGAGTGATTAACCGAGTCAAATGCTTTACTGAAGTCTGTGTAAATCACGTCGGTTTGAAAGTTACATTGTAAACCTTTAATAACGAAAGAGGTGAGTTCCAGGAAATTTGTAGTGGTTCCCAAGGAATATCAGCTGGCCGGTATAGACAAACGCGTTTATTTTGCCTGAGTTTTGTCAATAAGGGGCTAATACGATTTTGGCCCACACTGTCGTCCAACCTAAGTACTTTAGTGGGTTACTAGTTAATTACATAAAATTAAAGGTACAAGCATTCTTGGCTGTAAAATGTTAATTTGAAATATTTAAAACTTCAGTCATCAGTTTTTGGCGTAGTACTGGAAAAGTTCGATAAGAAGTATTGGAAAACTTATGCGGATGTCAGCTGTTTTGCCCGTACCAATTCAGCCTTTGTGTTGCCTCTGGCAATATCATTTTTTCCATAAAGAAGATGAAAATCTCAACCTGCGCTTGATTTTTATGCTTCCTCCTAATAGAAATTGAGCGTTATTAAATTGCGGGTGTTAGTTAGGTGTTCTTAGGCAGTGTTGTGAAATTTTTTACATATAGTGCTGTAAAATGCAGCTCATTAAAGAGTTGCTGAGGTCAAGGAAAAAAATACCCTTCACAAAACGCACAGTTTGTACAATAATTTTGGAGATATTTTGAACAAAACTATTTTTTTAGCATAGGTTAATAATAGTTCTTATAATAAAAGACCAATTAGTACAACGATTGTTTAAAATTAACATGAAACATATTCCACTGCTTATTTTTTTGTACGCTGATCAACCCTTAAATAGTCCCTCTCAAATACGAAACAGCTGCGGCGGCTGTGCAATAATGTTGAAGGTTAGAATGGAACCGATTTTAAGGTGCACCCACAAAATAATTATTTATAAATCAAGTATGTTAGTATTAATTAATTCAATTATGCAATAATGTTCCCAAAACTTCAAGGAATAAAATAAAATTAACATTTGTAATTTTCATAATCGCATTGTATTTTAAAATAATCAATTTCTAATTTTGCGGATTTGAATCCGCCGGCCCAATGGCACACGGAAAGTTTCCGAGCGTTTGGCCTGCAAATTAACAGAGACTTAACAGAGGGAAATACGTATCCGTAAGAATTTTTCGGAAGTGAATACTAGAACAGGTCAGGGAAATCCGAATCCGAATAAATTTTGCGGAAGTGGAAACTAGAACAGGCCTGAATATATTTTTTATACGATTTAAATGTTTTGTTTAATGTTTTTGAAATTTTATTAATACCAAATAAATATATTCTTTGTATAATTTGCAGTCCTATTTTAAACGAAAGCTCCCTTAGTTCGGATCTTCATCTTGTGAAACCAGTTTATTTACCGGGTCCCGATGCAATACCCGGCTGCGTGCTCAGGTATTGTGCTGGAGCTCTGTGCAATCCCCTTCCGAAATTGTTTTCCTTATCTTTAGAAACCTTAGAATTTCCCCTTATTTGGTAGGAATCATTTATGATTCCTCTCCAAATTCCTCAGAGTCATTTCTGGGGTCCCACATGGTAGCCACCTCGGCCCGCTGATATTTACTTTGTTTATGATGACGTTAACTATGCTTGCAGTATAAGGACAGCTCTTGCCAATCAGACCTGAAATCGGATCTTAATAACTTTCAAGCATGGTGTCTTGCTAATTTATTACATCTCAATAGCTTCAAATGCAAGCTAATGACATTTTCACGTGTCACTCCCCAGTTTGCCACTTATACGCTTAATAATTGCGCTCTGGAAAGAATAACTCTTGTTGACGCTTTGGGTATTCGCTTAGACCCTAAACTTTCGTTCTCTAAACATATTTCGTGCATAGTTAATAAAGCCAGAAGCCTGCTCGGTTTTGGTCGAAAGAATTCGATTCCCCTCATATAACGAAGACCCTTTTACTTCGTTAGTACGCCCTATATTGGAGTATGGTTCATGCGTCTGGAGTCCTCAATTCGGAATTTATATTAACCGTATTGAATGTGTACAAATGAACTTTTTACTTTTCGCCCCCAGTGGCCTACCGTGGGATGATAATGAGAGTCGGGCACCTCTGAATTGGGACACTGCGGATCCTATCAAGGCGTTCGGAATGTATTGGCTCCCCAATAAGGACGGCTTCAAATTTCAGGTCAATTTTGGGATACCATCTAGTTTCACCAAAAGGACGATCCTGTCGAGCATAGCGAGGCTGTTCGACCCACTAGGTCTCATCGCCCCAGTCATCATCTCTGGAAAGTTAATATTGAAGGAGGTAACCATGGCTAAGAAAATGCAGGACAACGGCGCTAGGACGGCTCTAGATTGGGACGATGAGGTTCCTAAGGCTCTAACGGAACGGTGACAAGCATTTCGGGACGGCTTGCTGGGGATCGACGGTCTGAGCATACAGCAGTGGATTCACTGTTCTCCAGGATCCATAGTATCAGCTCAGCTTCACGCGTTTTGTGACGGGTCTTCCACATCCTATGCAGCTACTACTTATCTAAGGCTCGAGCACGGAGATGAAACGTGCTACGCCTCGCTGTTGGCCGCAAAATCAAAGGTTACCCCTTTTAAACCCCTAACCATACCAAGAACGGAGCTGAGTGGTGCAGTTCTAGCCGTCAAGTTGGTGAAATGGCTTACAACGGCTAGATGGCTAAATGACCTTCCCATCCAGACCTTTTATTGGACGGATGCCACGGGGACGTAAATAGAAGGAAGATGTTTGTCGCCAACAGGGTCGCCTTCATTTTGGACCACTCGTCGCCATCGCAATGGAGACATGTAGGTACTAGCGAGAATCCAGCGGACTGTGCGACAAGAGGGCTTCCTCCGAGCGAGCTGGAGGACTTTGATTTGCGGTGGCGAGTCCCGGAGTGGCTTACTCGCAGGCAAGGTGACTGGCCTTCGACGGAGATCGGGCAGGTCGACATACACGATGCCGCGCTGGAGGCAAAGGCAGACAAGGTACGCCTTCATCTTGCAGCTCCGCAACCATCGTTGGTTGAGAGGTTTTCCAGTTTCAGCCAGGCTGTGAGAGTCACAGCATTTATAATTCGGTTCAAAAGCAATGCTATTAGCAAAGGAGAGAGGTGTACCGGACCCCTAATCATTGAGGAGCTCGACTATGCTTTACTCGCCACCGTGCGCATCGTTCAAAGGGAGTTCTTCGCATCTGAGCTGGCCACATTGAGGAATTCTAAACGGCTGCCCTCCAGAAGCAAACTTCAGAGTTTGTCACCGACCGTTGTGGAGGCATCCGATAATTCTCCCAAGTTCTCATATTTTTACAGAGCTAGTAATACGGTATTGGCATGCTTTGACTCTGCACGGAGGTGCGCAGCTGACCTTGTTCCACGCTCGCCAGCGGTTCTGGATACTGACAGGGAGACAAGCAGTTCGAAGAGTGCTACGGAAGTGCGTGAGGTGCTTTCGCACCCGGCCAACCACCTCGACTCAGCTCATGGGAGACCTTCCGCTACACAGGGTCAACCCCCTTAACCGACCGTTCCTGGCGACGGGAGTTGACTACATAGGCGCTATAGAGCTGAAGGCAGCGCGCTTGAGAGGAACAAGCTTCTACAAGGGATACATCGCCGTTTTTATTTGTCTTGCGACGAAGGCTGTACACTTGGAGGCGGTGACGGGTCTCACCACGGAGCATTTCTTACTGGCTCTTGACCGGTTCACCGGGCGACGAGGGATGGTTCAACATTTATACAGTGACAATGGAACAAACTATATCGGCGCGGATAATCTAATGAAGGCATTATTCGGAAGGCTGCAGGAGGATTACGAGAAGCTCATAGCCCCAAAACACCTCAAACGCCCAACTTTGGCGGGCTGTGGGAGGCCAATGTGAAGTCGGTGAAGCACCAACTTTTAGCGTTTTTAAAGCATCGATTGTGGCGTGAGTTTAGTTTCAATGAAAAATATACATGGATTCAGATGTATAAAAATTTAATTGAAATTTACAACAGGAAGCATAGAACAATAAAAATGAAACCAATTGACGTCAATGCATCTAATGAGAAACAACTTTTATCAACGCAATCACCGAAAAGTATTTTGAAATAAAAAAAATTTACGGGAAGGGGAATTTGTACGCATAAGTAAATATGTATTCTCAAAGGGATACACGGCCAGCTGGACTACGGAAATTGTTCGAATACGACGTGTTAACAACACATTCCCCACCACTTATTTACTTGAAGATCTGAAGGGGACCCCTATAGAAGGCGGTTTCTATGCCCAAGAAATAAAAAAGACTTTGTTCCCGCACACTTATCTCGTCGAGAATATTTTGAAGCGGAAGGGGGATCGTTTGCTTGTGCGCTGGCTAGGCTTTCCAAAGACAGAAGATAGCTGGGTCCATAAAAACGAAATTCTATAATTAATGCGTGACGGATAGTGCGTGGAGGGTAATGTGCCTTGAGGGCGATGTGCGTGGAGGGCGATGTGTGGATGTGATGAGGGCGATGTGGTATTTACTCTTTTTTTTTTTTTTTTTTTTTATTCTTTTATTTGAAAAACATAACATTTAAGACTATAACTACATAAGTAACACAGGGTTGCTGGGAAGGACAAACAGAAACAGTGTAGAGGGCCGTATCGCGCGGTACCGCCGCTAGGCATTGCTTCGCGCGATATGCAGGCCGCCTACTCCGCTCGCGTCCTCCTCTCGTTCTCCATGGTCCTCAAGGTCTTCAAGACGCTGGCCACGAACATGGCTGTCGCGTCCCAGGTCACCGGGCTGACCAGCATGGTGGAAACCAGGTTGTCCACTGAGATGGCCGTACCCACGGCTTCCTCCAGCGCCTGCCGCTCATGGTGGAAACGATGGCAGTCGAAGAGTACGTGGTGCGCATTTTCTTCCACCCCGGTCCCGCATTCTGGGCAGTGATCCTCGGTGTCGTGACCGAATCGCTTCAGGTAGCTTCTGAAGCATCCGTGACCACTAAGAGCCTGAGTCAGGTAGAAGTCGACTTCTCCGTGCTTCCGACTTATCCAGCTTTTGATGTCTGGAATCAGACGGTGGGTCCAGCGGCCTTTGGTGGATCTGTCCCACCTGTCCTGCCACCTGGCAACGCTTCTGCTTCTGGCACTCCCCCTGGCCTCGTGCCTTGCCGTTGGATTGTCCGGTACGCTATAGAGGCGGGCTTCCTGGGCTTCCTGCACTAGGTCGCCTAGCGGCACCAGCCCCGCAATGACCAGGGCCGCTTCGTCGGAGACGGTCCTGAAGGCGCACGCTACTCTCAGTGCGCTCAAGCGGTAGGTTCCTTCCGCGCCCCTCACGTAGCTTTTGACCTTCGCTGCCACTGCCCAGACTGGGGCTGCGTAGAGAAGTTGCGAGGTTATCACACTCGTGAGGAGCTTCCTCCTGCACTGCTTAGGGCCTCTGGTATTAAGCAGGATTCGGGAGAGAGATCTTGCTGTTTCGCTGGCCTTTTTGTGTATATACTCCAGATGCTCTCTGAAGCAGAGGCGTGTATCCAAGATGACGCCCAAGTATCTTATCGCGCGCTGCGAGGTAATTGGGAGGCCGCCTACCCGTATCTCGGCTCCACTGCTGCTGGAGCTCCTTGACGGGCAACTTTTGCTGCCTACCTGGTGCCTCGTCTCCTTCTTACCGGAAGCGGCGCAGATAAAGCATTTTGGCTCGTTAGAGCACATTGCAGCTTTATGGCCCTTTTCCCCGCATCTTATGCAGCACCCACTCCGGTCAGTCGCACTTTTGCAGTTGGATGCCAGGTGACCTGCCTCGAGGCACCGATAGCATCTTGGGGGGCCCGTCCTTTCCCTGATCGAGCATGAGGACCAACCTATGCGCAGTTTTCCTCTCTTCAGCACCGCCTTAGCCAGGGAGCATGGAAGGCTTATTACAGCCGTCTGGGACTCGGCATAACCCGGGCGGATGCTTCGCACCTTGACCTTTGCCTTATCCAGGCTGTATTGCTCGGCGATCGCAGCCACTAGCTCAGGCTCCTTAGTTAGGGCGTCTAACTCTCGGATCTCGAGTATTGCCACCTTCGAGTCCTCCGACATGGCTCGCACCTCCGCCGAGTCGCCGAGCACCTGCGCTATGCACGTACGCATGGACTCTGCACTCTCAGCACTCTCCTTCGCCATCTCCAGCAAGAGGTTGCCGTTTGTGGTTCTTCTCACCTTCTTAACGCAGCTTCCCAGGCCGGAAAGCTGGCTGTCTCCGCTTCGGGTGACCATGGCTAGGATTTCGCTATACGTCTTCCCTTTCGCAGCTATGATGACTGCGTCCGGCCGGGATCGAGGAGGAGCATCGTTTTTATTGCGCCTCTTTTTCCTCGTAAACGTTCTCCAGGCGCTCCCTTCCGATTCGGTGCCTCCAGTAGCCGGGCCTATGGGCAGGGGTGGGTTCGGGGCCCTGTGCTTGGCCGCGTTGGCCATGGGAGACCGGCTGGTGGAGGGTTTGTCCGGGCTAATGGCTCTAGACGGCATGGGAGCGCGCCGCTTTTGCTTCGCGCTCGCGTTCGTTGCCCTTATTTGCAGCTTCTCCGCTTTGGGCGGAGCGCGCTGGGCCTCCGTTTGCGATGCTCCATCTTTGCACCAGACTTTGAGGGTCTGTTGCTCGGCGTTCCGTCTCTGAGTGCCCTCTGCGATGCTCCCACCACTGCATTTGTGGCACGTAGCTTCGGGCTCTGGGCGATCCGTTTCCTCTGTCTCCCTGGCGGAGTTAAGCCACTCGCCTATGTTGGCTTGCAGGTCTTTCACCCTCGCTAGCCTGGTCTTCATTGCCAGGGTTATGTGCCGGACCTGCTTGACGTTGATATCGTCGAGGACATCGTCCAGGATCTTGCCCAATTCCGCAATGTTTTCCAGGCACTGGGATGCCCTGCATCTCTTCGGCGGCGTGACTCGTTGAGAGCCTGCTGGGCTGGCGGCGTCCCGTGACCTTTTTGGGGTTGGGGAAGCAGCAGTTCCGCTGCCCGACGGAGCCTTGCTCGCAGAGAGGGTCGGGGATCTTACAGTCCGGCTACTCCTCCTGAATGCCATGGGACCGTCTTTCGTGTTTTCTTGGCTTGGCGTAGTAACTTCCGTGGCGGCCAAGTCAGCCACCGCCACGTCAGTGCTTCGGGGAATGTTATGTAGGGCCTCCAGACTCCATGCCCTAGCCGCCGGATCTCCCGCGGGTGGATTTCCACTTGAGTGGTTGCCACCTGGAGTAGTTACGTTGTTCATGGACATTCCTTTTTAAGTGCATTTTGGCCCAATGCGAGGGCTGCATTTTAGACCTTCTGCCAGGTAGAATTAGCTGCCGGCCATTATGGCTCAGACGCAGACCAGGCAGCCGCCCAATATGGGTCAGACGCTGCCTGGGTTTGGGATTGGGAGCAGCTGGTGTCTGCTGCCAGGTTTGGTCTTCTGCCGGCCACTGTGGCACAGACGCAGATCACGTAGCCGCCCATTATGGGACAGACGCTACGTGGAGGAGAGTGGGGGGAAGGCGTGTGCACTTTTGGGGTCCATCGTGGGTCAGGGGTTTCCCCAAGACTTGGCAGGTGGGGTCAAGACTTGGCCACCTGCAGGTCAGATCCGCTCAGCGCCACCAGGTGGCGGCGGGGAGTTGCCAGACTGGGGCGGAACCGAGTGCTTCGTAACACTGGATCACAGCTGATCAAGCAATCAGCTGTAGTGACTGGCAATTAGCTGCGGGGGCAGCCACATTAACCGCGGGAGTAAATTTCACCGCAGGAGGCAACAACAATGTGGAAAGTAGGAAATGCTCTCACCGCTTTCCTCTCTCACAGCCGGCCCAAATCTCTGGATTGGAAGATCGGATTCTCCTGGTCCTCCGTGGTCACCCGAGGCTGGACGTGCTCCAGGTAACTTCCTTCGACTGGCCTGCAACACTTTACGCGTGAGTGCATGCCGCAACCCACTCGCGACGCGGGTTCCGCGGGAGCGCCTCCGCGGCGCAGCCGTTCTCGGCAACTTCACACACAACCCTACTGGTATTTACTCTGTGTATATGTGTGTGGTATGCGGCTGATAGTGCGTGGTGAGCAGTGCCTTCTATATACAAACCGAAGAAAAATCTTGATAATTGTTTGTATGTGCATGTGAATGTATATGTTTTGTTTAATTTCTCTGCTCGTTCTCAATGTGAAAAGGGCGAATGAATTTTCGGTCCAGATCAGTTCCCAACTATTCTTACATTGGAAAACATCACGATGTCTTTCAACGCGGTCGTGATCTTCGTTTTCGCGACTATTTTTGTGTTGCGTGAACACTGCTCCGGCTAAATATGTGCTAACTAATTTCACAAACTCAACTTCATGGAATTCATCAAATGAAGTTGAGTTTTTAATGAATTTACCGAACTCAAACAAAATAATGAGGATAGAATTTAATTTTGAAATTTTGGAAGATACTGAAATTTACAAAAACATATCCTCAACTATTATTAATGATAAAAATGAGAAATTAATTGAAAGTGAAAGTGAAAGTGAAAGTGAAAGTGAGAGTGAGAACATGGTGCCTTCACTGCTGCGAATTTCGTCAAGCACACCTTCATCACCCTCACGAATTTTCATCGAGGACGGAGGAGCAATATCGACTTCAACGCTGGAAACAACCCTCATTAGTGGGAATAATGATGATGATGACGATGGAGCAACAACAACAACAACAACAAATAAACCTGCACCCTCACCAATTTTGAATGAGGATAGAGAAGTTGATATAACCCGCATTAGTGGGAATAATGATGATGATGATAA
Organism: Drosophila kikkawai; assembly: GCF_030179895.1. Classification (NCBI taxonomy): domain Eukaryota; kingdom Metazoa; phylum Arthropoda; class Insecta; order Diptera; family Drosophilidae; genus Drosophila; species Drosophila kikkawai. The sequence goes on from NC_091730.1 coordinate 34,656,343, forward strand.
TGATGATGGAACAACAACAACAAATAAACCTGCACCCTCACCAATTTTGAATGAGGATAGAGAAGTTGATATAACCCGCATTAGTGGGAATAATGATGATGATGACAATGATGATGGAACAACAACGACAAATAAACCTGCACCCTCACCAATTTTATTCGAGAATGGAGAAGAACAATCGACGACGTTGGAACCAATTTTACCTTCTACTATCGGAAACGAATCAAATACAACTCTTCTGATGACCAGGGAAAGGCTATTACTCAATAGTTCAACATTTGAAGCAGAAACATCAACTTCAGCTGTTACTTCAACTTCTACTTCTACAACTACAGAGAATACTATGGCGGATGATAGTTCTCCTTCATCATTTAAGATCATGTTGGGGATAAACGATAATGATGATAATGTAAGTCGCGTAGGTTAAAAAATAGTACAACTATGAATAGCACAGGTATAGCCATAACAAAAAAAAAATTAATGGAGAACTTTAAGCAAAAATTAATAACCTAGGAGAAAAAAATAGGTGGTCATTTCTATTTAGGTCACAGAGGGGCTAATAGATATTTTATTATTTCATATTCAAATGGTAAGGTGGGTATTAAATGTCACTATAGATCTAGATTAGTTCACACCTCAAATACTGACAATAAAAAAATAAATAATATTCCTCCATCAACACTTAGAATAAATTGTTTTGAATTTGCTGAGGCGTTAACACAAGAAGCTCTTTTTAATGAGAGGAAGAAAGACAAGAAAATTAGGACACAGATTTCGAGCGAGGCAGATCATCAAATTGTAGCAGAAAACAGGTATCAGGATATGAACGATGGTTATTTAAGTGATGAACCACAAGTGCGGGAAATTAGAAATGATGAAGCAGAGCAAATAAATGCAATATATTTAAAAAAGAGGAATATAGCAGATAGACTGTTAGATGATTATTTAAATAGAAAAGAAACCCAGATTTCAAACGATGAAATAAAGGTTAAAAACATTGATGAGTTTCAATCAATACTTAATGATGAAATTTCATAGGTAAAAAGTTATTTCTCTTCCAGAATATAAAATTTAGTAAAGGTTATGACTGGGAGAAAAACAAGATTCAAAATGATACAACTAATAAAAAAGGTGAGTAAACTAAATTTATGTTTATTTTCAATTTTGAAATTTTATACTAATTTTTTTCTTTTCTTTTATTTTCTTCTCTTTTTATTTTTCTATAGATAGGGGAAATGATATGAATGAAAAAGGTGAGTGAACTAAATTTGTATTTATATATTTTTCATTTTTTTTTTTTTTTTTTGTATATAGTTGAATATTTCTTAATTATTTTTCATTTAATTTTGTTTACAGATAAGGCTTTGGAAAATAATCTAATCAATGAAGGGATTTTTTATGTAGACGCAGATGAAGAAGAAGAAGCAGGACGGCTATATGAAAATGAACTTATTTATATGGAAGGCGGGGTTGAAAATTATAAACAAATCTTACCTTTAAATATAGACCAAGAAGATGAACACCCCCTCCCCCCTCCATTTGTTGATGTTGATGATACAAACCAAAACAAAAATGATGTAATTTTAATGGAGGGAGGATTAACTAATTACACCCAAATTGTGAAATCTAATATATTAGATCCAAAAGAAGAATTTCCCACCAATAATGAAATGAATCAAGTTATTTAAAAAAATTTTTTGAAATTTATATTGTTTCTTTATTTAAAAATAAAAATATTTTTTCTAAAATTGTTATTATTACTAACTTTTTAAATTGATTAAGAAAATATACATTTGTTTTTAAAAATATAATGAATATAAATAAAACTAATCATTTTTATTGTTCAAAAAATTAATATTTTTAAAAAATATACAATTGTTCTTAAAAAATATAATGTTATAAATATAACTAAATAAAACTAATCATTTTTATTGTTCAAAAAATTAATAGTGTTAAAATACACATTTGTTCTTAGAATTAAGTTTTTACATGTTTTAAAATGTTTTCTTAAATAAAATTGTACTTGTTTATTATACTATATTATCTAAATACTTTTAATTTGAAATCATCAGATTCTCTTATTATAAATAGGTCTTGTTCTAATTCCTTGACTTCCAATTTAAATTGCTCTTCATCTCCTTTTTGCAAATATTCTTCTAATTTTTTTTGTTCTAAATTACTCCTGCTTGTACAATTTTCAATTTTTTTTATTTTCTCATTCCATTCGAAAATACTTACATCTAATTCAGCTATTTTACATTCTAAATCTTTTTCTTCTATTTTATAATGTCCATATGCCATAGTACCCATTTTATTAGAATCTATAATTCTTTTATCATCTTTACTATTAAGTATAATTTTATTACACCTAATAGTAGGTACTACATGACTTGATGATCGTATCATTGCCATTGACCCTATCACAGACTCTTCAGAAAGCAAACACTTTTTATAATCATGAAAGTCTATTTTCTCTATCGCGCTTCGTTTGACACCTTTTGATTTTTTTATTGTTTTTTCAGCGCTACCATCACCATCAGTAAATTTATATGAATACATTTTTGAGCGTAAACCAACAAACTCGAGCATGGGTTTCCCATTCAGTTCATCTTTGAAAAACCCTAACTTTATTTTTTATTGGTTTTAGGAAAATTATACGTTTCTGCAATTTTATCTGGAAATTCAGATGTATCAAAATATGACTCTATATCATTTTTAATATTATTATAGAAGTCATCAGTTTTGATGGTATATATAAATGAATGAATGATGGTATATGAAAATGAAATAAAGCCAAATCTCACAGAGAGCAGACGTTTATTTTGATACCTCTGTCATAAAAATCCATATCTGCCAAGAAACTCAACAATAATTAACATAAATTAAACCACATAAAGTTCAGTGTTGCCGCAACATCTCCCAAGTGCAAATCATCAACATAAAGTGCACAATAATATTAAACAAACGAAGTTGTTTAATTGGGAGAGCCACCTGACCTTTGGACTGACAAGCTTCTCTTTGCCTATACTGAGAACAACAGTGCTGAGAGCAGCCGTGAGAACCAACCCGCTTATCTCTCTTTCTACACGCCACCTACCTTTCTTCGACTCTCCTTGCCGGCGAGCACGAGAGAGCAGACCAACCGCAACAACAACGCCAACAGAAAGAATAGCAAAGGATAGAAAACAGAGTAAGCCCTAACACAAACAACAACAATGTCAGCCCCGGTTACACGCTCGCTAACTGCATCGGCACCAAAACGGGTGCGAACTGATTCGTCGATCGATCTGAAGGCGGGTCGACCATCCGATACCCTGGCAATGGAGTTGGTTGATCTTATCAACAAACGTTTTACAGAGCAGAATGAGCATATCAGTTGAAGTTTGGGAAAAGCTGAAGAACGAATTCTGGCGGAGCTTGAACTCAGGTTTAGCCAAAAAATAAATAAACTATCGGAGGAAGTGATCGATCTCCGCTCACAACGGGACAGACTGGATGAGAAGGTCGGGCAATTCACAGGGAGGTCGCTGATCTGCGTGCACTGTGTGGAAAGGTGGCCCAATTGGAATCAAAACTGGCATCTCAGCAGGAGCATAACCGGGCGTACGAGGTGCGCATACACGGCGTACCATATGGTGAGGGCGAAAATGTCCGAGCCTTATTCCACACGCTGTGCTTCAACCTGCAGCTTACACCCCCTCCAAGAATCCGGGATATCTTTCGCGCCCGGAAAACCCAAAACACGCACGTCGACCCGGTGATCATCGTCAAGATGGAAAGCGCTCGGGAGATGATCGCACTCCTCAAGCAAATTGGGGCGTACCGGCGCGAGCGTAAATGCCAGCTAACTCTAAAGCTCTTTGGTATCGACTCGGACGCTGCAGTTTATGTCAACGAGCAGCTGACGAGAGATAATTATCTCATTTTCAAAGAAGCCATGCGTATGAAAAAGCATCGTGTTCTCACAGCTGTTTTCACCCGCCGTGGCTTAGTTCACGTTCGCTGCATGTGCAGAGAGGGCGTAAACTGCATCGCGCACATGAGCGAGCTTTCGACGCTCACTGCCGACCCTCTCTCTTCGTCTCTCACCACCTCTCTCTCTGGCGCTACGATGGAAGCTGGAGATGCTGTCGCTGCTGAACCTAGCTTTCGCTCTTAATCAATTTTATCATTTTCTCTTAGTTAGTTATCTTTAGAATTTTGTTATCGTTTGTTGTTTGTTTACACTTCTATGTTTCTAAATTGCTTGCAGATATTGAGCTTGCATTCCTAACTTTAGCCAAATCTTCCAGTGCCGGATGAAGTAAGGTGTTCCATAACTGATAGCCTGATAAAAGTTATTAGCAAACGTAAAATCGGGCTCAAAGTTGTTCATCTAAATGCCCGAAGTCTATTGCGAAAAATGGATGAATTTCGGTTTCTTTTTATTAATTCTGACGTAGATGTAATTTGTGTGTCTGAGACGTGGTTCTCAATAAATGTTTGTGATGTACTATTGTCGTGTGATGGATATGCTGTGTATCGTTCGGATCGCGTCGGTCATGCAGGAGGGGTAGCTATTTTTGTTAAAACAACTCTTAAATGTACTGTTAAATGTAAACAACCCAATGATTGTCCATTAGAGTACCTGTTTCTTGATATATGTTGTAAAAATAATAGAAATACGCTGATTGGCTGTATATACCGACCAAACACCACGACTGAATACGAGCCACTACTGACAACAATTGCCGACTTATCTATGGTGACACAGATGTCATCTTGGCAGGGGACTTTAACAGCAATCTGTTAAAGGAAAGACACCTTTTAGATAATTTTGAGTCCTTGGTTTTTATCCAGCTAACGACACGACGCCAACGCATTTCAGCAGCACCTGTGATACCCTACTTGACCTATTTTTTATAAATGACCCCAGCAAGATTTTACTTTATGACCAGGTTTCAGTACCAGTTTTTTCTAGAGACGACCTAATTTTTCTGACATATGACACGTCCTTAGACTATAAAACAGACTTTTTTGCCTATAGAGACTTTAGGAATATTGACTATACTGGACTTCAATTAGATTTAGGTTTAGGTGACTGGGAAACTATTTATCTCCAACCTAACGTTGACATTCAACTCCAAATCCTAAATAGCAATATACAGTACCTGTTTGAGAAATTCGTACCCTTAAAAACCAAAACGCCAAAGCCCAGACAGACCCCCTGGTTTACTATAGAAATTAAGAATCTTATACGACAGCGTGATGCCTCTTTTAAAAGATGGAAGCGTTATAAAACTAACGAACTCCACAGTCATTATAAGACAGCCAGGGAAGCGGTTACCAAAAAAATAAAATTGGCTAAACGTGACCACTACAAACAAAAGTTTGATAACTGTATATCATCAAAACACAGATGGACAGAACTAAAAAAGCTAGGGATCGGAAAGTGCGTACAGAAAACCGAGCTCAACGATAATGTTGAAGAACTAAATCAACAGTTCACTACAATTAATGTAGCTGAAGCAAAACGTAAAGTGTACCTGAACAGCGTAGCCCCCTGTGATAATATATTTAACTTTGTGTGTGTTAGCCAATGTGATGTCCTTGATTGTATACTTAAAGTTAAGTCTAATGCGGAAGGTCTAGACAACATAAATCCTAAATTTCTGAAATTATTGTTACCATGTCTACTGCCCTATGTTACGTATATTTTTAACTCTATTCTTACACAGTCCTCATTCCCAACCGCGTGGAAATTGGCTAAAATACTACCGATTCCTAAACAAAACAATGAGTACAGACCGATCTCCATTTTGCCATTTCTTTCAAAAGTGTTCGAAAACGTACTAGCCGGCCAGATACAAGGTTTCCTGGATAGAAACCTCCTCCTACATAATAAGCAATCTGGCTTTCGTAGGAAGAGAAGCTGTTTAACAGCAATAACGGACATCACAGAGGACATCAGACAACAACTTGACAAAAACCATGTTACAATCTTGACGCTACTTGACCATAGTAAGGCTTTTGACTCCGTGAATCACAATATACTTTGTACCAAGCTAAAAAACCTATTCAACTATTCGAATACCTCAGTTAGACTGATTGCGTCTTATCTTACTGATAGACTTCAAGCAGTTGTAGCAGGGGCGGTGACCTCCGCCGTAAAAAAACTGACTCGTGGCATTCCTCAGGGATCAGTCCTTGGCCCATTACTGTTTGCAATATATGTCAATGATTTACCAAATGTCCTGTCCGACTGTGAAGTTCATTTGTATGCCGATGATGTCCAGATTTATGTCAGTAGTCCTGTTCGTGAAATAAATGTATGTATAAGTACTTGTAACAGAATGTTGTCCTTAGTGCAAACGTGGGCTGAACATAACGGCTTGAGTATAAACCCCAAAAAATCAAAATCTATTTTAATTAGTCGCAGGCCAATTGATACAAATGACCTTACAAAACCAATAATAAATAATATACCTATAAGCTATGTCGACCATGCAGTTAATCTGGGACTAACGTTCAACAACACCCTGTCTTGGGGCAATCACATATCGAAAGCAACCGGTCGAGTCTATGGTATCTTGCGTCAATTGGCAAATACCAGAAACTTTTTACCCGAACACATAAGACTCCTGATTTCTAAAACCATTCTGATTCCCACCCTGTTTTATGGTATAGAAATATTTGGGTTTTGCGACACACGGGACACGAGAAAATTAGTCACAGCCTTAAATTCTATTGTTCGTTATGTGTTTAATTTAAATCGTTTTGACCATGTATCACACTTGACTACTAAACTACTTCACTTAAACTTAAACTCCTGGATTAATCTTAGAGCCCTTTAATTTTTCCACAAAATAGTGACAACCCATGAGCCTTCTTACTTGTATAATAAATTAATACCGGCAGCCTCGCAAAGGACTAAAAATTTTATATGCCCTCGAGTCCAACTCGAGAGGCAGTTCTTTGTCAACGCTATCCGTCTATGGAACCAATTACCCCATGAACTCAAAACTATTAGGAATGCAACTCAATTTAATTCCAAAGTAAAACTATATTTAAGAAACAACGCATAACAAACAAATAAACAAACAGCAAACTTCATATTAATACGTAATTAAAGATATAAAAATAAATAAAATAAAATAAAAATAAAATAAAATAAAAATAACTAAAAAAAAAAAACTAAAAATAATAATATAAAATAAAATAAATAAATAATTAGTTCATATAATAATTAATGTTCTAGGTATTAAGTAGAAATCCTGTCTAATTTTACCTCAAGTGACCAGGGCATTAATAATAAGTATTTTATACTTGTAGCACTGTATCTGTATCTACATGGATCAATTGTATGTTTTCATTAAATTTTGGTTTCATATAATTATAATGAAAATCATACATCTTCCATTTTGAAATTTCTAAAATTGAGAAACCTAAATATAATGGTTTATTATATAAAACATTTAATTTGTTCATTTGAAAAGCATAAAAATGATCAGAAAATTTTTTGAGACTATGAAAGTTAGATTTGGAAATCAGTGAACGGGCGGAATCTCTTTTACGACCAGGAAAATCATTTGGAGTTGCACTTTCCCACTCTGAAATTAATTTAATATTAACGCGCTTATCAACATTCTCCATGGTCTTTCCAAAGATCGAATTGTTTAATAATTTATACAAATTTTTATTAAATGTATTTTTAGCATTTGTACGATGAAAATTATTAAGATCAATATATTTCTTCAACCAAGGTTTTTGGAAGAAGCGAAGACCTCTATGAATTTTTTTCAATTGTAACCCACATTCTAAGCACTGTTTCAAATTTGTATAGTGGATTATATATTTATTTTTATCTTTTAGATCTGCAATTAATTTTTTTACTTTAGATGATGGTGTTGGTAGCTGATTACTACAACAAAATGGTAAGTCATTATGAGTCTCTTGCAAGCTAAACGGATAATCTGAATCTACCTCGAAAATGTAGCCATATTCAGAATCATCTGGGTGCTCTAATATATTTATATTATCAAGGGTTTCCCTTGATACCCATTCAAATCCTCCATATGGCAAAGGTTGGGACATGGCCCATCCATACAAATTGTTGGCATCAAAATATGATAAATATTGGGATTCTTTTTTATCGTCATAAGAATCCAAATATTTATGATTTGCTTTCGAATATCGATTTACGCATTGCACGAGACCACCACGAATGCCCGATTGTAGAAATTTTAATTGATCTATATCTGTTAACAGTTCTAGCTCAATTTCGGTATATTTTAACATGGCCTCCCATGAAAAACCAGGTGAGGTGTACAAATGCGCAGGGTCTAATGAGTGAATTTTCATGCAGATATTTCGAAAGTTTTCAAAAACATCTGTCATTAGCAAGACATCTGTTTTCAAATACAATTCCAAATAAACTTTTAAATTTTGACATGTAAATTTATTCCAAACCCTCTGTGCATGAGTGTAATTTTCTTCCGAACAATTAGTTTCTGTTAGGGAGCTGTAGAATGCTTCTCGGGGAGGTAAAGAAGTTTCTGATAGCCTCTCAACTGAATCTAAATATTCATAAGGAAATACACCCTTACGCCTCATCAAAGAAAATTCTTCCTGATTTTCAAAGAAGGTTTTTGTTGTTCTTAATTGGTCATCATCTAGGTTTGAGGCAAGTGTGTCTAAAGCGGACGACATGAAGCGGAAAGAATCAAGGAAGCGAATCTGAAAACTTCCCCCATCATCAGTAGTTATAGTTTTTGAGAGGGAAATATGGTGCTCCTTATTTGATGGAATAACACTAATAAAAGGGGACTATGGCAGATATGGCATTTCTCAGTTTTTTGGAATGCTTCTTCCTCATCCATAGACATTTGGATGGGAACTTCTTTTCAAATATAATTTGAATAAATACATTTTAAATTTGCAATAAGTGTGTTCGACTGGGGGGAGCTGTATCAGCTAGCTTCCGCAGAATAGGCACCAACTCTTCCCGCGACGCCGTCGAAGGTCCAGTAGAAAAACATCAACCACCACAAGAAAAAAAGAGTAGGCCGGGGGGGGGGGGGGGGGGGGAGATTTCAATATATAAATGCATGGACTTGGTCCGCTTTATTTGACTTCAGGTTTAGAACTAATTACAAGCGGGAGCGGGAGATCAAAAATAGGAGTGCGCGAGCGGCCGAAGCATCAGCTTGGAGAGCGAGAGCGCAAGCGGAGGAGCTTTGAACTGGAAGTCCGGAGGGAGATGGAGAGAAAGAGAGAGCGCACTGCCTCCCGAAATTAAGCGCCTTTCTGGCGTGAACAAAGTGAATTCAGAAAATTTTGACCTGGCTCTAAGGTCGTTTCAATTTCAAACTTACTTAGACTATCATCATACGCACACTTTATATAGTATGCATATGCTATAGGCACATGTGTATTTATTTTAAATAGTTTTTCACTAATAGCCTTCTCATCAGGCTGCAGTATAGCTTCAAAGTCAGCATATACTGAAAATGACACCTTAACTTCCTTATGGATATTTGTGTAGCGGAGGGTGGCGTTCTGCGGATGGGGCAGTCTGGAAACTATTTTGCTACACACTTCAGAATGTCGTTTGGCGGCTTCCTTAGTTTAGAAATAGTTCAGGCATCTATTACAGATCCATTGCTTTCTTTTCCCTTTTCCCGTCTGAGATGCAACCAAACTAAAACAATTAATAATAATAAAAAAGAACCTATTAGCTAAAATCCCTAACGTTTAACTATATATAAAGGCGAACAGAAAATTTTTAAAAAAGGGACGGAATAAAAAATAATAAAATAATAAAAATAAAACAAAAAAAAAATAAAATAGGAAAATAATAAAAATAATAAATAAGACTCACCCTGAAAGATTTGTGATCCATGTGTAGTGCGCTTTATTTCCTTCCTCCAAAGGTAGCATATTTATGTGGCGGGGTTTCACCTCAGGTGGGTAAAAAATGGGGCCATAAATTAGTCCATCATCATATCCAAAAACAGATACGCTCAGCTCCAGGTTTTTTTCATAAAATCCGTGATATGTCGGGGGTTGAGAGGGAACTCCAATCCACTGAAATCCAATTGGTACCCGTTTTGGAGGGTGATAACATCATCTTCAATGTTAACCCTATACCCGCTGCATCTACTCCGATTGGTTGGTCTGTTCATGATTGCCGCAATTATCGTCCACTTGAAACAAAACTCATCGTTCAAGTTTTTCACATTCACAATGGATGTTTTATTTTTCAGTGCCTCAGGTAGCTGGATAAATGACGATTGGTGAATATTGGTTCACGTTCATCTCAAGCCGAGCGATATGGACCAATGTCCATCCACTATCTCTCTCTTGGAACTCATCCATTTTACCAATTATTTTCTCCATGTGGTCTTCATATTCATTGTTAATGTCTGAGTGCATGGAGAGAATTGTCATTTTCGATTGAAATGACTTCATCTCCATACACTCCTCTTCATCTTTTAATAGCTTATACAAGCCGAAAAGTTCAAAATTAACTTTTACGGATGCATAGCTTTCCAAAATTGTTGCTGCCTCTCGTAGAAATGATGCCGGGAATATCACTCCTGCCTGCGTATTCTCGAACAGGTAGTGAAGGATCCTCCCTCGAAATCCATCTACTACTTTTTTGACCCGGGAATCTACGGGTTCAATAGCAATCATTTTATGCTTCTCCGTTCGCACATGCTGATTCCACTCAGCAGGGGAATTTGTGGGCATATTGCACTTTTCACAGAATCGATACATTTTTGTCGTTGTTTTTTATTTTATGTTTTTAATTCACTTGATCGATTTTTTTTTTTTTTTTTTACAAACAGTTTAAATAATTTTTCTAATTTTCCTTTTGTTTGTATGTTTTTTAATTTATTTATTTTTTGATTTGGTCAATAGCACAGCACAGCACTATTTACAAACAGTTTAAATAATTTTTTTAATTTTAGTTTTGTTTGTTTGTTTTTTAATTTATTTATTTTTTGATTTGGTCAATAGCACAACACAGCACTATTTAAATTATTCAGTTCACTTTCACTTTGCTTTTTTCAGTTCTCTTTTTAGGGGTTTAGAAAGTACCCCATTTCCTTATTTCTATGACTGTGCCTGAGAAAGTCTTAAGGGGGTATGTTTAAATTCTTATGTGTTCTTCAAATTTCTCTTTTTGTTCACATCCCTTTTCTATTAGAAAGGTTAGCTCCCCGAAATTATGCTAATTTAAGGTAACATCCACATATGTTACACATATGATGGTGGGGTTGAAACACTTAAGATCGTCCACCCTTACACACGACCCTTTGTTACAAAAGGTGTGGGAAAGTCTTAAGAATATTTAGGATACATTTTTTGTTTCCTAGAAAATGTGTCTTTTAGTTCACATGCTTTCTCTATTAATTCAAACATCTGCGATCATCCACCCTCACATGCACACAACTCTTTCTTTCATGCGGTGTGGGAAAGTCTTAAAGATATTTTTGGATATATTCAAATTTCTTCGATTCCTTTCACATGCTTTCTTTATTATTTTAAACATTTACGATCGCCCACCCTTTCCCACGGAATACCTTCTCACTATTAAGGGGGTGATATTCATATACACACATCTATAACCTTCTATATCATCATACATACATTCTTCCTTCAAAGTGAACGGACGTGTTTTTTTCTTGCGCTCCCGATTTGTGTAGAATTTGTCTAAAAACCTCCGGGGTTTACTAACATTTAATATTTGGTGTTTCAAATAATTCCCGTTCACTTCGCGTGTGCATGCTACTTGTTTATTTTGTGCTATTTAATTCAATTTAAATTGCATTTTAGTTTGGGCTACTGCGGTTGCTTTGCATTTTGCTCTTTTTGCATTCCCTTTTGTGCCTTCAGCGTTTGTTGTTGTTTGCGTTGCCGCGACAGCTATAAACGGTTCTACTCAGCGCTTATCTCTCGCTCTTCCGCTCATTGCCCCCCCCGCTCATCAAGTGCCGGTGCACTTAATCCCTTGCGCCCTCTCTTAAATGGTGGAAGTACAGTGGTAAGTCCTTATAATGTCCCATAATATGGTCTGCTTCGCCAAAAACTGTAAGAAAAATATTACTTACGGTGAACTCACCATCACCTGTTGGCTGTGTGACAACATAGTGCATGCCAAAAATATCGGCGTACGTTACTGCTGAGAGGCCTGCCGCGAGGTGGAGAGGGAAATGATGTCTTTTATGCGGCAAACCAGGGGCGGTTTTAAAGAGCTATTATTGAGTTTTCGCAAAACTCAAGATATGCTCTTGGCGCTGGATACTCAATTTAATAGCCTCAAGCTGTTAAATGAGTCTCCTAGGCGCAAAAAAACCGCAACTGGTGGGCAGCATATTGGCGGATCCCAGCCACCAGTGATAGGCACTGCACAGCAGCCTCCCTCGACTCTGCCCCCGACCCCGGGACAAATTCCAAGAATCCTGAGATTCGGTATCCGAAGGCGTCGCGGGTGCGACCGTGCCCCCGGTGTTGCCCAGTTTCGTTTTGTCCACTGGGGGGTCCCAGCTCTTGTCTCAGCCCTCTCAGAGCCCTAATCCCAGTCCCTGCCAGGGTATCAGGCCCGGACTACCGGCCGAAAGTGGTATGGTGGCTCAGTCTGCCGTGCCAAAACCCCTTACGGCAATTCCACCAACAAAACAGCTATTTGTTTCGCGGCTTTCCCCTGATCAGACATCGGAAGATGTCATAGCTTTTATCCAAGGCAAAGTAAAAGTCGATAGAGAAAAAATTAAGGTGAAAAAATTTAAATTTTCTTACCCTAGGAACATTTCGTCTTTCAAGATAAATGTTCCTGACGAAGTCTTTGGCACTCTATGCTCTGCCGAAACCTGGCCACAGTATGTGGTTGTCAAAGAGTTTGAAGCTAAGAAAAAGAAAAAGCGGGCTGTAGGAATTACTCTTCCCAGGCCAGATTTGCCCAGGCCAGATTTGCCCGTAGACGGAGCTACGTCTTCCAATTCCGTCCCAAAAAACTAACCAGTTCCCTTTGTATTTCCTATCAGAATGCAAGAGGCTTACGCAGTAAGCTTCCCTGACAGCGTCACATTTGCTTCCCAAGTTATTGTGGTCACAGAAACCTGGTTAAAGCCGGAGATTCTGAGCTCCGAAGTTTTTCCAGCTGCGTTCACAGTATACCGGCTAGATCGGCCTATCAGACGTGGGGGAGGTGTCCTTATAGCGGTCGACTCCACTCTCACGTCCGAATTAATAATTTTCGAGGAATCCAAGAATGTTGAATTCCTTTGCGTGAAGCTATCAGTTAATGGTAGTTTCATTTTTGTTACATGTTCCTACATTCCTCCATTGTCGGAACTTCCTATTTATTGGAACCATCTTTCCGCTATTCAGTTGGTCTCCAGAAGACTTTCGGAGACAAGACAGATTTCGTACGGCTGAATAATTTCATAATTAATTACAACTGGTCCGATCTATACACATGCACTGACATGGCGGAAGCCGTGGGTATTTTTTATCGTGTTATGAATTCATTTTTATTGACTGTGTTCCGTTATACTGTCCGTCCACATCAAACAAGCCTCCTTGGTTTACCAAAGAGTTGACCCGCCTCAAAAATAGAAAATCAAATCTATATGCTAAATATCAACGTACCGGTTCTCCGATTGTCCTATCTAGTTATTTATCAGCTCGATCCACTTTTACTGTGTATAACGCGCAGTGCTACAATAATTATTTGACTCGTTGCAGGTCCCAGTTTTCTGAGGACCCAAAACAGTTTTATAATTTTGTTAAATCCAAGCGTAAATCCATTACTCGTCCGTCCTCGCTCTCTTTTGGTAATTCAACAGCAGATAATGATCAGGCAATAGCCGATCTTTTTGCTCAGTTTTTGAAACCACTTACTCCAACTCAATAGACCCAAATCAGGCTTATCCTTACATCATCCCCAAATCGAACCAAATCTTCAGTCCTACCATTAACGAAAGCTCTCTTCTTAGGGATCTTCATCGTGTTAAGCCAGTTTTTTTACCAGGTCCCGACGGAATACCAGGCTGTGTGCTTAGGAATTGTGCGGAAGCCCTGTGCAATCCACTTCTCAAATTGTTTACCTTATCCTTAGATACCTCCCACTTTCCCCTTATTTGGAAGGAATCATTCGTTATTCCTCTCCACAAAAAAGGTAGCAAATTGGATGCCAACAATTACAGAGGTATCTCTAAGTTGTCGGCCATCCCTAAACTGTTCGAAAATGTTATTACTCCTTATCTGCAGCACCTGTGTAGGTCAATTATTTCTCCATGTCAACATGGTTTTATTAGGCGAAGATCAATTACAACGAATCTGTTGGAGCTTACTTCTTTTATTATAAAGGGATACCGAAATAACTTTCAGACAGATGTAATCTATACTGATTTCAGTAAAGCATTTGACTCTGTTAACCATTCTCTTCTTGTTCGGAAACTCGATTTAATGGGATTTCCGACTGATCTTCTTAATTGGATCTCAGGTTATCTAAATGGCAGGACGCAGAAGGTCCTTTTCGAAAATAAACTATCTAATGTTCTTAGGGTTACATCTGGCGTCCCGCAAGGGAGTCATTTGGGTCCCCTACTGTTTACGTTATTTATCAACGATCTGCCCGAAGTTTTGACCAACTCCAGAGTACTTATGTATGCTGATGACGTCAAGCTTTGTGTGCAATATAACGATGCTACTTGCCAATCAGACTTACAGACAGATCTTAACCATTTTCAAACATGGTGCTGCGTGAACTTATTAAACTAAACGGCTCTAAGTGCAAGCTAATGACATTCTCCCGTGGCACGCCTAAGCCTGCAACTTATACGCTAAACGGCTGCTCTTTGGAAAAAATTAATATAGTTGATGATTTAGGTGTCCGTCTGGATCCTAAACTTGACTTTATCGATCATATTTCGTGCATGGTGAATAAAGCCAGGGGTGTGCTTGGTTTCATTAAACGGTGGTCGAAGGAATTCAATGACCCCTATGTTACAAAAACGTTATATACTTCACTTGTTCGTCCTATATTAGAATATGGATCCTGCGTTTGGAGCCCTCAGTATGGCGTCCATAGTAAACGCATAGAATCGGTTCAAAAGAACTTCTTACTTTTCGCTTTACGCGGTTTAAACTGGGATGCAAACCAGAGGTTACCGTCTTATTCTAGTAGACTCTTACTAATTAACTTACCCTCCTTATCTGATCGTAGAACCATGCTAGGTATTACATTCATATACAACTTAATCCGTGGTGACGTGGAAAGTACTGACTTGCTCGGTCAGCTAAATTTTCACGTACCAATAAGAAACACTAGGTCCTTTTTACCATTAGTTTTGCCCCACTGTAGAACATCCTTTGAACTGCATGAACCCTTTAGAGTCCTCTGTGCAAATTATAACGATTTGTACACAATAATATCTAACGTTGATAGCCTCCCAAAACTAAAAACTTCAATCTTAACCTACTTACGCAAGCAAGCAACCAATCCGGCAGTACGCCAGTAGTAGTCTCCCCGCATCCTTTTTTTTAAGTCCTTCGCGTTTTACTAATTACTAACAGAACAAGCACGTGCTTGGTGTCGCAAGTTCCACTTGATATGTACTGTACATAGTGCATCAACGTCTTACTCTCCACTTATGTTATACTCATCCTATACTCATCCTATATGTACATAACTAGAAAATACTCTCAAATTATACAACAAAATATATTATTACATGTTTAGCCAAGTTAATTGAATCTACTTTCCACCAATTAAAACACACAAGCAGGCCTGGGTAGAGACGAGCCACACACACGATCTTACAAATTCATAGATCAACAGGTCTCACAACATCCCCTCATACCTAGAAATTTCTTGACACAAGCTACACACAAGCATGAAAACATTTCCCATCCACCACCACCACACGAGTCGGCCAGGTACAAACCGTTCAGGCACAAGCCACACGATCTTACAAATTCATAGATCAACAGGTAAGCAAGTCTCACAACAACCTCACAACAACCCTCGCTGTTCATACCTAGAAATTTCATGGCACAAGCATGAGAACTCACCCCATCTACCACCACACGATCTCACAAATTCTCACGCATGACAACAGAAACAAAACCGTTACAAGGTATTACACGTTTAGACAAGTTAAATAACTGGGGTGACTTACACACCTGCTATCCTAATTGAAACACATTAACACAAGCCGGATACGCACAATAACTAACCCTAATAAATTCCTACGCATTATGCCTCATCCCTCCCTCCTTCACAAATTCTCACAAATTCCTTATGCCTCATCCCTCCCTCCTTCACAAAATCCCACAAATTCCCATGCTTGAACACTCACACCTTATCCCTTTAACCCCTCCCAATCAGTTTCTCACGCTTAACAACACACAAAACTGCACATGATCATGCATGCACAAAATAATGAGGGGGAGGATCTTACCCTAAACCCCTTCCCCCTAATAATTAATTGATTTTTTATGCTAATTAGGACACCTGCACTCCCCCTCGTGCGCAGTCATGCGTGACTAATGACCCCCCCGCACCCCTCGTGCGCAGTCATGCGTGACTAATGACCCCCCCCCCCCACCCCCTGCATAGCTGTGCTCAAATCCGCATTAAAAAACTACTTTTGTGCTGCTTTTCGAGAACAATATCGTGAGAGCAGAACAGCAACAGAGTTACGTGAACAAATTCGCTCCCGGGAGCAAAAGCCAGGAGAGTCGTTCGATACGTTTTATGAGTGTTTGTAAGCTCATGGATTCACTATCAGTGAGTTTTGCAGAAGTCGAGCTAGTAGAGATGATACAAGGAAATCTACTGATCGACATGAAAGAGAGATTGTTATTTGTAAATATTTCATCTATTTCCGAGTTACGAAGGTTGGTTCATAAGCGAGAGAATTTTCTTAGGGAAGCAGGCCGAGTGCGGCCACCACAAACTAAGCCCGGACCATATCGCGTATACGCGGTGGAGGACAACCAACTCAGTGAGACTCAGGAATGTGAGGATGATAACGAAATTGCAGCAATTCATCGCACAACTCCTTTGTTGTGTTGGAATTGTGAGGCTCCCGGTCACATATGGGAAAATTGCTTGGCCGAGAGACGTATTTTTTGTTATGGTTGCATAGCCCCGCAAATATATAAACCCAATTGCCAAAACTGCAAGCGAAAGGCGGAAAACCGGCAAGGGGGGCATCCAATCCACGAAGGGTGTCCCAGAAGTAGAAGATAGCTCAAGAACAGATGTTGAAAAGCTTCGCATTTTAGAAAGTAAGGAAGATCAAAAGTCGAATCCTGATGTTAATATATCATTTAAGCCCTATCATGAGAGGTTAAGAAACTATTATCTAGTAAGACGAAATACCCTCAGGATGCGAAAGTACTATCGTTCGTTAAAAACGAAGAAAACTATGATTGTCTCAACTGTTTTTCGAAACAACATTGATCGTCGTTGTTATGCCAGCGTAGCATTCTTGGATTTTTCTGAACTAGATTTGCTTGACACGGGGGCCAACATAAGTTGTATTGGTTTGTCCCTAGCGCTTCGGACTTTTCGAAGTATCCCAATTTTAAGTCAATTTTGTCCCAAGTCCGAACCGCTGACGCCAAGTCTCACCAAGTTCTAGGAAGTCTCAAAGTAAAAATGCAATATCAAAATAAAGAGAAAGAGGAGAACTATTCATAATCCCGTCTATAGTCCAGAGGTTAATATTAGGTATAGATTTCTGGCGAGCTTTTGAATTAGCTCCTGGGATCATTAGTTCTATATTGAATGAGGAAATAGAAGGAGGAAAAATACCCATTAACAGTAAAAGAAAAACAGCAACTTGAGGCTGTTAAGGAGTTATTTCCGAATTTTGAAAAACAAGGATTAGGTCGCACTGCCTTGATTAAGCATAGTATCGACATAGGAGAAAACAAGCCTGTGAAACAGCGTTATTATCCGGTGAGCCCAGCTGTCGAAAAGCTTATGTATACGGAAATTGACCGCATGCTTAGCCTCGGAGTGATCGAACCTTCGCAAAGTGCGTGGAGTGCTCCAATGCGTCTGGTGGTAAAGCCAAACAAAGTTCGTTTATGCCTTGACGCACGGAAACTGAACGATGCTACTAAAAAAGGTGCTTACCCACTACAAAGCATCGAAGGCATATTTGCTCGTTTGCCAAAAGCAAATATGATATCGAAACTGGATCTTAAAGATGCCTATTGGCAAATAGAGTTGACAGAGGAAGCGAAACCATTGACTGCATTTACAGTTCCAGGTCGAGCATTATATCAGTTTACGGTCATGCCTTTTGGCTTATGTAATGCTTCCTCGACGTTGTCCCGGCTAATGGATGACTTAATTCCGCCAGATTTACGTCATTGCGTTTTCGGATATCTCGACGACCTATGCATTGTCTCAGAAGATTTTGCGTCACATTTAGTAGTCCTAGTGCGTATTGCAGATCAATTCAAAAAAGCTAACCTAACTCTAAACATAAAGAAAAGTCACTTTTGCGTTACTAAGGTGAATTATCTAGGGTATGTGATTGGAAGTGGTGGAATAGCCACTGATCCGGAAAAAATATCCTGTATAATTAACTAACACCTAAAAATTTGAAACAAGTGAGAGGTTATGTGAGGTATGTGGTTGGTACAGGCGATTTATAAAAGACTTTGCAGAAATCACCTGTCCTATCACAGAAGTCTTAAAAACAAGAAAATTTTTTAAATAATCTCCGGAAGCCCAGGACGCCATGGAGAAATTGAAACAGTTGCTAACGTCAGCGCCTGTGTTACAAAATGCGGAAATTTGTTGTACACTGTGTGCTGTGTTGGTACAAGTATCTGATAGCGGAGAGGAAAGACCATTGGCATTTATGTCCAAAAAACTTTCGAAATCGCAACGAAACTATAGTGTAACGGAACGCGAATGTCTGGCAGTGATATAAGCGATTGAAAAATTCCGGTGCTATTTAGAATTACAGCCATTTGAAGTAGTGACAGATCACTCAAGCCTTCTCTGGCTTATGCGACAGCAGAATGTATCTGGCAGATTGGCCCGTTGGATTTTTAGATTGCAAGCTTTTAAGTTCACAATTTCACTCTAAGTTGTCGGCCATCCCTAAACTGTTCGAAAATGTTATTACTCCTCATCTGCAGCACCTGTGTAGGTCAATTATTTCTCCATGTCAACATGGTTTTATTAGGCGAAGATCAATTACAACGAATCTGTTGGAGCTTACTTCTTTTATTATAAAGGGATACCGAAATAACTTTCAGACAGATGTAATCTATACTGATTTCAGTAAAGCATTTGACTCTGTTAACCATTCTCTTCTTGTTCGGAAACTCGATTTAATGGGATTTCCGACTGATCTTCTTAATTGGATCTCAGGTTATCTAAATGGCAGGACGCAGAAGGTCCTTTTCGAAAATAAACTATCTAATGTTCTTAGGGTTACATCTGGCGTCCCGCAAGGGAGTCATTTGGGTCCCCTACTGTTTACGTTATTTATCAACGATCTGCCCGAAG
Organism: Drosophila kikkawai; assembly: GCF_030179895.1. Taxonomy (NCBI): domain Eukaryota; kingdom Metazoa; phylum Arthropoda; class Insecta; order Diptera; family Drosophilidae; genus Drosophila; species Drosophila kikkawai. The sequence goes on from NC_091730.1 coordinate 34,675,874, forward strand.
TTTTGACCAACTCCAGAGTACTTATGTATGCTGATGACGTCAAGCTTTGTGTGCAATATAACGATGCTACTTGCCAATCAGACTTACAGACAGATCTTAACAATTTTCAAACATGGTGCTGCGTGAACTTATTAAACTAAACGGCTCTAAGTGCAAGCTATTGACATTCTCCCGTGGCACGCCTAAGCCTGCAACTTATACGCTAAACGGCTGCTCTTTGGAAAAAATTAATATAGTTGATGATTTAGGTGTCCGTCTGGATCCTAAACTTGACTTTATCGATCATATTTCGTGCATGGTGAATAAAGCCAGGGGTGTGCTTGGTTTCATTAAACGGTGGTCGAAGGAATTCAATGACCCCTATGTTACAAAAACGAAGAAAACTATGATTGCCTCAACTGTTTTTCGAAACAACATTGATCGTCGTAGTTATGCCAGCGTAGCATTCTTGGATTTTTCTGAACTAGATTTGCTTGACACGGGGGCCAACATAAGTTGTATTGGTTTGTCCCTAGCGCTTCGGACTTTTCGAAGTATCCCAATTTTAAGTCAATTTTGTCCCAAGTCCGAAACGCTGACGCCAAGTCTCACCAAGTTCTAGGAAGTCTCAAAGTAAAAATGCAATATCAAAATAAAGAGAAAGAGGAGAACTATTCATAATCCCGTCTATAGTCCAGAGGTTAATATTAGGTATAGATTTCTGGCGAGCTTTTGAATTAGCTCCTGGGATCATTAGTTCTATATAGAATGAGGAAATAGAAGGAGGAAAAATACCCATTAACAGTAAAAGAAAAACAGCAACTTGAGGCTGTTAAGGAGTTATTTCCGAATTTTGAAAAACAAGGATTAGGTCGCACTGCCTTGATTAAGCATAGTATCGACATAGGAGAAAACAAGCCTGTGAAACAGCGTTATTATCCGGTGAGCCCAGCTGTCGAAAAGCTTATGTATACGGAAATTGACCGCATGCTTAGCCTCGGAGTGATCGAACCTTCGCAAAGTGCGTGGAGTGCTCCAATGCGTCTGGTGGTAAAGCCAAACAAAGTTCGTTTATGCCTTGACGCACGGAAACTGAACGATGCTACTAAAAAAGGTGCTTACCCACTACAAAGCATCGAAGGCATATTTGCTCGTTTGCCAAAAGCAAATATGATATCGAAACTGGATCTTAAAGATGCCTATTGGCAAATAGAGTTGACAGAGGAAGCGAAACCATTGACTGCATTTACAGTTCCAGGTCGAGCATTATATCAGTTTACGGTCATGCCTTTTGGCTTATGTAATGCTTCCTCGACGTTGTCCCGGCTAATGGATGACTTAATTCCGCCAGATTTACGTCATTGCGTTTTCGGATATCTCGACGACCTATGCATTGTCTCAGAAGATTTTGCGTCACATTTAGTAGTCCTAGTGCGTATTGCAGATCAATTCAAAAAAGCTAACCTAACTCTAAACATAAAGAAAAGTCACTTTTGCGTTACTAAGGTGAATTATCTAGGGTATGTGATTGGAAGTGGTGGAATAGCCACTGATCCGGAAAAAATATCCTGTATAATTAACTAACACCTAAAAATTTGAAACAAGTGAGAGGTTATGTGAGGTATGTGGTTGGTACAGGCGATTTATAAAAGACTTTGCAGAAATCACCTGTCCTATCACAGAAGTCTTAAAAACAAGAAAATTTTTTAAATAATCTCCGGAAGCCCAGGACGCCATGGAGAAATTGAAACAGTTGCTAACGTCAGCGCCTGTGTTACAAAATGCGGAAATTTGTTGTACACTGTGTGCTGTGTTGGTACAAGTATCTGATAGCGGAGAGGAAAGACCATTGGCATTTATGTCCAAAAAACTTTCGAAATCGCAACGAAACTATAGTGTAACGGAACGCGAATGTCTGGCAGTGATATAAGCGATTGAAAAATTCCGGTGCTATTTAGAATTACAGCCATTTGAAGTAGTGACAGATCACTCAAGCCTTCTCTGGCTTATGCGACAGCAGAATGTATCTGGCAGATTGGCCCGTTGGATTTTTAGATTGCAAGCTTTTAAGTTCACAATTTCACTCTAAGTTGTCGGCCATCCCTAAACTGTTCGAAAATGTTATTACTCCTCATCTGCAGCACCTGTGTAGGTCAATTATTTCTCCATGTCAACATGGTTTTATTAGGCGAAGATCAATTACAACGAATCTGTTGGAGCTTACTTCTTTTATTATAAAGGGATACCGAAATAACTTTCAGACAGATGTAATCTATACTGATTTCAGTAAAGCATTTGACTCTGTTAACCATTCTCTTCTTGTTCGGAAACTCGATTTAATGGGATTTCCGACTGATCTTCTTAATTGGATCTCAGGTTATCTAAATGGCAGGACGCAGAAGGTCCTTTTCGAAAATAAACTATCTAATGTTCTTAGGGTTACATCTGGCGTCCCGCAAGGGAGTCATTTGGGTCCCCTACTGTTTACGTTATTTATCAACGATCTGCCCGAAGTTTTGACCAACTCCAGAGTACTTATGTATGCTGATGACGTCAAGCTTTGTGTGCAATATAACGATGCTACTTGCCAATCAGACTTACAGACAGATCTTAACAATTTTCAAACATGGTGCTGCGTGAACTTATTAAACTAAACGGCTCTAAGTGCAAGCTATTGACATTCTCCCGTGGCACGCCTAAGCCTGCAACTTATACGCTAAACGGCTGCTCTTTGGAAAAAATTAATATAGTTGATGATTTAGGTGTCCGTCTGGATCCTAAACTTGACTTTATCGATCATATTTCGTGCATGGTGAATAAAGCCAGGGGTGTGCTTGGTTTCATTAAACGGTGGTCGAAGGAATTCAATGACCCCTATGTTACAAAAACGAAGAAAACTATGATTGCCTCAACTGTTTTTCGAAACAACATTGATCGTCGTAGTTATGCCAGCGTAGCATTCTTGGATTTTTCTGAACTAGATTTGCTTGACACGGGGGCCAACATAAGTTGTATTGGTTTGTCCCTAGCGCTTCGGACTTTTCGAAGTATCCCAATTTTAAGTCAATTTTGTCCCAAGTCCGAAACGCTGACGCCAAGTCTCACCAAGTTCTAGGAAGTCTCAAAGTAAAAATGCAATATCAAAATAAAGAGAAAGAGGAGAACTATTCATAATCCCGTCTATAGTCCAGAGGTTAATATTAGGTATAGATTTCTGGCGAGCTTTTGAATTAGCTCCTGGGATCATTAGTTCTATATAGAATGAGGAAATAGAAGGAGGAAAAATACCCATTAACAGTAAAAGAAAAACAGCAACTTGAGGCTGTTAAGGAGTTATTTCCGAATTTTGAAAAACAAGGATTAGGTCGCACTGCCTTGATTAAGCGACATAGGAGAAAACAAGCCTGTGAAACAGCGTTATTATCCGGTGAGCCCAGCTGTCGAAAAGCTTATGTATACGGAAATTGACCGCATGCTTAGCCTCGGAGTGATCGAACCTTCGCAAAGTGCGTGGAGTTCTCCAATGCGTCTGGTGGTAAAGCCAAACAAAGTTCGTTTATGCCTTGACGCACGGAAACTGAACGATGCTACTAAAAAAGATGCTTACCCACTACAAAGCATCGAAGGCATATTTGCTCGTTTGCCAAAAGCAAATATGATATCGAAACTGGATCTTAAAGATGCCTATTGGCAAATAGAGTTAACAGAGGAAGCGAAACCATTGACTGCATTTACAGTTCCAGGTCGAGCATTATATCAGTTTACGGTCATGCCTTTTGGCTTATGTAATGCTTCCTCGACGTTGTCCCGGCTAATGGATGACTTAATTCCGCCAGATTTACGTCATTGCGTTTTCGGATATCTCGACGACCTATGCATTGTCTCAGAAGATTTTGCGTCACATTTAGTAGTCCTAGTGCGTATTGCAGATCAATTCAAAAAAGCTAACCTAACTCTAAACATAAAGAAAAGTCACTTTTGCGTTACTAAGGTGAATTATCTAGGGTATGTGATTGGAAGTGGTGGAATAGCCACTGATCCGGAAAAAATATCCTGTATAATTAACTAACACCTAAAAATTTGAAACAAGTGAGAGGTTATGTGAGGTATGTGGTTGGTACAGGCGATTTATAAAAGACTTTGCAGAAATCACCTGTCCTATCACAGAAGTCTTAAAAACAAGAAAATTTTATTAAATAATCTCCGGAAGCCCAGGACGCCATGGAGAAATTGAAACAGTTGCTAACGTCAGCGCCTGTGTTACAAAATGCGGAAATTTGTTGTACACTGTGTGCTGTGTTGGTACAAGTATCTGATAGCGGAGAGGAAAGACCATTGGCATTTATGTCCATAAAACTTTCGAAATCGCTACGAAACTATAGTGTAACGGAACGCGAATGTCTGGCAGTGATATAAGCGATTGAAAAATTCCGGTGCTATTTAGAATTACAGCCATTTGAAGTAGTGACAGATCACTCAAGCCTTCTCTGGCTTATGCGACAGCAGAATGTATCTGGCAGATTGGCCCGTTGGATTTTTAGATTGCAAGCTTTTAAGTTCACAATTTCACTCTAAGTTGTCGGCCATCCCTAAACTGTTCGAAAATGTTATTACTCCTCATCTGCAGCACCTGTGTAGGTCAATTATTTCTCCATGTCAACATGGTTTTATTAGGCGAAGATCAATAACAACGAATCTGTTGGAGCTTACTTCTTTTATTATAAAGGGATACCGAAATAACTTTCAGACTGATGTAATCTATACTGATTTCAGTAAAGCATTTGACTCTGTTAACCATTCTCTTCTTGTTCGGAATCTCGATTTAATGGGATTTCCGACTGATCTTCTTAATTGGATCTCAGGTTATCTAAATGGCAGGACGCAGAAGGTCCTTTTCGAAAATAAACTATCTAATGTTCTTAGGGTTACATCTGGCGTCCCGCAAGGGAGTCATTTGGGTCCCCTACTGTTTACGTTATTTATCAACGATCTGCCCGAAGTTTTGACCAACTCCAGAGTACTTATGTATGCTGATGACGTCAAGCTTTGTGTGCAATATAACGATGCTACTTGCCAATCAGACTTACAGACAGATCTTAACCATTTTCAAACATGGTGCTGCGTGAACTTATTAAACTAAACGGCTCTAAGTGCAAGCTAATGACATTCTCCCGTGGCACGCCTAAGCCTGCAACTTATACGCTAAACGGCTGCTCTTTGGAAAAAATTAATATAGTTGATGATTTAGGTGTCCGTCTGGATCCTAAACTTGACTTTATCGATCATATTTCGTGCATGGTGAATAAAGCCAGGGGTGTGCTTGGTTTCATTAAACGGTGGTCGAAGGAATTCAATGACCCCTATGTTACAAAAACGTTATATACTTCACTTGTTCGTCCTATATTAGAATATGGATCCTGCGTTTGGAGCCCTCAGTATGGCGTCCATAGTAAACGCATAGAATCGGTTCAAAAGAACTTCTTACTTTTCGCTTTACGCGGTTTAAACTGGGATGCAAACCAGAGGTTACCGTCTTATTCTAGTAGACTCTTACTAATTAACTTACCCTCCTTATCTGATCGTAGAACCATGCTAGGTATTACATTCATATACAACGTGGTGACGTGGAAAGTACAGACTTGCTCGGTCAGCTAAATTTTCACGTACCAATAAGAAACACTAGGTCCTTTTTACCATTAGTTTTGCCCCACTGTAGAACATCCTTTGAACTGCATGAACCCTTTAGAGTCCTCTGTGCAAATTATAATGTAAGGATGTGTCTTAGGCCGGGGTAAACCTCAGCGGCCCAGGATTCCTCTCCAGAAATATTTATATTTTTAGAGACGGCCAGAACATGGACGCCGAATTTTAATGAATTTTCTAGGCAAAAGGGGCTCGTTTTTAAAGGCGAATCTTACTTCGGGAAAAATGGGAATCTAAAATGGTCACCCTGGCGATGGCCAGGTGCTCCTCCGTTTCCTGCGCCCGCTCGGTTGCCCAGCAGCGGCGCCTCTTCCGATCGGCAAGATCTCTGCCGCCCGGGATGACCCAGCGGCGATGGCGGGCAAAATGCAGATCGAAAGGTAAAGGGAGAGGGGAAGGGGAAACCTAAAGCGCGCGATCACCCTGGCGGTGGCCAGGTGCTCCTCCGTTTTCCTGCGCTCGCCCGGTTGCCCAGCAGCGGCGACTCTTCCGATCGGCAAAATCTCCGCCGCCCGGGATGACCTAGCGGCGATGGCGGGCAAAATGCAGATCGGAAGGGAAAAGGAGAGGGAAGAGGGGAATCTGTGAGCACGTGCCGGCGGCGAGGAGCTCGTAGCTCGGGAAAACCCAGCAGCCCCGATGCCCACGCCAGATCTGTGCCCGGGAGAACCCAGCGGCGACAAATCCCGCTCCCGTCCCGCTGCTCTGGCCCGGAGCTTGCCCAGCGGCCACGCGAAGTTGGTGCGGGAGAACCCACCAGCTCAGCGAGTGAGTGAGCGGGAGGGGAACACCTTGGCGCGCGTCAGGATAAGGAATTATTTTTAACAACGCGGAGTTTCATGCGGGTGCGAGGGAGAAAGACGATGGAATTTCTGAATTCATTTTCTGTGCTTTATTACATTAATTAATTATTGTCTACATTTTCCTAACCTACGACTGCCGTCCCTAACCTGGCCCTACGCCACACTCCAGAAATCTACCCTGACATGGCACTCGGCCGGCTCACCCGCTGTTGTCGGTGGACTGGGACACGTGTCCTGCAGCCAGGATATGCAAGGGCACTCGCGTGTCCTTTTTGGGACTTAGTCGTTTGGGGAACTTTCCCACGTGTCCTTTGAGGACTTGCCGCCCGCGGCGGGAGAGATGTGTAACGATCGCGTTCGAAGATGCCAGAGAAGTGACCGCGGTCGCAGCTTGCAAAGCCCTTGTCGCCTCGTCTCTGCCAAAAATGTCCGGGCAGCGCAGCTTTCGGCCGTCGGCTTCGTTATTGTTATTGTTTATGTTTTGATCGGCATGTAAATAAACACGACCAAAACGTAAACACGCACGATCGTCGGAGGGGAAATGTCGCTGCCTCTGCAGCTGTTCGCGTCGGCAGCGGAGAGGGGAAATGTCTTCAGCGCGGTCGCTACAGTCCGTCTTGGAAAAAATGTATACGCCTGTGCGTTGCGGTCTTAATCTAACTCTAATTTGGCCCTTCTTGGGCAAATTAACTTTGGGCTTCATGCCCGCTTAAATGTACAGTTGTGTGTGTGAGTGTGTGTGTGGGGTGTGGGTGTGTGGTATGGCTAATCCTAACTTACTAATTGCTAAACTTAACTATAAACTTAACTAATATTTACATTATTTACAAAATAGGGTTTTGTGACTTCGTCACACTCCACCCTATCTTCGGGAGGGATGGAGAGTGACGATAACCCTTCTGCTCCGGTTCACCTGGATTCGAAAGCGCTGGTTTCCCTCCTCCTCCAGGATCCGGATCGTCTGTCGCCTCGGTACTGCCAGGCGCCCGTGTATCCGGCGAAGCAGGGCTGCAGGCAGCGTGCCGTTCGGTGTGGTCCACTCCGCCGGGGCAGGCACCCAGCGGGGAGGATTGAGGGCTCCCTCGTCGGTGTCCAACGACGATTCGTCGGATGAGCTGGGCGGGCTGTCTGCCCATGGTGCGCTCCGGCGCCGTGCTCGGCGGCGCGGGGTCGGTGATGGTGGGCCATTCGTTTGCGGTTGGGCAACCGGTGGGTTGCCGAGTTCCTCGCTGAGGTCCTCCGCTCTTCGGCGCGCCTCCTCTGCGGCCAGTTCCGCGATGGTGGGCAGGCGTGGTCGAGGATCGCGTCTTGGGGTTCCGCGGCGCATCGGGCGGTAGCGTGAGGGCCGGCGTAGAGACCTGGGCCAAATATCTCCTCGTACGAGGGCGGAGGAGATCGGCTGCGACTGTTGGTGGCTGGGGCCCGGCCTTGTAGCGGCGAAGATCCAGCCACGGTCGCCACGGTGGGCGACTTCTGGAGGGTGTCGTTGTGGCCCAATGGGGCCGATGTGCCTGGGCACTAGGGGCGGCATTCCCCTTGCAGATGATGGTCGTAGTTCGGCGTGGTCATCCGCGTTCACCCCCTCCTCGTCATCGCCGCGGTGGTGGGCGACTTCCAGAGGGAGTGGTCGTGGCCCGCTGGGGCTGGTATGCTGGGACTCCATGTCGTCGGCGTCGATGGTGATGTCCTCGACGGGTAGAGCCCGTGGCCGGGAGGGGTCGGCGAGGCTGTCGCTGGGAAGCGGCTGGCTTGGCCGGCGCCGTGGAGCGCCTGTAGGAGCTCGTCGACCGCACCGTACATCCATGCGGTGTCCTGTGGCGCCGGGGCGGGAGTCGGCGGATGGCCTTGTCCGTCCATCGTCTGGTTGGCCTCGGTGCTGCGGAATCTGTGGAGCGTGTGGCTCGTCGTGCCTTGTGGTAGGCGGGCTGAAGGCGGTTGTCGCTATTTAAGCGGTCGATCGGTGCGCATGAAGATGCGATGCTCTGCGATGTGTGATACCCCTGAGAGAGTATCAAATTTGGCCAGTTCCTGGTCCAGGAACTCCTTCACCCAAGGCTCGGGGTAATCCGGCGTCTCGGATTTCTCTATCTGGTATGAGACTTGATCCTCTGTGGGATGACTCACCAAATTGACGGTTCCGCATAGGGGCGGGCTTGGCTCCGGCGTTTCCTCGACGTGATCCTGGAAGCGGACACGTTTTGTGGAGGTACGGAAGGGATTCCGTTGCGCGGCTGTGGCATCTGCCACGGGCAAAGCCTGTCTCCAACAGGGCGGCTGGTTCTCCGTCGCTGGTGATGCTGTGCCTCGAAACTGTGCTCGAGGCGAGGTGCTTGGCTGGTCTTCGAGTTCGGAGCGTGGCTCCCTTGGCTGCCCTCGATGGGTAGAGCGTGGCTCTCCTTGGGCTGTCGTCTGTGGCTTCTCGGCGTGGGTGGAGTGTGACTCCGTTGTCGTCCTTCGCTGATCAGAGCGTGGCTCTGCATTAGGTGCCCCTGGTGGTTCTTCGGATGTGGAGCGTGGCTCCGTCGATGTGTTTCGTTGATCAGAGCGTGGCTCTGAGTGATGTGCCGTGGATGGCTCTTCGTGGTTGGAGTGTGACTCCGTCGATGTACTTCGCTGATCAGAGCGTGGCTCTGAGTGATGTGCCTTGGATGGCTCTTCGTGGTTGGAGTGTGACTCCCTCGTCGTTCTTCGTTGGTTAGAGCGTGGCTCTGCGGGCTGGTCCCGTGGGTTGGAGCGTGGCTCCCTTCGCTGGTCAGAGCGTGGCTCTGTCGTTGGTCAGAGCTGGTCAGAGCGTGGCTCTGTTGTTGGTCTTCGCTGGTCAGAGCGTGGCTCTGTCGTTGGTCTTCGCTGGTCAGAGCGTGGCTCTGTCGTTGGTCTTCGCTGGTCAGAGCGTGGCTCTGTTGTTGTTCTTCGCTGGTCAGAGCGTGACTCTGTCGTTGGTCTTCGCTGGTCGTTCGGTCGCAGTCGGAGGGTCTGCCCTATATTTTATTTATTTTATTTCGATTTATTTTAATTTTATTGATTTATTTTAATTTTTATTGATTCATTTTAATTTTTATTGTTTCCGTTTATTTATTTGCATTAATTATTATTATTATTTTTTTTTTTTTTTTTTATGAAATTTGTTATTATGTTCTCGGCGGCAGGATCTCGCAGGATTCTTTGAGGATTCGTGGGCGTCCTTAACTGGGTTAAAGAATAGTGATAATCTTCCCGGTGTGCAAGGATACAACGACGAGTTTTGATGCGTGGATCTTTCGAGGTGTAAGGTCTGGGACGATGTGTATTCAACGATGGTTTTAAGAGGGTATTAAAGACTGCGAGCGATGTGTGTTCAAAGGGCTGATCTTGCGAAGTGTCTGCGAGCGATGTGTATTTAATGAGTGTGTGTCCCTCCTAGCGAGGGTCCCCTGTATATATTAATGCTTAAGCTAGCCGACGCTGCTGCCGCGGGCAGAGCAGAACTGGAGGTGTGTGTGGGCCACGTGTGTGTGTGCTTGCTTGAAGCGTCCCTCTGCCGGCGTTGACGCTGGCAGTGACGTTGACTACGATTTCTGGCTTAACTGTATCGCTTGTTTTGGCGACGATGCGTATGCACCAATGGAAATTTACCACGGGTTTTTTTTCTATTCCCTTTTCTCCTGTACTTTGCCGATTTTTGCCGGCGACCGTACGTCGCGACACGTGGGACGGAAATTTCTTACACTCGCAAAAACGAATGCGCGCTGGTCGAAAAATATATTTATAAAATATATTTCCTGACATTAAATTTTCTATCCTCGTCCTTTAGAAAACTAAATTTCCCTGTTTTTGCCTTTGCGAAAAATTTATATTTATATATTTTTCTACTGAAAAAAAATTTTGTTTTCGGCCAGTGGGGGTTTAATCCACTGAGAAAAATTATCCTAGCTGTCCTGACCGGTCCCTGCTCCGGGCGCCATCTGTAAGGATGTGTCTTAGGCCGGGGTAAACCTCAGCGGCCCAGGATTCCTCTCCAGAAATATTTATATTTTTAGAGACGGCCAGAACATGGACGCCGAATTTTAATGAATTTTCTAGGCAAAAGGGGCTCGTTTTTAAAGGCGAATCTTACTTCGGGAAAAATGGGAATCTAAAATGGTCACCCTGGCGATGGCCAGGTGCTCCTCCGTTTCCTGCGCCCGCTCGGTTGCCCAGCAGCGGCGCCTCTTCCGATCGGCAAGATCTCTGCCGCCCGGGATGACCCAGCGGCGATGGCGGGCAAAATGCAGATCGAAAGGTAAAGGGAGAGGGGAAGGGGAAACCTAAAGCGCGCGATCACCCTGGCGGTGGCCAGGTGCTCCTCCGTTTTCCTGCGCTCGCCCGGTTGCCCAGCAGCGGCGACTCTTCCGATCGGCAAAATCTCCGCCGCCCGGGATGACCTAGCGGCGATGGCGGGCAAAATGCAGATCGGAAGGGAAAAGGAGAGGGAAGAGGGGAATCTGTGAGCACGTGCCGGCGGCGAGGAGCTCGTAGCTCGGGAAAACCCAGCAGCCCCGATGCCCACGCCAGATCTGTGCCCGGGAGAACCCAGCGGCGACAAATCCCGCTCCCGTCCCGCTGCTCTGGCCCGGAGCTTGCCCAGCGGCCACGCGAAGTTGGTGCGGGAGAACCCACCAGCTCAGCGAGTGAGTGAGCGGGAGGGGAACACCTTGGCGCGCGTCACGATAAGGAATTATTTTTAACAACGCGGAGTTTCATGCGGGTGCGAGGGAGAAAGACGATGGAATTTCTGAATTCATTTTCTGTGCTTTATTACATTAATTAATTATTGTCTACATTTTCCTAACCTACGACTGCCGTCCCTAACCTGGCCCTACGCCACACTCCAGAAATCTACCCTGACATGGCACTCGGCCGGCTCACCCGCTGTTGTCGGTGGACTGGGACACGTGTCCTGCAGCCAGGATATGCAAGGGCACTCGCGTGTCCTTTTTGGGACTTAGTCGTTTGGGGAACTTTCCCACGTGTCCTTTGAGGACTTGCCGCCCGCGGCGGGAGAGATGTGTAACGATCGCGTTCGAAGATGCCAGAGAAGTGACCGCGGTCGCAGCTTGCAAAGCCCTTGTCGCCTCGTCTCTGCCAAAAATGTCCGGGCAGCGCAGCTTTCGGCCGTCGGCTTCGTTATTGTTATTGTTTATGTTTTGATCGGCATGTAAATAAACACGACCAAAACGTAAACACGCACGATCGTCGGAGGGGAAATGTCGCTGCCTCTGCAGCTGTTCGCGTCGGCAGCGGAGAGGGGAAATGTCTTCAGCGCGGTCGCTACAGTCCGTCTTGGAAAAAATGTATACGCCTGTGCGTTGCGGTCTTAATCTAACTCTAATTTGGCCCTCCTTGGGCAAATTAACTTTGGGCTTCATGCCCGCTTAAATGTACAGTTGTGTGTGTGAGTGTGTGTGTGGGGTGTGGGTGTGTGGTATGGCTAATCCTAACTTACTAATTGCTAAACTTAACTATAAACTTAACTAATATTTACATTATTTACAAAATAGGGTTTTGTGACTTTGTCACAATAACGATTTGTACACAATAATATCTAACGTTGATAGCCTCCCAAAACTAAAAACTTCAATCTTAACCTACTTACGCAAGCAAGCAACCAATCCGGCAGTACGCCAGTAGTAGTCTCCCCGCATCCTTTTTTTTAAGTCCTTCGCGTTTTACTAATTACTAACAGAACAAGCACGTGCTTGGTGTCGCAAGTTCCACTTGATATGTACTGTACATAGTGCATCAACGTCTTACTCTCCACTTATGTTATACTCATCCTATACTCATCCTATATGTACATAACTAGAAAATACTCTCAAATTATACAACAAAATATATTATTACATGTTTAGCCAAGTTAATTGAATCTACTTTCCACCAATTAAAACACACAAGCAGGCCTGGGTAGACACGAGCCACACACACGATCTTACAAATTCATAGATCAACAGGTCTCACAACAACCCCTCATACCTAGAAATTTCTTGACACAAGCTACACACAAGCATGAAAACATTTCCCATCCACCACCACCACACGAGTCGGCCAGGTACAAACCGTTCAGGCACAAGCCACACGATCTTACAAATTCATAGATCAACAGGTAAGCAAGTCTCACAACAACCTCACAACAACCCTCGCTGCTCATACCTAGAAATTTCATGGCATAAGCATGAGAACTCACCCCATCTACCACCACACGATCTCACAAATTCTCACGCATGACAACAGAAACAAAACCGTTACAAGGTATTACACGTTTAGACAAGTTAAATAACTGGGGTGACTTACACACCTGCTATCCTAATTGAAACACATTAACACAAGCCGGATACGCACAATAACTAACCCTAATAAATTCCTACGCATTATGCCTCATCCCTCCCTCCTTCACAAATTCTCACAAATTCCTTATGCCTCATCCCTCCCTCCTTCACAAAATCCCACAAATTCCCATGCTTGAACACTCACACCTTATCCCTTTAACCCCTCCCAATCAGTTTCTCACGCTTAACAACACACAAAACTGCACATGATCATGCATGCATAAAATAATGAGGGGGAGGATCTTACCCTAAACCCCTTCCCCCTAATAATTAATCCCCCTCGTGCGCAGTCATGCGTGACTAATGACCCCCCCCCCCCCACCCCCTGCATAGCTGTGCTCAAATCCGCATTAAAAAACTACTTTTGTGCTGCTTTTCGAGAACAATATCGTGAGAGCAGAACAGCAACAGAGTTACGTGAACAAATTCGCTCCCGGGAGCAAAAGCCAGGAGAGTCGTTCGATACGTTTTATGAGTGTTTGTAAGCTCATGGATACACTATCAGTGAGTTTTGCAGAAGTCGAGCTAGTAGAGATGATACAAGGAAATCTACTGATCGACATGAAAGAGAGATTGTTATTTGTAAACATTTCATCTATTTCCGAGTTACGAAGGTTGGTTCATAAGCGAGAGAATTTTCTTAGGGAAGCAGGCCGAGTGCGGCCACCACAAACTAAGCCCGGACCATATCGCGTATACGCGGTGGAGGACAACCAACTCAGTGAGACTCAGGAATGTGAGGATGATAACGAAATTGCAGCAATTCATCGCACAACTCCTTTGTTGTGTTGGAATTGTGAGGCTCCCGGTCACATATGGGAAAATTGCTTGGCCGAGAGACGTATTTTTTGTTATGGTTGCATAGCCCCGCAAATATATAAACCCAATTGCCAAAACTGCAAGCGAAAGGCGGAAAACCGGCAAGGGGGGCATCCAATCCACGAAGGGTGTCCCAGAAGTAGAAGATAGCTCAAGAACAGATGTTGAAAAGCTTTGCATTTTAGAAAGTAAGGTAGATCAAAAGTCGAATCCTGATGTTAATATATCATTTAAGCCCTATCATGAGAGGTTAAGAAACTATTATCTAGTAAGACGAAATACCCTCAGGATGCGAAAGTACTATCGTTCGTTAAAAACGAAGAAAACTATGATTGTCTCAACTGTTTTTCGAAACAACATTGATCGTCGTAGTTATGCCAGCGTAGCATTCTTGGATTTTTCTGAACTAGATTTGCTTGACACGGGGGCCAACATAAGTTGTATTGGTTTGTCCCTAGCGCTTCGGACTTTTCGAAGTATCCCAATTTTAAGTCAATTTTGTCCCAAGTCCGAACCGCTGACGCCAAGTCTCACCAAGTTCTAGGAAGTCTCAAAGTAAAAATGCAATATCAAAATAAAGAGAAAGAGGAGAACTATTCATAATCCCGTCTATAGTCCAGAGGTTAATATTAGGTATAGATTTCTGGCGAGCTTTTGAATTAGCTCCTGGGATCATTAGTTCTATATTGAATGAGGAAATAGAAGGAGGAAAAATACCCATTAACAGTAAAAGAAAAACAGCAACTTGAGGCTGTTAAGGAGTTATTTCCGAATTTTGAAAAACAAGGATTAGGTCGCACTGCCTTGATTAAGCATAGTATCGACATAGGGGAAAACAAGCCTGTGAAACAGCGTTATTATCCGGTGAGCCCAGCTGTCGAAAAGCTTATGTATACGGACCGCATGCTTAGCCTCGGAGTGATCGAACCTTCGCAAAGTGCGTGGAGTGCTCCAATGCGTCTGGTGGTAAAGCCAAACAAAGTTCGTTTATGCCTTGACGCACGGAAACTGAACGATGCTACTAAAAAAGATGCTTACCCACTACAAAGCATCGAAGGCATATTTGCTCGTTTGTCAAAAGCAAATATGATATCGAAACTGGATCTTAAAGATGCCTATTGGCAAATAGAGTTGACAGAGGAAGCGAAACCATTGACTGCATTTACAGTTCCAGGTCGAGCATTATATCAGTTTACGGTCATGCCTTTTGGCTTATGTAATGCTTCCTCGACGTTGTCCCGGCTAATGGATGACTTAATTCCGCCAGATTTACGTCATTGCGTTTTCGGATATCTCGACGACCTATGCATTGTCTCAGAAGATTTTGCGTCACATTTAGTAGTCCTAGTGCGTATTGCAGATCAATTCAAAAAAGCTAACCTAACTCTAAACATAAAGAAAAGTCACTTTTGCGTTACTAAGTTGAATTATCTAGGGTATGTGATTGGAAGTGGTGGAATAGCCACTGATCCGGAAAAAATATCCTGTGTAATTAACTAACACCTAAAAATTTGAAACAAGTGAGAGGTTTTCTCGGTGTATGTGGTTGGTACAGGCGATTTATAAAAGACTTTGCAGAAATCACCTGTCCTACCACAGAAGTCTTAAAAACAAGAAAATTTTTTAAATAGTCTCCGGAAGCCCAGGACGCCATGGAGAAATTGAAACAGTTGCTAACGTCAGCGCCTGTGTTACAAAATGCGGAAATTTGTTGTACACTGTGTGCTGTGTTGGTACAAGTATCTGATAGCGGAGAGGAATGACCATTGGCATTTATGTCCAAAAAACTTTCGAAATCGCAACGAAACTATAGTGTAACGGAACGCGAATGTCTGGCAGTGATATAAGCGATTGAAAAATTCCGGTGCTATTTAGAATTACAGCCATTTGAAGTAGTGACAGATCACTCAAGCCTTCTCTGGCTTATGCGACAGCAGAATGTATCTGGCAGATTGGCCCGTTGGATTTTTAGATTGCAAGCTTTTAAGTTCACAATTTCACACCGTAAAGGGATAGATCATATTGTTCCTGATGCGTTATCTAGAATTAGTGACCCAGAAATCGATAGTGTTGAATGGATAGGTCCAGAAATTGATTTAGAATCGTCATCCTTCCTTGACCCTGATTACATCCAGCACAAGAAAACAATAGAAGCAAATAGAGAAAAGTTCCCGGATCTGCGAACGGCAGACCGATTTGTGTACATACGCACCGAACACCCCTCCGGAAATGCAGCCCAGGACTCGGACTGTTGGAAGCTGTGGGTGCCGGAGGCAATTCGAGTAGAGGCGATCCGCCAAGCGTATGACTGCGTTATATCTGCGCATTGGGGAAATCAGGAAAACAATTGAACGTTTGCGAAGACACTTGTTTTGGCCAGGATTGTCCAAACAAGTCAGAGAATACGTTCGCGAGTGCGATGTTTGCAAAGAAACTAAAGCCCCGAACACAATATTACGACCTCCCATGGGTCAACAAAGTGTTTCGTGCAGGCCGTTTCAAAAACTGTATGTTGACATATTAGGTCCCTACCCGCGAAGCAAGAAAGGTCACATAGGGTTACTTATTGTCCTTGATCACTTCAGTCGTTACCATTGGTTGTGCCACTTCCACTTTTCTGCGAAATAGAATTATAGCTGAATTTGGAACACCCGAGATCCTCGTAAGCGACAATGGATCTCAATTCAAGTCTAATGAGTTTGAAGCCTTCCTTCTTCGAGAACAACAAAGTGGGTGAGTGAAAACAGAAAACAAATTATGTCGCCCAGTGTAAAGGCTGATTACCGGCATTAATGCTTATCAGCATCGATTGATTTTTGTTATTTTTCCAATTCCTCTTTTTATTCTAATTCATGTTATCATCGTAAATTTTAAGCAGTTAAATGTAAAGCCAAAACATGCGCTACTCTGAGAGAATGAAAACCTAATTATTTTGTTATCTTTGCATATACATATTTTCTTGTTTTCAGCAATAGAAACTGTTTTATTGTAATTGTACGATGTAGGTTGTTGAAGCTAAACAAAAACAGAATAATAATAAAGAAATAAAATTATGTAGACCCAAAAAAAAAAAAAATAAAATACATAAATAAATAAAAAACAACAAAAATAAAAAACAATTAAATGGGTATAATTATATTTTCATAATAGTTCATAGCATCATAATTTAGGCACCTCATTACCATTATCATTGTTTTAAACAAAACAAAATAGAATTATAGTGTCACTGGAAAAAAATTTAAATGATTAAATAAATAATAATATTAACCTTAAGTAAATACAATAGGCTATGCACGGATAGAAATATAAATAAATAAATTAGGCATTGATATCTGGTAGACATGAGAGAAGAAAAATAATTATATTAGTACTTCGTTTATTATTGTTAATTGGAGAGATGTACACTGAAGAATGTCGAAAAGGAATTTTTGTTTGATTATTAAAAATTATTGTAACGATGATGAATTTTTAAGTTTTCTTATTTATGGCATGGGAGGCAAACAACAAATTGATGCATATGTAAATACTTTTGGGGTCTTTCGCTAACGATTACAAGAAGGACCATGGTTGGGAGGGTAAAGATATAGGGTGTGGCGAACAACAGCCAAGGCCACCCCTGCAGGCTCAAATATTAATTCGTGCTTTCTCGTTTCTCAATTTTTTTCTCACAGTTTAGTTTTGCCTTGTTTCATATTTAATTAATTATGAGACAATTGTTGCGTGTTGGTTTCGAATGAGGATCGGCTCATTGTGTAGATTCAGGAGGGACTCTATAATAAAACCTTTGACGTAACAATCCTTATCCGCAGCAAAACCCCCCCCCCCCCATCTCCCGCTAGAGCTAGGAATCAATGGGTCCCGCTCAGCTGCTGGGTAAGGGTCGACAAGCCTGAATGTGGTTCGCACTCGGAGGTATGATCGAGAACAACGATACCCTGTTTATGTTTTCCCCTTTCAACGGCGAATTACGTCACAGCGATGAAGCCGGCAAGATGACCGAGGCGCGGTGGAAGATGTCATTGAATGCTTGGATGGAGGAAGATCCCAAAGCTCCCATGCCCACCTTTGATGGTGCTGGGTGGCTAGATGGGGTCAAAATCCTAAAGTGCATGGATGACCCAATGAAGAAGTGGCTGACGCAAGTGGTCTGCCAGTTAGAGGGACCAAGCTGGAGCTGGTAGACTGGGTGCTAATTCAATCCATTTCAAAGGCAAAGGTATTCTTCCCCATCGCAATTCAAGGATACCGGGCGCTGAATCCGGATATACTGTAAAGAAGTCTCGACGGCTGAGATATAACTCAGTCACGCCTGGGTCTCTTTACCGAATATATTTGTTAAGATCTGGGACAGAAGGCTTTTGACGATCGGTAGGCTGACGAAATGTGGAAAGTGTCAGCCACCGGGATACGGAGTGAGAGAAATGTAATGATTTGGTATTGGCAGAAGAGCGGAAAAGGTCAGCGGTAACGCGTATTGGGCCTGGCTCATAGCATTCGCTACGAGGAGACCGAGAGAGAAGAATCTATTATGGGGAACACCTTTTTCTAGGGCGGAATTTATGGCCTAAAATCTAGGCATCGGGGTGGCAAGATCTACGGCCGACGTGAGCACTCGCTGCCGCTTGAAAAATTTCGGTCGACTAAGCCTGGCCCAGAACATGCGCGGGTTTTCGAAGTACAAGTATTTTTACGCGGCCAGCTTTTGTTATATTTCCCCTAGGAGCGCAGGAAAAATAGTCGAGAAATATTTATTGACGCATTTTTATTGATTTGTTTTTCTCAGTGTGGTCGAATGCTCTAAAAGTGGAAGCGAGTGTCTTGGATTCCATAAAAATAAAATATATTCAATTGATTTGGAAACCAAGTTTTACTTTATTTTTCCCAGTGTAGCCAAAATGCGGTTCACTCTAATCACTCACCCGTCTAGCTTTTACGCACACACACACGCGTGATTTCCTGGTGCTCCGCCGCTGGTCCTGGGCCGGCACACACTCCTCGAGATCGCCTGGTTGATCTCCTCCAAAAATGGCAGCCGGTGGCTGAAATTGGCGCTAGGTGATCGCCTCCGCAGTTGGCCTCGCGCGTCGAAGGCTGGCTTTCGCTCTGGCCACTGGTGGGCTGCTGCGAGTCCCTCCTGGTGCTCCTTGGTTACTTGGCACTTCCTCGTCGAGAACCGCCTGCTGGTCTCGGGTTGGATCAATCGATGCTCACTTTAAAACGCACTCTAAAACTGTCGAAAAAAACTCTTCGCGCAAAACTCCGTCGCTTTGAGAAAAACTTTGAAAGAAACTTTCCGCTCGCACTTCCAATCGTTTTCGTCACGTCCGCCAGAGTGAAAAAATGGCACGCGCCTTTGCAAATTCTGCAACTCCGTTTTTCGCTTCTCGAAGTTTCGGTATTCTTTGGCTCTCGCTCTTTCCTTTGGCGCGTGCCTATTTTTCGGGGGTTGTTTTTCGCTCGATCGTATGTTCCCTCTCGCTCGCACTTATGCGGCGTTGGGTCACTTTTTCGTGGTGAGTTTGTCGTCGCTGCGCTGGTGTGTGTGTGTGTGTGGCTGCTGGTGATGCGAGAACGGTGGATGAAAGATAAACAAAGACTATCGCTTAGGCTTAAGCTAGGAAAATTATTATTTAGAAATAGTACTAAAAATCTTACAATTAGTGCTTAAGCTTACACATTAAGGAAATATGCCAAAAGATATACATATTTACCAAGTTATTCGCGAGGGTTTTGTTTTTGTTCCGGGTCTTGGCTGACGCCGGTTTGTTTTGGTTTTGTTTTTGCTGCTAGCTGCTGTTGTTGTTTCTGTTAGCTGCCATTGTTGTTGCTGATGGCTGCCGTTGTTGTTGCTGTTCGCTGCCGTTGTTGTTGCTGTTAGCTGCCGTTGTTGTTGCTGCTGGCTGCCGTTGTTGTTGCTGATGACTGCCGTTGTTGTTGCTGTTAGCTGCCGTTGTTGTTTCTGCTGGCTGTTGTTGGCGCTGTTGACGCCTTTGGGCGTGGCGGCTGCTGTTGTTGCCGCTATTTGTGAGGGGTCAAACGACTCCTCACAATACCAACCGCGGACTAGGAGGTTCTGCACGTTGCGACCCCATCACCCAAGGAGGGGGTAAAGTGCAGTCCTCCAGATAAACAAGGATGCAGAGGACATCCTCTATCTAAGTACGGGAAGATGGCGTGGGCATGGGTAGCGTATACTTGCGCCTCAAAAAGCGCCACCTCGTGGATAAGGATACTCACACTCTGAAGGCAGGCGTGGTAGAGAAGGACCTAGGTCTGGAAACCATCATGAATACTGCCCAGGGAATGACGCTGGATGAGTCCGACGAAGGAGAGGACGGTAACCTGACCGTAGTAGTCAACCCGTCGTATGTAGGTGATCCCAGTACCCATGACACTCAGGGTATTGCTGCTCAACCTCCATAAGAGCAAGGTCGCGTCGCCGGAACTTCTCATAGCCATGGCGCAAGGATCCGTCAACATAGCTGTGGTCCAGGAGCCATGGATCGCCTCAGACAATGCTATCGCCGGACTGACCCAATGACTGGAAGTCAGGCCAGGACCATGCTCAATACCCCAATACATACACCGACGCACAGTAGCGCCTTTTCTCATTTAGCGTTGCAAAAATCATATCTTTTGAACCAAATAAGGTAATCGAATAATTTAAACGGCATTGGACAGGTAATTGTTGTAAAATGTATGTACACTGACGAGCAAAACTGTAACACGAGTTCAATACTCGAACTTTAAAGGGCTGTATCTTCTGTTCTAATGTATGGATTCTAAAAATCTTAGTCTTGTTTTGTTGGTATGTGTATACACTATGTTTCATAAAAATTTGAAGTCATTCCATAAAGAGAGAAACCTATTCTTAAGCCAAATGTAAAAAAAGTCAAATGTTACAGTTTTGCACCCAGGTAATTTTCGATCAAATATTTTTATTAATATTTTTTTTAATGATGTTTCCACAGCCCCTTTGATTTTTTAAGTTCTCCTATGGAATTTGGCATACTCTGGGTGTAGCCTAGCACAAATTCAGGGGGACTGGTGTACCAGACGTCCTTTGTCTTCTCCAAAAGCTCCATCATTCCATTTGGAGGAACTGCATATCTCGCGAATTGCGATTTAGCAGGACTCCATAAGTTTTCAATTGGATTCATATATGGAGATTCTGGTGACCACTTTATACACTGGAAATTTTGTGTAGATATCAAATTTTGGACCCAATAGGACAAATGCTTTTGGGGATTGTCTTGCTGAAAATTGCATTTTTCAACAGAAAGACCAAAATATTCGATGGCTACTGGAAGATTTTGTTGTAATATGCTTAAATACAGTTCCTTCCGCATTACTCCATCGATTAACACCAGCGGACCAACTCCGTTTTCATGTACGCACCCCCAGACCATAATTGAGCCGCCACCGTGCTTGACGGCCTGCCGCACATTACTTGGTGGGGTCTCTAGTCCAACACCAGGAGCGATCATCTGACTCAAATCGATCAATTTTTGTTTAGTTCGACTATATATCCTTGAAAACCCAAAAATTTGGAATAGTTTTCATTTTTAAGACGAAAGTTACGGGGACTTACAGTATCCCAATCCGCTATAGTCAGATTTTCATGAGTTACAGCAAATTTATGGCGCAAACTGATGTGCCTTTTTGTCAGGGCTGGTTTCATTTTAATCTCCTTTGCTTTTAGACCTAGTTAAACAAGACTGCGTCGAATTGGCCAAGCAATGACATTTAAATTAAGCATCACCGCCGCTTTACTCGCGTTATGTGGCGGTTGCTCGTGACCAAGTTGGCCTCATAGCGTGTGTCGCGATCACTTAAAATTTTTGGTCGACCACAAGAATTAACTGGAATACTTTCCAGACAGTGTTCTCTTGATCACTGCACAGTCATATGGCTAACACCGAATTTATCAGCCGTTTTCCGAACAGATTCACCTGCTATCAGCAAATCAATAATTTTATTTTTTTTCTGACTGCCCATAATTATTTCTTTGCAAAAATTACTTAAAAGTATCAATGCTCAGTGAACCATATGTAATTAAATTAATTTCAACGGTTAAAATAGCTTATAAACTAAAATAAAAAGGTTTGGAAAAATGGGTGCAAAACTGTAACATTTGACTTTTATTACATTTGGCTTAAGCATATGTCTCTCCCTCAACCGATTGACTTCAAATTTTTATGAAACATAGTGTATACACATACCATCAAAACAAGACTAGAATCTATACATTAGAACAGAAGATACAGAGCTTTGAAGTTTGAGTATTGAACTCGTGTTACAGTTTTGCTCGTCAGTGTATGTACTGCATAAAGCCTTTTTAAAGGGTATCAAAGTGAAAAAATAATTTTTTTTAATGAAAACAATTTAAAAAACAAATTTGTATTTAATTTTGTATGTTTATTTTTATGTATTTGCTTGAATAAAAATAATTTGAAAACTGAAAAATTTTTTTTTTTTATTTCAAAGTGTAACCGCCACGCGCTACAATTAGTATATTTCTTGGAAAGTATGAAATTGTGTCTGTATTTTGGTATATTTAAACCTGAGTAGTTTTGGTTTATGTCGTTGCATTTTCGCAGACGCATCTCGACGCAGCCAATGAAAGTAAATTCTGGTCCAGGAAAGATCCACGTAACTTGTAGACATAGTGTAGTCGGTAGCTTTCATCGCTTTCAGAAATTATAGACTACTTTAGGCGGAAAAAGGTGAAAAAAATTTACACCTTGCAGGTAGCGATTTACCTGTACAAGTCCAAACCAAAGCGCCGTTTTGTTGGGTTAATTAACAGTTTATGAATGTATCTATCATTTAAAGTAAAAATCACGACAATTGGTTTTATGGTTTTTGTGTAATATTACCTGGAAGTCGAACAATTTACCCATTTTTGTTTGGTATGATGCAAAAAACGAAAGAAAGTTCAACTTTGAATGCTAATATCTCCTACAAAATCTTAAAATAGATTTTATTGCAGATTCTGAATCATTGGGAAATTTTCTGTCGAATAAGTATGGTTAATATCGTTTTTGCGAACATGACTTTTTCGATTTTTGCAACGCTAATTGTTCGAGAGGCGCTACTGTGCGGCGGCTCCAAGATGGGTGGAAGAGAAGGATCGGTCATATACTGTTTAGACCCTGAAATGAGGCTGTCATATAAGCTACCAAATCACTGCAGTATATTCCAGGCAGAAGTATTCGCCATCAGGAAAGCAGCAGATCTTGCGCAAAGTATAAACCGTCCACATGAGGCGATCAATTTGTTCGTAGACAGTCAAGTGGCGATAACATCAATGCACTCATCAACGGTCAGTTCCAAAAATGTACTGGCAAGCAGGGAGTCACTAGGTAGCCCGAGCACGACTTAGTCAGTGAGGATCTACTGGGATCCCAGCCACCAAGGCATAGACGGTAACGAGACCGCGGACGAAATTGCAAAGGAAGGAGTCGGACTGGCGAGTGAAAGACCAGAAAACGTCCCTATCTCCCTAAGAACGCTCCAAAGCGAGCTGGAGAGACGGGCTGACGAAAGCGCAAAAAGCAGGTTGAGGAATAATTCCGCAACTTGCAGAATATCAAAAATCGTATGCAAAGAGCACAACGAGAAACTCACTCAGTACGTGCTGTATCGTCGGCGGAAGGACTGCAGAATGTTAGTGGGTATTCTAACAAGTCACTGCCTGTCTGCTGCACATGCAGTCAAGCTGCAAATGAGATGCTCCAAGGTTTAGATAGAATAGATAGCAATAGAAACCTTGGAGCATCTCATTTGCAAATGTCCGGCCCTAACGAGGGCAAGAATGAGATACCTAGGCTCTCCGGATTTGGCATCGCTATAAGACTCCTCCAGGAGGAAGCCAGGCGAACTCCTTGCCTTTGCGAAAAACACCTTGATATTCAAGGATCTCGAAACCCGCATAAAGAGTCACTAATAGTGACTCATGAATTTCCACGGACACCGATGGCCGTCCGGATAAACCTAACCTAATCTTACCAAATGATCCGAAAGCAAACTTTTTATTTACATTTGGTGCTTAATATTGAGCCAGACCATTTTTTTTTTAGGCAACTGGCCGGAATAGGAGAAGAAAGAAAGCAGCTCGCGAATACGGGAGATGACGATCACCAAAGCTCTCGCATTTAATTGGTTTCCCTAGTTATTAAATACAATGATAACATAAGGATAAATTCTCTTTGTTCCGTTTCTTACTACGTGAGATTGGTTTGTCGGTTTGTCTTCGTATTCGCCGAGCATAGAGGAGTTTGAGAACGAGAGAGAAACCGCAAAAAGTCTGTTTGAAGGAAAAAAAAATCGAGCTTTTGTTAGTTTTTTTTATTGTTAAACATAAATTAAGGGTAAGTGGAATAGAAAGAAAGTTCGGAGATTCTACCAAAGAAAAAGAGCAATGCCGTAAAAGTGAGTGAAGATGATTAGAATATAGAGAAAATGGGGGAGAATTGTTCCTCCTCTTTCGACTCGGCACCGCAAGGAATAAAGTGAGAAAGAACGCCAAGAGGACACAGTAGGCCAGCGTCCAGGAAACAGTGAAAAAAAAGAAGTGATATTTGTGGTTTTCTTTTCCATCAGGTGCGGAACTCAACGGTGCGGAACTCAACGGAACAAATATATTTCGAAAGGTTTTAGAGTCACTGCGAAAGGGAATAGAAGGAATATAAATTTACGTTTAAGGGTAAGTGTTGGATTTGATTTTGAATTGATGTAAAGTTTCTGCCATAAGAAGTAAGATTTGCCTTGAGTATCTGCTTTTTCAATATGTTAAGGTTTTTAGCGTATACAAATGCATCTTTCATTCCCGCTCCCATATTAGACTGAATTTATCTTGGAGTTTTTAAGTCTCTTTCCGTCAATATTTTACTAACTGTGACGCTTGTACGCGCACAATATATCTGAGTAGGAAGAAATAGAATAAAATAGAAACACTTAGCGACATAAGAAATGGATTAACGACATTATGAATATAATTTGAATTAAATGCGCGCGCACGCCACTGATCGTGAAGGAGGGTCACACTGGACCGAACGGAGGCTGGCCACACTTTTCGGGAAAATACCGCACAGGACTCTGGCCACACTGAAGCCTCGCCAGGGCCTATATAAAGCGGACCACGGCCCTGGAGTAATCCCCAGTAGTTAGCAGTGAAGTCACTTTTTGGGAACTCAGGTTCCTATTTATAAATCGTAGTTAGGATCTCTGCTGACTTGCGAGTCCGATCTCTGCTGACTTTCGAGTCCAATCTCTGCCGACTTTCGAGTCCGATTCTCTCTGCTGACTTGCGAGTCCGAAATACTGCCGACTTTCCAGTCCGAACCTCTGCAGACTTTCGAGTCCGAGTCTCTCGGCTGACTTGCGAGTCCAAAAAACTGCCGACTTTCGAGTCCGATTCTCTCTGCTGACTTGCGAGTCCCAAATACTGCCGACTTTCCAGTCCGAACCTCTGCAGACTTTCGAGTCCGAGTCTCTCGGCTGACTTGCAAGTCCGAAACACTGCCGACTTTCGAGTCCGATTCTCTCTGCTGACTTGCGAGTCCAAAATACTGCCGACTTCAGTCCGATTCTCTCTGCTCACTTTCGAGTCCAAATCTGCAGACTTTCGAGTCCGACCATAACGTCTCTATGCTGACTTTCGAGTCCGAACTTCTCCGAGCTGACTTTCGAGTCCAACAAACGTCGCTGAGCTGACTTTCGAGTCCGACAACCACTGGGTTCAGTTGACTTTCGAGTCCGAACGCAGTCTCTCGTGGATGACTTTCGAGTCCGAACGCATTCGCTTGTGGGTGGCTTTCAAGGCCACAGACCTTTGGGCGAAACTATCGGCATCTTCCCTACTGGACCGCCGTAAAGCAGGATGAGGAGGAGGAATCGGAACTACGGCGTACCCCAGAATCGAGATCCGGCATGCAATTATTGAGAATTGTACCTTTTAAGTAAAATAAACATTAAGATACATTTACGGCATAATCCTCTAGCGTTCTACTCTGGGACTGGGTCGGAATCTCTTACAGCAACCACGCCTGAATCAAATAAATATTCCTGCACGAACCCTTGACGTCCCGCTAGCTACCCAAGAGATCGACACCAAGAGTAATGGCTAGCAGGCAGATTTAAGAGAGAGGCAGCAAGACCGTGAGCCAGAGCAACGACCACAAGGATTGTACCAGCTAGACGGACGCAAAGCGAAGATATACGATCATGGAGAGGAGGATAAACGTGGAAAACCTGGATCAAGTACGGAGCTGGGGAATAACGTACGATGGAATGACCAACCCGCTAGAATTTATAAGGAAGCTGGAAGGTTGGGCGACGGGAAACGGCATCGGGCACGACCAGTTGGTGCAAACCATGCCGTTGATCCTGGAAGACGCGGCGAGCGATTGGTGGAACTGCACACCAAACAAGCTAGACAGTTGAGTATACGGCGGAGGAAAAGTTGAACCGCATATACCTGAATTGCCGAAGCCAGATAAAACTATACACGAGGAGGTCAGGGTTTAAAACACTGCCCGAGTTTCTGAAACTGGCCGAGGTAGTTGAGATTATCGAGGTAGAAAGTCTCGAACAACCAAAGCGCAGACTCAACCCAGAGATCTGCAAGGAATCCGACGGGGGGCCTTTTAAAATAGACCCCAAAACCATCGGATGCTGTGAGACGGCAGGAAACCGATCAG
The DNA here is from genome assembly GCF_030179895.1 of Drosophila kikkawai. NCBI lineage: Eukaryota > Metazoa > Arthropoda > Insecta > Diptera > Drosophilidae > Drosophila > Drosophila kikkawai. The sequence goes on from NC_091730.1 coordinate 34,702,223, forward strand.
GGCACACAGGCCAGGCGGTTTCGGACCAATGGAATGTACTGGAAGGTGGAGAGGCCGAGGTGTACATTCGATCAGCCGTTGGGAAAGAGGGCACCGAGGAGCAGGAGGAATCCCACAGGGTGGCCCAACAAAAGAGCGAAGAGCAAAGGGAAGGTGGAAGCACCACTGAGCTGGCAGGCGAGATAACAGAGCAAGTAGAAGAGCAGCAGCACAGACGGGAAGAGCAGGAGGACCAAATTAAATATGAGTGGGGTGGCTAGGATATCCTCCGCAAAAGGATCAGTAGAAAAATCCGTCCCACGAAGAAGAAACGCAGTAAAAAGGTCCAGAAATTCGGGGGTCGAAAAATGACGATGGCATGGAGCGCCCTTTGCATGCATTTATTGACATTCGTATTGGAACTAAAACTTGAGCTTAGCCTAAGGGCCCGCTGCCGGCCGAGAAGCCCAGCTTAACGGCGCGAGAGCGGGAGAGCGGGAGAGCGGGAGAACCGGGAATTGGAGCGGCGCAGCCGTCCCTAGAAGCGAGCGACGATCGGGAACACGGGAGCGTGCGATCGGTAATACCGAGGAGCGGAGAGCGGGCGAGCTTCGCTAAGCTGGGAGCGCTTAAGCTTTTGGACGCTCGGTGGGCAGAGGGGGAGCAGGGGCCTCCCGACGTAAACATTCTCCCCCCCCTTGCAATCACTCGGGTTGCAATAAACCCGTACAGGACGATGGTATGGAGGGGCGTCAGAGCGCCGCGTAGATCGTTGATGCTGGAGCGACGAGTAGCGATGAAGGACGGATGAGTGCCAAGGAGAGGCGGATGATTGCCATGGAGAGGCGAAAACTTGTCGTAAGGAGCTTGCTGAACAAGGCGGAGGCGTCGAATGCCGTGAACAGGACGCATCACTGTGCGCTAGAAGACGACGGACTTTCCGTAGCGGATGAACGTTGGCAGACTCGGCTACGGTAGGATTACGTACCTCGGGTACGTCTGCTTTCCAGAGCGATCGCGGTGTATGGAAATGAAGCCTTCGTATGTGATCTGGATGAAAGAAAATGACATGGAGATGAGTGATGGTCAAGTAAATGCGAACTAGAAGTATGGGGGTGACCGATGCTGCGAGCGGAGTGGATGCTCTGGACGGTCATGCGGATGCAGGAGAGTGTGGTGGTGCTGATTGCACGTCTTGCATCGGTCACCGCTGCGGCAGGTTCCCTCGGAATGTTCGTGGGCCAAACAGTTAGAACAATAGCGGTGGTCGAGAACCGCACGGAGCCTCTTCTCAGCGCAGAGTTTGAGGAACTGTTGGCATTTCCGGAGCGGATGGTTCGCTTGGCAGACTCGGCATTGGTAGGAAAAAATACCTCGTGAACGTCTGCTCATGCTGTCGTCGTACGGCACCCAGTAATTGGAGGATTCGGCAGAAGTGGTCACACGTGTGGAGAATGAGGAAACCCTTTGGATGGGTGCAGGTGGAGGACTAGATGGAGCGGAGGGTCTTGGAACGCTAGTAGTAGGATTGTCGCGGTGCAGCAGAGTGTGATGCCGGCTGTGGCACGTAAAGCAGGAATGGGCACTATTACAGTCCCGTTGCTGGTGCCCTCGCGAAAAACAATTTAAGCAGAGTTGCTTTCTTCGGATGAAGGTTGTCCGCTCATTGACATTCATCTCCAGGAAAAACGGACATATACGGATAGGGTGGTCCTCTCTGGAACATAGATTACACCTTCTCGGTGTTGGAGCCACCCTAACTTCGTGTGAATCGAGCCTACGCACCGGTGGATTAGCATTTGATGACTTTGGCGGAAGATGCCCAGAGCCGCTAGGCCTGACGTCGTCGATGGCCTCCAAAGTGCGATGGCGCTCAGTCAGAAATGCGTCCCACTCCTTCCAGGTTGGAATTTCGGCTTTATTGCGAATTGATTGCTCCCACAAGGAAAGCGTAATTTTGGGAAGCTTTGAGGAGACCATAAACACAAGAAGGCAGTCCCACGCCTCGACTTCAATGGAGGACATTTGTAACGCGGTCAAACAACTTTGAATTGTGCCTTGGAGCTCTTTTAGAGCGATTCCGGATTCTTGAGGAACAGCCTGGATGTTAAAAAGAATCTTTAACTGACTGTTGACTAACAATCGCTTATTTTCAAAGCGGTCGGAAAGGCTTCTCCATGCTGAGACGAAACCCTCGTTGGTCAGAGGGGCCTTTGAAACGATGGCATGAGTCTTCGAAAGTAGGTGGAATAACCTCTCCACAGGCGTAAGTCGGGAATTATTAATGTAAATCGCCGTGAAGAGGTCCCGGAAGGTGGGCCACCGAAGATAATCGCCTGTGAAGACCTCGGTGTCCACTGGTGGCAGGCGACAACCCGTAGAAGGAAGTGGTTGGACACTGACGGAAGCCTGATTGGCCTGGGAGGCGGCCTTGTCAAGTACGTCTTGAAGTTGCACAACACACCTCGAATAGGTGGAGTAACAGTCGCTATATTTGGATTCGAGGCCTGTCGAGGCGGCGGTTTTGTCGGCGGACACGGCAAGAAGATCGGAGCAGCTTTCATAGCTTTTCTCCACCTTTTCCCACAGGGCACGGATTTGGTCCCGATGGATTTTGCACATGGCAGGGGAAAATCTCTCAGTGTCCGGAGCGCTCGGAGTGTAAAGGTTAGCTTCGAATTGGCTAACACGGTCCGCCGTGGAAATGAACTTTCGGAGGGCGATGTCTAGTGCGGATTGCGCCATCTTGGAAACCGACGGAATAAGTCTTGGCAAAGTAACGGGACTAGAAGGGACGGACTTATCGCTTTTTGCCCTTGGATTGGCAGTGGCAGCCTTTGGAGTAAGGTGAGACGGCCGCGGAGACGCGGATCGGGACTTGTCTATACGGATTGATGGGGACGGACGTAGCGTCTTGTCGTCTCCCTTGGGCATACTCGATCTCGGATTCTGCGGATCAGCGGTTGTCGACTGACCTGAGCAAAGGATGCTTCGTGCGGAACATGAAAACGGTCACACTAATGCTCTTAATATTTTTTTTTCCGAAATTATTAGTCAATAATGAATAAAAAAATAAACAAATTATAATTATTAAGTAATAAAGAAAATAAGAAAAATAAATTTAATTATTATTAATTATCAATTCATAATAAGTAAATAATTATTTAATATTATTGCAAGACGTTGATGCACTATGTACAGTACATATCAAGTGGAACTTGCGACACCAAGCACGTGCTTGTTCTTGTTAGCAATTAGTAAACGCGAAGGACTTTAAAAAAAAAGGATGCGGGGAGACTACTACTGGCGTACTGCCGGATTGGTTGCTTGCATGCGTAAGTGGGTTAAGATTGAAGTTTTTAGTTTTGGGAGGCTATCAACGTTAGATATTATTGTGTACAAATCGTTATAATTTGCACAGAGGACTCTAAAGGGTTCATGTAGTTCAAAGGATGTTCTACAGTGGGGCAAAACTAATGGTAAAAAGGATCTGGTGTTTCTTATTGGTACGTGAAAATTTAGCTGACCGAGCAAGTCAGTACTTTCCACGTCACCACGGATTAAGTTGTGTAAAAATGTAATACCTAGCATGGTTCTACGATCAGATAAGGAGGGTAAGTTAATTAGTAAGAGTCTACTAGAATAAGACGGTAACCTCTGGTTTGCATCCCAGTTTAAACCGCGTAAAGCGAAAAGTAAGAAGTTCTTTTGAACCGATTCTATGCGTTTACTATGGACGCCATACTGAGGGCTCCAAACGCAGGATCCATATTCTAAAATAGGACGAACAAGTGAAGTATATAACGTTTTTGTAACATAGGGGTCATTGAATTCCTTCGACCACCGTTTAATGAAACCAAGCACACCCCTGGCTTTATTCACCATGCACGAAATATGATCGATAAAGTCAAGTTTAGGATCCAGACGGACACCTAAATCATCAACTATATTAATTTTTTCCAAAGAGCAGCCGTTTAGCGTATAAGTTGCAGGCTTAGGAGTGACACGGGAGAATGTCATTAGCTTGCACTTAAAACCGTTTAAGTTTAATAAGTTCATGCAGCACCATGTTTGAAAATGGTTAAGATCTGTCTGTAAGTCTGATTGGCAAGTAGCATCGTTATATTGCACACAAAGCTTGACGTCATCAGCATACATAAGTACTCTGGAGTTGGTCAAAACTTCGGGCAGATCATTGATAAATAACGTAAACAGTAGGGGACCCAAATGACTCCCTTGCGGGACGCCAGATGTAACCCTAAGAACATTAGATAGTTTATTTTCGAAAAGGACCTTCTGCGTCCTGCCATTTAGATAACCTGAGATCCAATTAAGAAGATCAGTCGGAAATCCCATTAAATCGAGTTTCCGAACAAGAAGAGAATGGTTAACAGAGTCAAATGCTTTACTGAAATCAGTATAGTGACATATCCACAGTCCCATAGACTCTGTCTACGCCTACTTTACACACCACACAATACACAATATTGTAATACCCTGTAACACAAACACACTTGCCCAATACACCCTTTGCTACCCTAGCTTATATCCATACACATCAGATAGCAACCGCCGGATGTTTATAAGAATTCCAAAGCCAAAGCTAGCGGAATAAACCCAGGCTTTACACAAAGGATGCAATCTGAAACTCTAAACAAACTCCAGACAGTCCCTTCTGTAGACTAAACAATTATGACTTAAGTCATCACACGTTCCCACGTTCAAAGTTCGGACTCGCCAAAGTCGAAAACAAAAATATTAGATTTCAATAAACAATCGAAAATCAAAGAGCACTTATATCCAAGAGCGAATGCACTTGAATCTAAGAGAAGATTAATTATCAACTCCAAGCTCTCTCCTAAATCCTCTCCAGAACTTTAAAGTTTAAATCCATATCTGAAAGCTCGAGACCGAGGCTTGAACGTCAATCTATCCAGATCAATTAATTGAGTTCAGTTTAAGACCTAAAAGATTTAGGTTGGTGTTCTTCAAAAATAAAAATAACTTGTAAAACCAATATTCAGTAAAATAAAGTTTATATTTTTTTAACTTATGAATATCGCAAGTATTTAATTGGCGCAGTCGGTAGGATCCTAAAATAAAAGAGTCCTTAAAATACGGTACTGGTGTAACTAAAAAGGATATGCTATATGACTAGCAGTCCTAACACTAGCGAATTTTAAATAGTGATTCTAAAAATTAGTGATCCGCAGAAGAATCTACGTGATTCAAGTGTCAAAAAATCCCGTGCGGTCGGAAAAATAAAATCAACAAGAGATTATTTTATTCCGTGAGAAAAACTGAAAATCCCGTGAGGTCAGAAAATAAATTCTGCAAATAAACAATATAACCAATCAATAAACTTACCAACCAACAAAATATAAAACATGGCAGTTCCACAATTATCTGAAGTACACCTAAATCAATTACTGGCGCAAATAAAGGAGTTGCATTACTACGATGGAACTCCAGGAAAGCTGTCTGGCTTTATTAGCCAGGTGGACCAGTTATTGTCGCTTTACCCTACTCAAGATGCACGCCAAGCACACGTAATCTACGGAGCAATCAGGAGAGTCATCGTTGATGACGCACTAGAGGCAATAACTCAAGCAGGAGCAACAGCGTGGACCGATATGAGGACAGCCCTGGCGACATCATTCAAGGATCATCGTCCATACGTAACCTTGATGAAACAACTGGAGGAGACTACCTATCCAGGCAGTATTAGTAAGTTTATTGAACGTTTAGAAAGTCAGGTTAGAAATATATTTGATAAGCTAGAATTGGAGAGTGACCCTGTGGCAAAGTCCAATTATTCAGAAATGCTAAAAACCACAATAAAAACGACAATCGATAGAAAACTTCCGGACAGGATGTACATGTCACTAGCAAGAAAAGACATAGATACCATTCCTAAATTAAAACAAGCCACAATGGAGTTGGGTCTTTACGACTCAAATCCAATGGATAGTTTTTCGAAATCGAGCTGGCAAGGTCGCAAAAGCGGGGGGAATAAGAATCAGAAGAATAATCAAAGATATTATAATAATAAATATAATCACCCCAGTAATTATCACAATTCTACTAACCAAAATTATTCTACACAAAACACTAACCAGAATAATCAAAATCAAAACAATTCTCGTAATACTAACCCGAGTAACCAAACTATTCCACCAAATCAAAGGGGAAATTATAATACATGCAGAGATGGTTTAACTCAGGCTAGGCAGAACAACCCCCTTAATTTCCAACCTTCAACGTCTAACAACGCTAATAATAGCGGAGGTGTCAAGAGGCAGAGGGAAAGTTCAAGCCGCATGGACGTAAATTTTCATCAAGCTGCCTCGGAGACACAGGAATTAGAAGAGGAAGGGTCGGTCCATTTTTAAAAATTACATATGAAAATAAGCTTTATAAGGGCATGGTTGACACAGGGTCTTCCATCAATATCATAAAGGAAAACTTTGCAAAAGTAAAAGAAAGTACAGAAAAATTATCGGTATACACTATAATGGGGCCAATAAAATTGGTAAAAAGCATCAAATTAAAACCCAGTGCTGTGTGTCCGTCCGAACAAAAATTTTATGTGCACAATTTTTCCGAAAATTATGATTTCCTGTTAGGTCGCCCTTATCTAGAAAACACCAAAGCAAAAATTGATTACGAGAAGGAGACAGTAACTTTGGGGTCCAAAACCTATAAGTTCTGTTTCGAGGAAGAAAAGGGCGAGACCGCATCTACAAAATGCCTCGACCCAAAACTTAAAAATGAGCTTGCATCTGCAGAACAGCTCATGGATAAAATTGCACCTACAAAAGGAGCAAAATCCAAATCAAAGAAGGAGAAGACCGCACCATCAAAGTGCCTTACTCCAGTTAAAGACTTAAAGGGCCAGAAAGAAAACAAAATTGACCCTAAGTCTGTTGACAACGATATAGTCAGCTTCGCGGTTGAAAACGAGTTACGCGAATGCAATAAATATAGACTCGAACACCTAAATGTTGAAGAGGTTGAGTGTTTGAAGAAGGTTCTCTATGAATATAGGGACATTCAGTACAAAGAAGGTGAAAATTTGACTTTCACAAGTACTATCAAACACGTTATCCAAACTCAACATGAGGACCCAGTTTACCGAAAACCCTATAAGTATCCCCAAAGCGTGGATCAGGAGGTAAATAAACAAATAAAAGAAATGATTGAGCAGGGAATAATTCGTAAATCGAAATCTCCTTACTGCTCTCCCATTTGGGTAGTCCCCAAGAAGGCTGATGCCTCAGGGAAACCGAAATTTCGGTTAGTCGTCGACTACAGGAATCTAAATGAGATCACTGTAAATGACAAATTTCCCATTCCACGAATGGATGAGATACTGGACAAACTTGGTCGTTGCCAGTATTTCACCACGATTGACCTAGCTAAAGGATTCCATCAAATCCAAATGGATGACAATTCCATTGCAAAGACAGCCTTTTCGACCAAACATGGGCATTACGAATACACGCGTATGCCTTTTGGTTTGAAAAATGCACCTGCAACATTCCAGAGATGCATGAACAATCTTCTTGAAGATTTGATCTACAGAGATTGCTTAGTGTACCTAGATGATATAATTATCTACTCCACTTCATTGGAGGAGCACATCTTATCACTTAGGAAAGTCTTCGGAAAATTAAGGGATGCTAATTTGAAGCTGCAGCTAAACAAGTGCGAATTTATGAAAAAAGAAACTGAGTTTCTGGGACATGTTGTCACGACAGACGGTATCAAACCTAATCCAAACAAAACCAATGCTATTGTAAATTTTCCATTGCCAAAGACCCCAAAACAGATTAAATCATTCTTGGGACTTTGTGGCTTCTATAGGAAATTCATTCCCAACTTCGCAAAGGTCGTCAAACCAATGACGATGAAGTTGAAGAAAGGAGCTGTAATCGATACCAAGTGCAAAGATTACATTGGGTCATTTGAAAGGTTAAAAGTATTGATAACCTCAGAGCCGATCTTGATCTACCCTGATTTTTCAAAACCCTTTTCCCTTACAACAGACGCAAGTAACTTAGCGATAGGGGCGGTATTATCCCAAAATCACAAACCCATATGCTATGCCAGCAGAACGCTGAATGAGCATGAAATAAACTACGCTACCATCGAAAAAGAATTGTTAGCAATAGTTTGGGCAACAAAGTATTTCAGGTCATACCTGTTTGGCAGGCCTTTTGAAATACAAAGTGATCATAAACCCCTGGTATGGCTCAATAATATTAAAGAACCAAACATGAAACTCCAAAGATGGAAAATCAAATTAAATGAATTTGACTACAAGATAAAATATCTCCCTGGAAAAGAAAACTATGTAGCAGATGCCCTTTCTAGAACAAAAATTGAAGAAGTAATGCTCGGTGAAATTGCAAATAGCAATGATGCCACTATCCATAGTGCAGGCGAAGATAATTTAAATTACATATCCATCTCTGAGAGACCATTGAATTTCTATTCTCGACAGATCGAGATAGAAAAGGGCGATAATGACAACGCAGAAGTTAATCATTTCTTTCAGAAAATAAAAATCAAAATAACATATAAAGAAATGACTAACGAACTCGCTAAATCCATCATCAAGGAATATGTATGCACAAAGAAAAGTGCTATTTATTTCCCTAATGACGAGGACTTTTTGGTATTCCAAAGGGCATATACTGAAATCATAAGCCCCAACAGTTTAACCAAATTGTTGAGATGTACCAGAAAGTTGGTTGATGTTTCAACTTATGCTGAATTCAAGGACTTGATCCTCAAGAAGCATAAAGAGTTTCTACATCCAGGAATAGAAAAAACCATCAATTGGTTTAAAGAAGAATACTATTATCCGGACAGTCAGAAGCTCATTCAAAACATAATCAATGAGTGCGAAATCTGTAATGTCGCAAAGACTGAACACAGAAATACTAACTTGCTGTTTGAAATAACACCAGAGATATTCAACGCTCGAGAGAAATACGTGATCGATTTTTATCTCACGGGAAATCAGATTTTCTTGTCTTGCATAGATATCTACTCGAAATTTGCAACGCTCGTCGAAGTAAAAAGTAGAGATTGGTTTGAAGCGAAAAGGGCCATTATGAAGGTATTCAATGATATGGGAAAACCCCAAGAAATCAAAGCAGACAAAGATTCAGCATTCATGTGCATTGCACTACAGAACTGGCTAAAATCTGAAGGTGTAAATATTTCTGTAACCACAAGCAAAAACGGAGTGTCTGACATAGAAAGATTCCACAAAACTGTTAATGAAAAACTTAGGATCATTGGTAGTGAAACGAATATAGAGGACAAGTGCACGAAATTCGAGTCCATCTTATATGTTTATAATCACAAAACAAAACATAATACTACCAAGAGAACCCCAGCAGATATCTTTCTCTATGCAGGAACCCCTGACTTTAATACCCAACAAAATAAAATTGACCGGATTAACAAGCTCAACGAGAAAAGAAAAGAGTTTGAGGTTAATACAAAGTATAGGCAAGCCCCACTTGTAAAAAGTAAAGTCACTAATCCGTTCAAAAAGACCAGACAGATAAAACAAGTGGATGATAAACATTTCGAAGAAACTAATCGCGGCAGGAAAATCGTTCATTATAAATCTAAATTCAAAAGACAAAAGAATTTTAACAAAAGCAAATACGATACTTCCAGACCCGACGAAGAAATGTAAACGGCTAATACTTCCAATCTTGCTGATATGTATGATTCCCATGATTCATATGGTCCAAGGGAGTAACATCGAAATAAACCCAATAAGTGCAAGGAATGGATATCTGGTATTCCAAACAGGAACCACGGACATCCCAATAAATTACGAATATCACTACTTGAGTATAAATTTGACGAAGACCATGCTAATATTCGACAACCTGTTAAATGAAGCAAAAGAGTTCCCGAGTATTTTACAAATACAATATTTAGTTGAAAAATTAAAGAGGGAAATAACCGGTATAAAAATTATCAAGCGTAACAAAAGAGGTCTCCTTAATGTAGTAGGTACGGCGTATAAATATCTATTCGGTACTTTAGACCAAAATGACAGAGAAGAGCTAGAGGAAAGAATTAATAATTTGTCAGAAAGTTCAGTCCAAAACCATGACTTGAACATGATTATTGATGTTATCAATAGTGGGATAGACATTATTAATAAGCTCAAAGAAGATAAAGAAAGGGATCAGCATTTAGCTATTTTGATGTTTAATATACAACAGTTCACGGAATATATCGAAGACATAGAACTTGGCATGCAACTAACCAGATTAGGAATCTTTAACCCAAAACTACTAAAACACGATTACCTAAAACAAGTTAATTCCGAAAAGATACTAAAAATTAAAACTTCTACCTGGCTTAAAACAGATACTAACGAAATCTTGATTATCTCACATATTCCCAACGATATTGCGAAAGTGCCAGTTTTCGAAATAATTCCATACCCAGACGAACATAATTATATCCTGACGGAACCTCTATTCGATAAGTTTTATATCTATGATGATAAGGTTTATAATAAGAATACAGGGCAAATAATATTTGACAAATGCATTATTGGAATTGTTAAACAAGAGACCACAGAGTGCAAATACACTAAAACACAGAAGAATTTCCAACTCAACTACGTTGAACCCAATATTTTAATTACATGGAATCTTCCACAAACTATTGTAAACCAAGATTGCACCAACAGTAAAGTCACAATAATAGGAAATAACTTGATCAAAATTAAAAATTGTACTATACAGATTGATGAATTTATAATTTCCAACAGTTTTGCTGATTTTACACAAACAATTTATATAAACAACAATATCACCAAAATAGAACCATTAGTTTATTTGGAGACCAAAGAACTAATTGACAACCATGTAAAATACTACCCAACATTCCAAATAATATGCATAACCACATTTGTAATTACAGTAACCAGTCTTATCCTGTATTTAATTTATAAATTTAAGAATATTCCTAAGAAGTTAATTGTAAAATACACCAAACCTGAGGAAACACCAAACCAAATCAGTACCGAACCATTAGCTTCAGAAAATATTTTAATGTACCCAAATTTAAATTCCTGAGGACAGGCAAAATTCAACGATTGGGGGAGTGACATATCCACAGTCCCATAGACTCTGTCTACGCCTACTTTACACACCACACAATACACAATATTGTAATACCCTGTAACACAAACACACTTGCCCAATACACCCTTTGCTACCCTAGCTTATATCCATACACATCAGATAGCAACCGCCGGATGTTTATAAGAATTCCAAAGCCAAAGCTAGCGGAATAAACCCAGGCTTTACACAAAGGATGCAATCTGAAACTCTAAACAAACTCCAGACAGTCCCTTCTGTAGACTAAACAATTATGACTTAAGTCATCACACGTTCCCACGTTCAAAGTTCGGACTCGCCAAAGTCGAAAACAAAAATATTAGACTTCAATAAACAATCGAAAATCAAAGAGCACTTATATCCAAGAGCGAATGCACTTGAATCTAAGAGAAGATTAATTATCAACTCCAAGCTCTCTCCTAAATCCTCTCCAGAACTTTAAAGTTTAAATCCATATCTGAAAGCTCGAGACCGAGGCTTGAACGTCAATCTATCCAGATCAATTAATTGAGTTCAGTTTAAGACCTAAAAGATTTAGGTTGGTGTTCTTCAAAAATAAAAATAACTTGTAAAACCAATATTCAGTTAAATAAAGTTTATATTTTTTTAACTTATGAATATCGCAAGTATTTAATTGTATAGATTACATCTGTCTAAAAGTTATTTCGGTATACCTTTATAATAAAGGAAGTAAGCTCCAACAGATTCGTTGTAATTGATCTTCGCCTAATAAAACAATGTTGACATGGAGAAATAATTGACCTACACAGGTGCTGCAGATGACGAGTAATAACATTTTCGAACAGTTTAGGGATGGCCGACAACTTAGAGATACCTCTGTAATTGTTGGCATCCAATTTGCTACCTTTTTTGTGGAGAGGAATAACGAATGATTCCTTCCAAATAAGGGGAAAGTGGGAGGTTTCTAAGGATAAGGTAAACAATTTGAGAAGTGGATTGCACAGGGCTTCGGCACAATTCCTAAGCACACAGCCTGGTATTCCGTCGGGACCTGGTAAAAAAACTGGCTTAACACGATGAAGATCCCTAAGAAGAGAGCTTTCGTTAATGGTAGGACTGAAGATTTGGTTCGATTTGGGGATGATGTAAGGATAAGCCTGATTTGGGTCTATTGAGTTGGAGTAAGTGGTTTCAAAAACTGAGCAAAAAGATCGGCTATTGCCTGATCATTATCTGCTGTTGAATTACCAAAAGAGAGCGAGGACGGACGAGTAATGGATTTACGCTTGGATTTAACAAAATTATAAAACTGTTTTGGGTCCTCAGAAAACTGGGACCTGCAACGAGTCAAATAATTATTGTAGCACTGCGCGTTATTCACAGTAAAAGTGGATCGAGCTGATAAATAACTAGATAGGACAATCGGAGAACCGGTACGTTGATATTTAGCATATAGATTAGATTTTCTATTTTTGAGGCGGGTCAACTCTTTGGTAAACCAAGGAGGCTTGTTTGATGTAGACGGACAGTATAACGGAACACAGTCAATAAAAAATGAATTCATAACACGATAAAAAATACCCACGGCTTCCGCCATGTCAGTGCATGTGTAAAGATCGGACCAGTTGTAATTAATTATGAAATTATTCAGCCGTACGAAATCCGTCTTGCTAAAGCAGAAGACGTCTTGGGCTAGACTGTCAGATTTATTCCGTGAAACAGTCCCCATGTCGATAGTCACATCGAAAGTGGGATGATAGGGATGTTCGGGTTGCGTCAGGGGCGCCACCCTAGCTAAACTAACTCTTTCCGGATCTGAGACAAAACAAAGATCAAGCAAGCGCTCTAAGGAATTTCGAACATGATTGACTTGGGACAGCGAAATGTCAAACAAGCCAGCAATAAAATCATGATGTGTTGTCGTAAGAAGTGTGTTTGTGGAATTATCTAGGGACCAAATAGCCCCTGGGATGTTAAAATCACCAAGAACTACTAAATGGTCCCTATCCGAAAGTCTTTTGGAGACCAACTGAATAGCGGAAAGATGGTTCCAATAAATAGGAAGTTCCGACAATGGAGGAATGTAGGAACATGTAACAAAAATGGAACTACCATTAACTGATAGCTTCACGCAAAGGAATTCAACATTCTTGGATTCCTCGAAAATTATTAATTCGAACGTGAGAGTGGAGTCGACCGCTATAAGGACACCTCCCCCACGTCTGATAGGCCGATCTAGCCGGTATACTGTGAACGCAGCTGGAAAAACTTCGGAGCTCAGAATCTCCGGCTTTAACCAGGTTTCTGTGACCACAATAACTTGGGAAGCAAATGTGACGCTGTCAGAATACAATTTAGGAAGCTTACTGCGTAAGCCTCTTGCATTCTGATAGGAAATACAAAGGGAACTGGTTAGTTTTTTGGGACGGAATTGGAAGACGTAGACGGAGCATTGGGCAAATCTGGCCTAGGAAGAGTAATTCCCACAGGCCGCTTTTTCTTTTTCGTACCTTCAAACTCTTTGACAACCACATACTGTGGCCAGGTTTCGGCAGAGCATAGAGTGCCAAAGACTTCGTCAGGAATATTTATCTTGAAAGACGAAATGTTCCTGGGGTAAGAAAATTTAAATTTTTCCACCTTAATTTTTTCTCTATCGACTTTTACTTTGCCTTGGATAAAAGCTATGACATCTTTCGATGTCTGATCAGGGGAAAGCCGCGAAACAAATAACTGTTTTGTTGGTGGAATTGCCGTAAGGGGTTTTGACACGGCAAACTGAGCCACCATACCACTTTCGGCCGGTAGTCCGGGCCTGATACCCTGGCAGGGACTGGGATTAGGGCTCTGAGAGGGCTGAGACAGGAGTTGGGACCCCCCAGTGGACAAAACGGAACTGGGCAACACCGGGGGCACGGTCGCACCCGCGACGCATTCGGATACCGAATCTTTTTTAGCGCTCGATCTCAGGACTCTTGGAATTTGTCCCGGGGTCGGGGGCAGAGTCGAGGGAGGCTGCTGTGCAGTGCCTATCACTGGTGGCTGGGATCCGCCAATATGCTGCCCACCAGTTGCGGTTTTTTTGCGCCTAGGAGACTCATTTAACAGCTTGAGGCTATTAAATTGAGTATCCAGCGCCAAGAGCATATCTTGAGTTTTGCGAAAACTCAATAATAGCTCTTTAAAACCACCCCTGGCTTGCCGCATAAAAGACATCATTTCCCTCTCCACCTCGCGGCAGGCCTCACAGCAGTAACGTACGCCGATATTTTTGGCCACGTCATCTACTGTCCGTGCAACAACGCCAATGCACTTGGCATGTACTATGTTGTCACACAGCCAAGCCACAGTTCACCGTAAGTAATATTTTTCTTACAGTTTTTGGCGAAGCAGACCATATTATGGGACATTATAAGGACTTACCACTGTACTTCCACTATTTAAGAGAGGGGGCAAGGGATTAAATGCAACGGCACTTGATGAGCAGGGGGGCAATGAGCAGGAGAGCGAGAGATAAGCGCTGAGTAGAACCGTTTATAGCTGTTGCGGCAACGCAAACAATAACAAACGCTGAAGGCACAAAAGGGAACGCAAAAAGAGCAAAATGCAAAGCAACCGCAGCAGCCCAAACTAAAATGCAATTTAAATTGAATTAAATAGCACAAAATAAACAAGTAGCATGCACACGCGAAGTGAACGGGAATTATTTGAAACACCAAATATTAAATGTTAGTAAGCCCCGGAGGTTTTTAGACAAATTCTACACAAATCGGGAGCGCAAGAAAAAAACACGTCCGTTCACTTTGAAGGAAGAATTGGATTGATTGGATTTATCAAAAAATAATTAATTATTTTTCGTGGTCGGAATGGCGAAGTTAAACCCCTTGGGTTTTGTCTGGAACGGAAAAAGTTCACTGGGTTATGCCGTCGTCAACGCAATGCATAAATATGTACAAATGTATGTACGAGCAGCGGCCCAAGACAAAACAACAACGGAAAAACAACCAGGACGCTGCGGTCGCTAAGTCGAGAGGAAAGAAAATCACGCCGCCGAGTGTGGATTAGGATTGGGCTTTCGATTTTTTTTAAATGTTGTTTATTTTGTATCGGGTCGAATTTTATAAATTTGTTATAATATAATTTCAGTTTCTGTATTGGAGGCAGAAAATATATTTTGTACAGTAGAAACCCGATAACTGGACTGGAGTTGTGAGGGCGTACAAAAAATATTAGAGACAGAAAATATATTCATATATTGGCATAAAGTAGAGCGTCTCGGAGTGGACTGTATTTTTTTGAAGTTGACGAAACTGTTTCACAAGAAAATATTGAGGCCGCGAGAAACGTACAGTGAACGAAGATATGTAGGAGAAGAAAATCTCGGGTGGGGGGCCGAATTCGGCAACACGAAATGTTCACTGTATAATTTTCACTGCCGCGGCGCTCAACTGGAAACACACGTTCACTTATTTTATTATTATTTTTTTTTTTGTTTTTAATATATTGTTCGGCTGAAGGTTGAGGATGTCACTTAACACTCTAAGTAAGTGACCAACCAACTCGCGATTTACATATGTACGTATGTATGTGCGTATATCAAGCCCGTTTTAGTCGTTGATGTACGGCCGAATATAGGGACGTATGTATGTATGTACGGAGAAATGTACAACGGGCCGAAGAAGTGGAAGAAAAAACGGCGATAATTGTGCCGTTGCAGAACGAAGTGCAGGCAAATGGAAGTGGGGAAAATTGGATTTGATCTATGTATGTAGATTTTTACGTTGTTTAATTGCCGTGGTGTCGGAAAACTCGCACTAGGAGTTGACAAAAAATCGTACGTAGGTTGACTGAAATTTAAATTTCGGACAACTATTAACGACCGGCAATTAGAGACGGGAGGAAACTTTTTACTTATCTTTTCTGCGGAGGCACCACCAAAGCTGCTGGAAAAAAAGGATTCCAGGACGATATCCTTATCCGGCTCGAAGGACCATGTTTATGAGTGGGGTGGCTAGGATATCCTCCGCAAAAGGATCAGTAGAAAAATCCGTCCCACGAAGAAGAAACGCAGTAAAAAGGTCCAGAAATTCGGGGGTCGAAAAATGACGTTGGCATGGAGCGCCCTTTGCATGCATTTATTGACATTCGTATTGTAACTAAAACTTGAGCTTAGCCTAAGGGCCCGCTGCCGGCCGAGAAGCCCAGCTTAACGGCGCGAGAGCGGGAGAACCGGGAGCGGCGCAGCCGTCCCTAGAAGCGAGCGACGATCGGGAACACAGGAGCGTGCGATCGGTAATACCGAGGAGCGGAGAGCGGGCGAGCTTCGCTAAGCTGGGAGCGCTTAAGCTTTTGGACGCTCGGTGGGCAGAGGGGGAGCAGGGGCCTCCCGGCGTAAACAGTCGGCTTCGATTTATAAAAATCAAAGGCTCGACTGTAGCTAAAAACAACAAAAAGAATAGACAAGTAGCAGCTGTGTTGACGATCGTTTCGTTGGCGCTACCCAACTCATCAGACCACTTGCTATCTATTCAATCCTACCGCTGCCGAGTCTGCAGGGGAATCCATCCTCTACGGAAGTGCAAGAGATTCCACAAATTGAGCGCTGAAAAGCGCCTTCGAGCAGTGCTTATCAATAAGTACTATTCGAACTGCCTCGCACATCAGCACTCAGGAGGAACCTGCTGCAGCGAGGACGGCTGCAAGAAGTGTGGAGGGAGCCATCACACCTTACTCCACATGCACGAGGAACGGCCGCCACAACGCACACCTCAGCCAACGTCGTCACCACCACGCCCTTCACGCAAGCCTAGCCAGCCTGCCAGGTCGCATCCTCGCCAGGTCCGTCTGCCGCTCTTCATCGCCAAATCGGGTCTCCATTGAGCGTCCACGTCCGGAGGTCTCCGCTCCAAACCCATCGGGGACCACGTTGGTTCGTCAGAAGACGGTCCACATCCTTCCGATAGCCATCGTCGTGCTTGACACCGGATCCTCTTCGTTCGTGACCGGGGCGATGATCGACCCATGTATGGCGGTGAGCAGCATCGACCGATCGCTGGCGGCCGCTTTCCGGCTGCCCTTCACAAGTCTGGGAGACGACGAGGTCTGTTCGGCGACTCTCCGATCCCGAACAGGCAACTTCCAGCTCGAGGTCGTCCTGAAGCTCGACCCGAGCCTCAAGATCTGGACTCCCATTCGGGCTCTGAGCGACGCCACACGGGCTAAGTTCGGCGACATCCGTCTTGCGGATGAGCAGCTGATCCAACCGGGGTTCCTGAAACTCGAGGCTGGTTTGCCCGTTGCTCAGAGCACCGTTTTCGGATGGACCTTTTCCGGAGCCGTCCTGGAGTCATGATCCTGCCGATCCTGTTTCCTTTTGCTAGCGCAAGGGGGGAGAATGTTCACGCCAGAAGGGCGCGAATTTATGAGCGGCAGTGTAAGCGGCCAGCGCTTGCGCTCGACTTCTTATTTGGAACCTTTTGTGGGATTCAACAGCCAGCCACCTTCTCCAACTACTTGCGACGGCCACCGACATACCAAAAGGACGACGACTTTTCTTGGAACCTCCGCCCCCTCCATTTCATGGTCCTTCGAGCGAAAGTAAATTTCCAACGCCCCATTGCGGATATACCAAGATAAGTACGCAGTCCAAAGTTCATTCGTCCGTGGTCGACATATTCGTTTTCCAAGGCGTTCATTTTTCTTCGATCCGAAAATAAAGTGAAAGGTGACAGTGAAAATTAGAAAATATATATAATTAAATGCTTGGATATTCATAAGTTAAAAAAAAAAATAATTTTTATTTAACTGAATATTACAAGTAGTTTTACAAAGGTTTTGTATTTTAAATGAAGATCACCGACCGAACAATTTCGTGTCTCAAACTGAACTCCCCTTATTGATTTTGATTGATTGACGTTCAAGCCTCGGTCTCGAGCTTTCAAATATTGAGTTAAACTTTAAAAGTTCTGAAGAGAATTTGGAGAGAGCTTGGAGTTAGTAATTAATCTTCTCTTGGATTCAAGTGCATTCGCTCTTAGATACAAGTGCTCTTTGATCTACGATCTTGTTATTGAAATCTAATATTTTTGTTTTCGACTTGGCGAGTCCGAACTTTGAACGTGGGAACGTGTGATGGCTTAAGTCATAAATGTTTGTTTAGAGTTTCAGATTGCATCCTTTGTGTGGAGCCTGGGTTTATTCCACTAGCCTTGGCTTTGGGATTCTTATAAACATCCGGTTGCTATCTAGTGCTCTGGTTACTATCTGGTGTGTACTGGATATAACTAGGGTAGCAAAGGGTGTATTGGGCAAGTGTGTTTGTGTTACAGGGTATTACAACAATGGGTGTTTGTGTTGTGTGTAAAGAAAGTAGGCGTAGACAGAGTCCGTGGGACTATGGATATGTCACTCCCCCAATCGTTGAATATTGCCTGTCCTCAGGAATTTAAATTTGGGTTGATTAAAATATTTCCTGAATCTATGGGTTCGTTAATAATTTGGTCCGGTGTATCTTCAGGTTTAGTATATTTTACAATTATTTTCTTAGGAATATTCTTAAATTTATAAACTTAATACAGGATTAGACCGTTTATTGTAATTACAAATGTGGTTAGGCATATTATTTGGAATGTTGGGTAATATTTTACATGATTGTCAATTAATTCTTTGGTCTCCAAATAAACTAATGGTTCTATTTTGGTGATATCTATATATATAAATATGGAGACAAAAAATGTTAGCGATCAAATCACAAGAGAACGGCTGGGCCGATTTGGCTCATTTTTTTCAGTTTTTTGTAATTGCCAGAAGAAGGTTATAGCATAAGAAAATTTTGGGAAGTCCTTCCGGAAAGGTCGCTAGCGGCTCAACAGATGGACACACTGTTGTATGTAAAATTCTGAAACACCCTACAAAGATCATAGCTGCGTTGAAATTGTGTATCAATGAACTCGGTAAAAAAATATTTAAACAAAATAATCGAGCTAACGAAGCATTACCAAAATGAGCTTAAACAATTGGAAGTAATGCCTGCTGTTAGACGATCAAATCTTGGGCGGCGTTCACGCAGTGCAATAAATAATCAGAATTTCCGTAATAGTCGGACGCAAGAGGAACGTACAGAAATAAATGCATCGATACGTGCCCAAATGGCACAGCTTCGCGCTGCACAAAGACCACCTCAAGCCCGACAAAATAATAGAGGAAGACGAGCCGCAAATGAAAACTTGAATCGCGCTGCATTCGCATACAATCCTGAAACATCCTACAAGGATCTTACGTGCGTTGTTATTGGTTCATTATCTGTTGTATGTCAGCATTGTAATGCATTGAAGTTTCGGTTGGAAACCCCCGGCTTATGCTGTGCAGGTGGCAAAATTAAATTGCCCGTTTTGGCTCATCCACCAGAGCCTTTGTACTCGCTACTATATGGAAACTCAGCCCAATCAAACAGTTTCCTGAAGCTTGCACAAAAATATAACGGATGCTTTCAAATGACGTCTTTTGGAGCCGAGGTTGTTCAACAATCAGGCTACAATCCAAGTTATAAGGTAATGGCGTCTCTTTATTATCACATTTTTTCAAAATTGCATCCCAACATTCAGATTCATGGGCAAATTCACCACCGAGCGGGCGCTTTGTTACCACCACAAAACAAAGATCATAAATTCCTTCAGATCTATTTCATTGGTGATTCGGAAGTTGAACTAAATCACCGCTGTGCAATTTTTACTGCAACTAAACGTGAAATTATTCAACAATTGCAAAACCTTCTCCATGAGCATAATGAATTGGTCAGATTGTTTAAAACCGCATTGGATATAATGCATTATGACGAACATAAAATCATTATCAGCGCTGACAAAAGACCCACTGGTAGCCATGCAAGACAATTTAATGCTCCCACTATCAATGAAGTCGCAGTGGTGATTGTTGGCGAGAATGTTGAATCACGCGATATTGTTCTTAAGCGTCGGGATAATGGCCAATTGCAGCGAGTTTATGAGACTCATCGGTCTTATGATGCTCTTCAATACCCGTTGATGTTCTGTCGTGGAGAAGATGGGTATCACTTCAACATAAAGATGGTCAATCCAACGACAGGTTTGTTTAAAAGTCATCACGTCTTTTTAATTCTACAACTGAGTTTGAATTCAAATTTTAGGAGAAGAAACGAATAAGAAGGTCAGCTGCATGAATTTTTATGCGTATCGATTGATGATTCGACTTGATGTTGACAATCATCTGTTAAGATACCGCCGTTTGTTTCAACAGTACTGTGTCGACATGTACGTCAAAGTGGAAACGGAACGTCTCAATTTCATTCGTTTTAATCAGTCGAAGTTCGGTCAGACGAGTACATCCACTTGCGTGACGCCATCGCTACTGAAGGACATCGGATTTTGACCATTCTCCCAGCTACTTATGTTGGAAGCCCGCGCCATATGCATGAGTATACTCAATATGCGATGACGTATGTCCGGAATTACGGACGCCCGGATTTATTCATCACCTTCAAATGTAATCCGAAATGGCCCGAAATTACCAATTTGTTGCTTTCAGGACAAACATCCAGCGATCGACCTGACATCACTGCACGAGTATTCAAGCAAAAGATCACAGTTTCAATAGTAGTGTTTCGACATGTACGTCAAAGTAGAAACGTAACGTCTCAATTTAATTTGTTTTAATCAGTCGAAGTTGGGGCGAGATAAAGTTCGCCGGGTCCGGTGTATCTTTAGGTTTAGTATATTTTACAATTAATTTCTTAGGAATATTCTTAAATTTATAAACTTAATACAGGATTAGACCGGTTATTGTAATTACAAATGTGGTTAGGCATATTATTTGGAATGTTGGGTAATATTTTACATGATTGTCAATTAATTCTTTGGTCTCCAAATAAACTAATGGTTCTATTTTGGTGATATTATCTATATATATAAAAATGGAGACAAAAAATGTTACTAATGGCATCACAAGAGAACGGCTGGGCCGATTTGGCTCAAATTTTTTTCAGTTGTTTGTAATTGTCAGAAGAAGGTAAGAAAATTTTGGGAAGTCCTTCCGGAAAAGTCGCTAGCGGCTCAACAGATGGACACACTGTTGTATGTAAAATTCTGAAACACCCTACAAAGATCATAGCTGCGTTGAAATTGTGTATCAATGAACTCGGTAAAAAAATATTTAAACAAAAAAATCGAGCTAACGAAGCATTACCAATTGGAAGTAATGCCTGCTGTTAGACGATCAAGACTTGGACGGCGTTCACGCAATGCAATAAGTATTCAGAATTCCCGTAATAGTCGGACGCAAGAGGAACGTACAGAAATATATGCATCGATACGTGCCCAAATGGCACAGCTTCTCGCTCCACAAAGATCACCTCAAGCCCGACATAATAATAGAGAAAGACGAGCCGCAAATGAATACTTGAATCGCGCTGCATTCGCATACAATCCTGAAACATCCTACAAGGATCTTACGTGCGTTGTTATTGGTTCATTGTCTAGGATTGCAATGCACTGAAGTTTCGGTTGGAAACCCCCGGCTTATGCTGTGCAGGTGGCAAAATTAAATTGCCCGTTTTGGCTCATCCACCAGGGCCATTGTATTCGCTACTGTATAGAAATTCAGCCCAATCAAACAGTTTCCTAAAGCTTGCACAAAAATATAATATACGTCATTTGGAGTCGAGGTTTTTCATCAATCAGGCTACAATCCAAGTTATAAGGTAATGGCGTCTCTTTATTATCAAAATTAACAACTCACATTTTTTCGAAATTGCATTCCAACATTCAGATTCATGGGCAAATTCACCACCGAGCGGGCGCTTTGTTATCACCACAAAACAAAGATCTTAAATTCCTTCAGATCTATTTCATTGGTGATTCGGCAGTTGAACTAAATCACCGCTGTGCAATTTTTACTGAAACTTAACGTGAAATTATCGAACAATTGCAAAATCTTCTCTATGAGCATAATGAATTGGTCAGATTGTTTAAAACCGCATTGGATATAATGCATTATGACGAACACAAAATCATTATCAGCGCTGACAAAAGACCCACTGGTAGCCATGCAAGACAATTTAACGCTCCCACTATTAATGAACACGCAGTGGTGATTGTTGGTGAGAATGTGGAATAACGCGATATTGTTTTTAACCGTCGGGATAATGGCCAAGTGCAGCGAGTTTATGAGACTCATCGATCACATGATGCTCTTCAATATCCGTTAATGTTCTGTCGTGGAGAAGATGGGTATCACTTCAACATAAAGATGGTCAATCCAACGACAGGTTTGTTTACAAGTCATCACTTCTTTTTGATTCTACAACTAAGTTTGAATTCAAATTCTAGGAGAAGAAACGAATAAGAAGGTCAACTCTATGAATTTTGATGCGTATCGACTAGATACCACCGTTTGTTTCAACAGTACTGTGTCGACATGTACGTCAATGTAAAAACGGAACGTCTTAATTTCATTCGTTTTAATCAGTCGAAGTTCGGTCAGACGAGTACATTCACTTCCGTGACGCTATCGCTACTGAAGGACACGCGGCCAACATCGGTTGTTTGACCAATCTCCCAGCTACTAATGTCGGAAGTCCGCGCCATATGCAAGGGCAAATTTAAAGGAGAGGAAGTTCTTATCCCACGAATTCCTATTATTCCAACAGATCTTCCATTCCAATTCAAGACGATTCAGTTCCCAGTTCGATTGGCATTTGCGATGACCATCAATAAATCGCAAGGCCAATCGTTGGAAGTCTGCGGGATAAATCTAGAATATCCATATTTTTCACATGGCCAGCTATACGAAGCCTGTTCGCGTGTGGGAAAGCCGTCATCATTATTTATTTTTACACCGGATAACAAAATAAAAAATATTGTTTATCAGATCGCTCTCCACAGATTTCAAGTCAAAAAAATTTGTCAATCCAACGACAGGTTTGTTTAAAAGTCATCACTTCTTTTTGATTCTCAACTAGTTTTGAATTCAAATTTTAGCCTAAAATTTTTAGGAGAAGATAGGAATAAGGTCAGCTCTATGAATTTTTATGCGTATCGATTGATGATGTTTCAACAGTACTGTTTCGACATGTACGTCAAAGTAGAAACGGAACGTCTCAATTTAATTTGTTTTAATCAGTCGAAGTTGGGGCGAGATAAAGTTCGCCGGGTCCGCTAGTTGTTTATATAAATTGTTTGTGTAAAATCGGCAAAACTATTTTAAATTATGAATTCATCAATTTGGATCGTACAATTTTTTATTTTGATCATTTTATTTCCTATTATTGTGACTTTACTATTTGTGCAATCTTGGTTTACAATAGTTTGTGGAAGATTCCATGTAATTAAAATATTGGGTTCAATGTAGTTTAGTTGGAAATTCTTCTGCTTTAGTGTATTTGCACTCTGGTGTTTCTTGATTAACAATTCCAATAATGCATTTGTCAAATATTATTTGGCCTGTTTTTTTATTATAAACCTTATCATCATAGATAGATAGATAAAACTTATCGAATAGATGTTCCGTCAGGATATAATTATGTTCGTCTGGGTATGGAATGATTTCGAAAACTGGCATTTTCGCAATATCGTTGGGAATATGTGAGATAATCAGGATTTCGTTAGTATCTGTACCAGGTAGATGTTTTGATTTTTAGAATCTTTTCGGAATTAACTTGTTTTAGGTAATCATGCTTTAGTAGTTTTAGGTTAAAAATTCCTAGTCTGGTTAATTGCATGCCAAGTTCTATGTCTTCAATATATTCCGTGAACTGTTTGTAGTAGGCCGATACTTTAACGGCTTTACCGATAACTTAACACTGTTACCGATACTTGTACAACACTGTTCTGTTAAGCCGATGAAAGAGTACATTAGTCTGTAAGCGCATCTCGAAGAGATTGTTTCTGGGTCGAAGAATTAAAAGAAGTTGTGAAATTATATTCTGTCTACCACAAATTCAGAAGTGGTCAAAAAGATGGCTTTCAGCGTTGGGTTTGTCAAACCAAAGTGTAAAAAACGAATTGATAACTCGTCTCGAAAGCATTTCCGAGAATGTTCTAGAGCAAGACGAACTTCTTGGAATTATCACACGGCTACGGACAGCATTTATTGCGCAGCAAAATGAGTTGCAGCGAGCAGAAAATCGTGGCAAAATACAAATGCAACAACAAGAAGATACACGCATCGCCACACACAGACAACAGCAAGAAGAGGCAGGCGTCGCCACACACAGACAACAGCAAGAAGAGGAACGCGCCGCCATACAAATACAAATACAAGATCAGGCAGTCGGCAACAGTGGAAATTTGAGCGACCCTGCGAGCCCAATTGGAAATTTACTGAGTGACAACGCTGCAGACGTGAACGTCCCAGCAAGCATCATCGGAAACGGACTACGTGGCAACACTGACGACAACCAGGGAGAGAAACCGTTTACCAGGGCTGGAACAGCGGCGTCACTCTCTTACGCCAAGGACTGCCGTAAGCCAGCAAGGGTACCTGGATCATGTTTTGCTTGTGAAGAAATGGGCCATTTTGTGGGAGAATACTGTCTAAGGAAAATAACAATAGCAGCAACATTAACGACTATGTAAGAAGGTTACAAGTTTTTTTTCGTGTCTTTCAATGAGTTACCTATTATGGGAGAATGTCTCATAGATTCAGAAAGCGTGATCTCATTCGTTAAGCAGTCGGATTTGGTGAATCAATATGGTCAGAGCATGAATCTAGACACTCTCGACATAAATAGAGATATTAATAATATAATTAAACCATATGGGGAAAAGGATAAACAACTACCAACTGCCGTAATAGCCAATGGCGATTCCAGCGAAACTGTGATAGAAAATGAAATTGTTATGAAAAAACTGTTAGGGAATTCAACTCTAACAAAAAATGAAACTGTTAAAGAAAAATCTTTAGAAAATGAAACTGTTAAGGAAAAATCTTTAGAAAATGAATCTGAGCGATACTATTAATGAAAAAACAGAAATACTAGCAGACGATTTTGAAACTGAGATGCTGAACATTAACGTAGTTGATGATCAGTTTTTATACTACAACTGTGGGTGTGATGTGAGCTATGAAACGAAGTGCAAATTTGTTAATATGTTTGAAGAATCGTATGTTAAAGCGAAGAGACCAGATACTCCCTCTATCAGATGCGAAATGAAAACTTATTTAGAAAAATCCAAACCTTTCAGTTGCTCACCTAGGCGACTCTCATTTAGTGAAAAAGAGCAGCTTCAGCAATTATTAGACGAATATTTAGACAAAGGCATAATAAGAAACAGTGATTCAGAATATGCTTCTCCCATTGTACTGGTAAAGAAAAAAAACAGGAGATTTGCGTTTATGCATAAACTATCGGAAATCGTTCAAAGTTTTAATAAAGGACAATCATCCGTTAACTTCATTAGATAATCTTTTAGACAAGTTAGTAAATAAAAAAGAGTCTTTAAAGCTCGACTTAAAAAATTGATATTTTCACGTATTCATTGGTGATGATTCAGTTAAATATACTGCGTTCGTAAATCCATTAGGGCAATTTGAATTTTTAAGGATGCCCATGGGCATTAGGAATGCATCAGCAATATTTCAGCGTTTTGTAAACAAAATTTTTGCGGATTTAATACGCGAAAACAATGTCATCGTATACATGGATGACACAATGGTAGCCAATGCAGATATAGAAGAACATTTAGAAACATTAAGAGAAGTGTTTATAAGACTGTTTAGCAACAAGTTAGAACTTCGTATAGACAAATACGAGTTTATGCAACCCAGCATTAATTATCTTGCATTCTTAATTACTAACGAAGGAATCAGAGCAGATAATAGAGGTATTGATCAGGTATTGATAATCACAAACTTTCCAATTCCTGAAAAAGTACACAACGTTCAAAGTTTTTTAGGACTATGTCCTTATTTAAGAAGATTCATAAAAGATTTCTCTACATTAGCTAAGCCATTGCATAACAAATTAAAAAAAAAAAAAAATGGACAAGGAATTCTCTTTTAAAGAAAGAGAACTTATTTATTTCCTAAACCTTAAGAAAAAAAAACTGATGTAGAAAAACTTATTGTAGCCATGTATAATCGCAAAAATGTTTTAATGCAAAAGGAAAGGAAATGGTAAACGCAACCAAGTGTTCTATTTTTCAAAACGAAGTTCTGAGACCGAGGCAAAACACTACAGCTTCGAGCTTTGAGGCATTTTAAAATAATAACAAATTGCAATTTTTTTTAACGTTGACCTTAAACAGAGTTGAACAAAAAAATCCTAGAATCGCCCGATGGGCACTTGAACTTCAAAATTATGATTATGAACCGATCCGGAAGAAAAATGCGACACATAGATACTCTGAGCAGATTTAATATTTTGGTTGTAGAAACCACTAGATTTGAAGACAATCTTATAATCTATCAATCTAAGGATTTAAAAATACAACAAATTAACGAATTCGCACAATTTCACATCTTATAACAGGTCAGGTCCTTCGCAAGCAAATGAACAAATAGAGTGTGCAATCAACAACACTGTACACAAATGTATTAATGCTGATATGACACAGCCGCATTAATTAGAGACTTCATTAAAGATTTGACAGCGCTATAGCGTTTTACACAAGTGCGAGCAAGACGACTATATGGCGCTCTAATGCATTAGAATAATGCATTAGCTACTTCATTGGAGCGATAATCGATAGATCTACATATTATATACTAGATACTCGATAACAAAATACGGGTTTAATGAAGAAAATTGTAATTGAAAAATGTATTAGCCAGCTCATTGACAGTATGGTCTCACAATGAGATATTTATTTTTATATAATTTCGCTGGTTTTTTTAACTGAAAAAATATTAGAAAATTAGGAAAAATAATATGTTTTGCGGTGGCAAGGTTCTTGCGCTGTAAATTTAATTAAAAATTTTTTTTTGGTAATAATTAAAAAAATTTTAAGCATCGTAGGTTAAAAACATAAATTTAAAGGATTCTGCATTTATTTATGCAAGAATACTTCGACGAGGAATTCAGAAATTCATAGTAATACGCCTCGAATGGCGGCCGTTTTTTTTGTTTACCTTTTACGGTCGGTGTGACCGTAGTCGTATTACCAAAATAATCCAAGCAAAATTCAAGCCAAATTACACAAAATTACACATATAGTGGTCTCTTTCAAGGTTCTAATGAAGTAGCTAATTAATGAAAACTGCATTAGTGTATCATATGGGCATAAGCAGGTTCCTAGTAAAATGCTTATTGGTGTAGAGCAGAAAGGCTGTATTATTTATGAGTTTAGGGAGAATTTAGAAGAAATAAACGACACAGCCAAAGTAAAAAGTTTAGGGGAAATTCAAAAATTCGCAAAGAAAAACCAAAATCGAGCACGGACGTATAACGAAATATATTATGATAAAACAGAGAAAATCCAAAGTTATGCCAAAGAAAATTACTTAATGGTCAAAATTTTTGACAGCATTGCGGGAATTGCTAGGAAGTTGATCCCAAAGAACAAAAGCCCATACGTGATTGTTAAAACACTTCGTATTTTTCATGAGCGTTCAATATTTCCGGTGTGGTTTCGAACAGCAAATTTGTATTTCTATGTTCGACGACGTTGCAAATTTCGCATTCGTTGATAATGTTCTGAATGAGCTTCTGACTGTCCGGATAATAATATTCTTCTTTAAACCAGTTGATAGTTTTTTCTATTCTGGGGTGTAGAAATTCCTTATGCTTCTTGAGGATCAAGTCCTTAAATTCAGCATAAGTTGAAACATCAATAAATTTCCTAGTACATCTCAACAATTTGGTTAAACTGTTGGGGCTTATAATTTCAGTATATATTCCCTTTGAAATACTAAGAAATCCTCGTCATTAGGGAATAATATGGCGCTTTTCTTTGTGCACACGTATTCTTTAATGAGGGATTTAGTTAATTCGTTAGTCATTTCTTTGTAGGTTATCTTAATTTTAAGTTTCTGAAAGAAATGAGTAACTTCTGCGTTGTCGTTATCACCCTTTTCTATCTCGATTTGTCGAGAGTAGAAATTCAATGGCCTCTCAGAGATGGATATGTAGTTCAAATTATCTTCTCCTGCACCATGGATAGTGGCATCATTGCTGTTTGCAATTTCACCGAGCATTACTTCCTCAATTTGTTCTGGAGAGGGCGTCTTGCTATATAGTTCTCTTTTCCAGGGAGATATTTTATTTTGTAATCAAATTCATTTAGTTTGATCTTCCATCTTTGGAGCTTCATATTTGGTTCTTTGATGTTATTGAGCCATACCAGTGGTTTGTGGTCATTATGTATTTCAAATGGCCTGCCAAATAGGTATACTTCGTTGCCCAAACTATTGCGAGCAGTTCTTTTTCGATCGTAGCATAGTTTATTTCGTGCTCATTTAGAGTTCTACTGGCATAACATAAGGCTTGTGATCTTGAGATAATACGGCACCTATTATAATCGGTTCTGAAGTTATCAATACCTTTAGCCTTTCAAATGATTCAATGTATTCTTTGCTCTTGGTGTCGATTACCGCTCCTTTCTTCAACTTCATTGTCATTGGTTTGACAATTTTTGCGAAGTTGGGGATGAATTTTCTATAAAAGCTGTAAAGTCCTAAGAATGATTTTATTTGCTTAGGTGTCTTGGGCAATAGAAAATTTATGATAGCATTGGTCTTATTTGGGTTACTGTCTCCTTCTCATAATCGATTTTAGCTTTAGTATCTTCGAGATACGGGCGACCTAACAGGAAATCATAACTTTCGGAAAAATTATGCACATAAAATTTCTGTACGGACGGACACACTACACTGGGTTTTAACTTAATACTTTTTACCAATTTTATTGGCCCCTTTATAGTGTATACCGTGAGTTTTTCTGTTTCCTCCTTTACATTTGCAAAATTTTCCTTTATGATGTTGATGGAAGAACCTGTGTCAACCATGCCCTTATAAAACTTGTCTTCGTACGTTATTTTTATAAACTTACCGACCCTTGCTCTTCTGATTCCTGTGTCTCCGAGGCTGCTTGATGAAAATTTACATCCATGCGGCTATGTCCGCTTAAACTTTCTCTTTGCCTTTTGACACCTCCGCCACTACTCGCGTTGTTGGAAGTTGAGGGTTGGTAATTGAGGGGATTATTTTGCCTAGCCTGAGTTAAACCATCTCTAACTGTATTGTAGTTTCCTCTCTGATTTGGTGGAATGGGACGAGAAGTGTTTTGGTTCTGGTTACTCTGGTTAGTATTTTGTGTTGAAGAATTTTGATTAGTAGAATTGTAGTAATTAATTAAATTTAATTTTAATTTATTTATTATATTATCCTAGCGCAGCAAGTTTACACTTATAATTGTAGCGTATATACTTAATTTTAACACATATGAACTTATATCTATAACGTATTACTACATGTCTTCTAGTTAATAATTGTTTTATTCTTACATTACATTTTACTTTAAATATTCTTTTATTTGAGATTTAAACTGAGTTGCGGCCCTAATTGTCTTATATCTATGTGGCAGATTGTTCCACAGACGGATAGCATTAGTAAAGAATTGCCTATTTGAGCACAGCGAATTATATCTTGGGCATATATAATTATTCGTTCTAGTTGAGGTAGCAGATTTGAGTTTGTCAAACAAGTATGTTGGTTCTTGGGTTCTTGCTTAACCCTCCCTATTCCTACTTTACTTAATTCTCGCCAAGTTTGTTTACCAGTAAGTTGATTGTTAAATTTGGACTTGAAGTGTTCACATTTAGCAGCCCTAATATTTTTGGTAACAAGAGATCTTGCTTCCTTGTACTGCATACAAAAATTATGGGTTTTGTATCGCTTCCACCTAAAATAGGCGACATCCCTCTGATTTATAAGTTTTTTTATTTCGTTGTTAAACCAAGGATTTTGCCTCGGTTTAGACACCCTAGTCTTGACTGGTACGCATTTATTAAAAATATAGCCTAAATTATTGTTTAGAACATTCAATTGAGACTCTACAGTAGAACATTGATATATGGGACACCAATCACATGCATTATATTGGAGCTTAAGGTCTGTATAATTAATATTCTTAAAGTCTCTATAGCTAAAAGATTCTTCAGTATCGTCCAAAGTTATATCACAGGTTATAAAAATTAGGTCATGTCTGTAGAAAACTGGTACGGAGACCTGGTCATATAGTAATATCTTTCTAGGGTCATTAATGAAAAAAAGGTCAAGAAGAGTATCACAGTTGTTGCTAAAATGTGTAGGTGTAATTTTATTGGCAGCATACAGCCCCAACGCCTCAAAGCTATCTAATAAGTGACATTCGCTTAGAATATTACTAATAAAGTCTCCAGCTAGGATGACGTCATCATATGAAGCTGATAATTCGCTAATAGTTTCCATAAGGGGATCAAAGTCTATTGTGCGATTTGGACGATATATACAACCAATTAGCACTTTGTTGTAGAGAAATTTGTTGGCTACTTCTAAAAAAATATATTCAATTTTGCTGTCAATTGGTTGCCTACATTTGACCCTACAGTTAAAGGTACGTTTAACATATATAGCTACACCACCAGCATGACCAACACGATCTGAACGAAACAAAACATAACCCTCACAATCAATCAAAATATGAGACAAATCAGACGTAAACCAGGACTCAGATACACAGAACTCGTCAACTTTTTTAAATAGGCTCTGTGCATTTATATGAACAACTTGTATACCCCTTTTATAATTAGATAAAACTCGAATCATGCTACCCGTCGTAGAGACCCTCATATTATCCGTCACTGACATAGTAATAAAATTCTAGAATTGCAAACTCAGTTTTACAAAATACATAGAAAAATAAACAATAATGACAAAAATTATGAAGACAATTACCAATTTTAAAATTAATCTTAGAAACTAATCTGACATAGAATAAATAACTAAATTTAAGAGCGAAAGCTCTCCGAAACAGCAGGTTGGTCATCAACGTCCTCATTCGGCTGAAGAGCGTGCGAAGAGGAGAGAGTAAGAGCAGAGAGAGATCCACTGTCATCATCAGCTAATCTCAAAAGCTCATCCATGTGTTCGATGCATCGTATACTCTCACTCCCTTTGCAGCGGACATGGACAAGTCCACGGCGAGTGAATACGGCATTTAAGACCTTGTGCTTTTTTAGTCTCATTGCCTCTTTAAATATTTGGTATTTGTTCGGCTCGAGGGGGGGGGAAATTCAACCAAATATCTCCAGATAGGCACAAAAGTTATTTTAGAATACTCCCGCGCCGCAGTCAACGAAAACCACCGTAGAAATCACCGAAATCGCGAAAGGGAAAATCACCACCAAACGAATGAGAAGTAGTAGGCCGGGGGCGTGGTTATTTTCAATATAATGATCCGCTTTATTGGAGTTCTAATTAGGAATTAAATGTACAAGTTGGAGTGAGGGATTAGGCCCGCCGATCGCCCAGAGTCGAAAGCCTCCGCTGGAAGAGCGAGAGAGCAAGCTGCGCAAGAGCGCAAGCTGAGAGCGAGAGCGCGCTGAGGAGCTTTGCAGAAGCAGGAGCGCTTCGGAGTCGCGCGGGGGGGAAACGAAAGCTCTTGACCTGAACATTCCGCCCCCCTTTCAATCACTATGGGTTGCAATAAAGTCTGCTCCTCCTTACGGCGTGTGACAGGCCCCGGACAGGACCCATCCAAATACGGTGCTTTGGGCCACCGGCAATCCATCCTGCACTTTCAGGAACCCAGGCTGCATAACTTTGGGGTACACATCCGCACCCAGGATGACGGAGATCGTAGCCGGAAGGTAGAACCGTTCATCAGCCAAGGTAATGTCCTTGAAATAGGTCCGCACAGTCTCATCCAACTGTCGGATCGGAGTGCGTACGCGCACGTGAGGCTCCACTTTGAAAACGAGGTCGAGCCGGACATGGGCGTTCGTTTTCGAGCCGACGGTGGCTGAGAAGATCTGTTCAGCACCCACCGCTGTCGTCGCAAGTCGCAAAGAGGTCGCCAGCGACGCGTCAATGCAGCTCATAGGAGTGCATGGGTCGATGAGCGCCGCTGTGTCGAACACTCGCGTCCCGGTGTCAATTCGCACCAGAGCGGTCGGGAGGAGGTTCACGCTGTGTCGCTGAAGCAAAGTGGCCAGTGAAGGCCCTGTCGGAACTCCCTGCGTGGCGAATGCCGCGGTCTGTGGAGAGGCCGAAGAATGCCGAGGAGAGGCCGAAGAGAGTTGAGAGGCCGACGAAGAGCGTTGAGGCGAGGCCGCAGAGCGCCGAGGAGAGGCCGCCGCGTGGTGAAGAGAGGCCGAAACGTGGTGGTGAAAAGCTCGAGCGCGACGAGAGGGCGGCGTCAACTGACGCGAACGGCGTAAATACAGCGGCTGCTCCTGCATATGCAGCAGTGTGTGGTGCTCCCCGCTGCAGATCTTACACCTTACGTCTGCTCTCCATTTCGACGGCGCTACGTAGACGTGGGAACATTGTTTGTAATCTGGAGTAGGATACAAAAAAGAATTAGTATGGAGTCGAAAATATGACTTAGAACTAGCGAAAGAAGCAAACTACGGAGTGAGGATAGGGCTAGTTATTGAGATTCTTCGGGGGTTGCCCCCGGAAGCAATACGACCTTTGCGACAGGGCGCTTAACGATTCCCCGAGCAGTACGAATATTCACTACTCGGACATGACCATCGGGTCCGGGAAACACGGAGTCAATCCTGCCTAGCCGCCACTCATTGGACGGCAGATTATCGTCCTTGATTATAACCATCTCGCCCTCCTCGAGATTTCTTGTGGGGACTTGCCACTTTGTTCGCTTGTGGAGCTCCTTGAGGTACTCTTCCTTCCATCTCAGGCGGAATTGCTGATGAAGGGCCTTAAGGTGCTGCCACCGGTTGATAATAGAAGTGGACGCACCCTTAATTTCGGGTTCGACGGTGGCGAGAAGGGGTCCACCTACGAGACAATGACCTGGCGTGAGTGCCAACAAGTCTGTGGGGTCTTCGCACATCGGGGCGAGTGGACGCGAATTAAGACAGGCCTCAATCTTGGCCAACAATGTAGAAAGTTCTTCGAACGTATACTTTCGAGTGGCTGTGGATTTATAAAACAGCGTCTTGAAGCTTTTAACTCCAGCTTCCCATAATCCTCCCATGTGCGGGGCTCCTGGTGGTATGAATTGCCACCGGAGTTCCTGGTGACTATAAGCATTCGTCACGGATTCCTTGACCGCTTGCAGAAATTCTCGCGACAGCACTGCGGCTGCCCCAACAAAGGTCTTCCCATTGTCTGACTGAACTTGTCGAGGGCACCCTCTTCGCGAGACGAATCGGGCGAAAGCTGCGAGAAATTTCTCTGTTGTGAGGTCAGAAGTAGGCTCTAAATGGATGGCCTTCGTGGAGAAACATACAAACACCAACACATAGCCCTTGGTAATCAGGCAGGCTCTCCCGGTGTAGTTCTTTATATCAAATGGTCCGGCATAATCCATGCCCGTGTACGTAAAAGGCCGCGAAAAAGACGTTCTTTCTTTTGGTAATTCGCCCATGAGTTGGGTCTGCAACTTCTTTTTGTGGATCACACATATTTTGCAGGAGAAAATTACAGACTTGACTAAGTTCTTGACCCTTGGTATCCAGAATTTTGAGCGGATCAGGCGTACCATTAGATGATTACCGCCGTGCAAGGAGATGCGATGCGTAAAGGATACAAGGAGACGCGCCAACTGACAGTTGTATGGAAGAAAGATCGGATGTCGTTCATCATATTGGAGGACTTCGGAGGCCGTCACCCGACCACACGCCCTGATGAGGCCGTGAGGATCAAGGAAGGGATTCATGTTCTTAATAGAACTGGATGCTGGAATTGGCCGCTTTTGGCTCAGGCAGGCATATTCAAGCGCAAAGTATCTGCGCTGTGTTATGAAAATTAGGAGTCGCTCAGCTGTGGAAATCTCTGTATTGGATAGCTGCAGCTCGCCTGGAATAGGTCGTTTTTGCGAGCGCTGGATGAAGCGCTGAACATAGGCGAAAACTCGTAGTGCCTTGTCGAGCTTGGAGAACCGCTCAAGCATGTCCTGCTCCGGGCATGCTAAATGGCAACGTATGGGTCGCTTCTCGATGTCGATGTCGGAAACAGATTCATAAGGTGCAGGCCAGGAGTCTTGTGGCTGAGTTAGCCATGAAGGCCCATGCCACCATAGCTCACTGGTAGCTAACTCTTCAGCCGCTACTCCACGACTGGCTAGATCTGCTGGGTTGTGCTCGGAACGCACGTGAGACCACTGGCAGGCATCAGTATTTTGAGCGATTTTTGTGACTCTGTTTGCGACGAAGGTCGTCCACTGACATGGTGGCTTGTTCAACCATGCCAGCACGATAGTGGAATCAGTCCATAGAAAAGATTCTATACGACCGAAAGAAATCTGAGGCAGAATTGCAGTCCACAAGTCTGCCAGAAGGACGGCTCCACACAGTTCTAGACGCGGGAGCGAAACGGTTTTTACCGGAGCGACTTTGGTCTTTGACGTTAGAAGATTTGCTGAAATGATTCCATCACGCTGGATGCGAACGTAAATCGTTGCGCCATAAGCCTTCTGGGAGGCATCGCAGAAACCATGGATTTGGACTTGTACACCTGGTTGAAAATGTACCCAACGCGGGATGCGAACTTGGTGGAGGAAACTGTAGCTCCGAAGGAAATCATGCCAGCGATGTAGTAGTTCTGCAGGAAGAAACTCATCCCATTCGACGCTGGCTAACCAGATATCCTGCATCAGGATTTTGGCCTGAACCACAAATGGGGAGAGCCACCCAGCTGGGTCGAACAATTTCGCGATTTGGGATAAGACGTCACGTTTCGAATAGTTTGCCTGAATGGTGACCTCTGTTGGGACAAAATAGAACTCATCCGTCGTAGCGTTCCACCGTACTCCCAATGTCTTAGTGGTGCTGACCTCTTCGAGATCAAGAAAATCAGTCGAAAGTAGATGCTCTTTAGGAAGTGCTTTAAGGAGTGCACGTTCATTCGATGTCCACTTGCGGAGAGGGAATCCAGCTGAGTCCAGAGCTGCTTGCAGCTCCCGAATGGCTAAAATAGCTTCAGCCTCTGTATGGGCTCCTGCTAGCACATCGTCGACATACATATAATTTGAGATTATATGCGACGCCCGTGGGTATTGGGCGTTGACATCGTCGGACAATTGTTGCAGTGTTCGTAGGGCCAGGAAAGGGGCACAATTCACTCCAAACGTGACCGTCTGAAGCTCGAAGTCGGATATATCCCCTTGGCCATTTCGAAAGAGAATTCTCTGAAACGGAGTGTGCTCTTGGCTTAGGAGAATTTGCCGATACATCTTGGTGATGTCGGCATTGAAAACGAATTTAAACGTCCGCCACTTCAGGATTTGAAGAGTGAGATCGGACTGCAGTACTGGCCCTGGATACAGAATGTCATTAAGGCTGTTCCCATTGGAAGAAGGACTGGATGCGTTGAAAACTACGCGAACTTTCGTGGTCGCACTCTCGGGCTTAAATACTGCATGATGGGGGAGATAGAAATTTATCTTGTCGGTATTCGGAGGCACCGGCTTCATATGTCCAAGATCGATATATTCTTGGATCACTGAGTCATAAGTATCTTTGAGAGCGGGCTCCTTCTTCAAGCGAGTCTCATTCCTCAGAAACTGTGCGAGTGCGGAACTCCTGGAATGCCCCAAATCAATGTGCTCTGAATCTTTGAAGGGCAGGGATACTATATATTTCCCGTCGCAAGATCTGGTAGTTGTTCGGACAAAAAAGTCTTCACACAACTTGTCCGTTTCCTTTACCAGTCTGCATGGAAGGTCCTCCACCTCCCAAAATTTTGTGAGAAGTGTTTCCATGGTTGCTTCGGACTCTATGGATATCTGTGTTGTAAAAGATGAAACCCTGCTAGTGGTTGAAGACACTGGGCCGGTCAAAATCCACCCGAAAATGGTCTCTTGCGCTAATAAGGACCCACATACGTTTGGCCTCAAGCCCGATAGCAGGACAGACGGAAGAATATCCGCACCTAGAAGAAGGTCTATTTGAGACGGCTGGAAAAACGACGGATCTGCCAATGGCATATTTCGGTCAATTGTGCTTGTTGGAAGATTGCCGGCCAGGTTCGGCAGCACAAACGCCGTCGTGTCGATCTTGAGCATAGGTTTGGCCGGAGTGCCCATCTGGAAATGACACATTTTTTGTGAGACACCGGAATTGGCTTGGTTGAGCCCTGTGACTCTTGTTGTTACGGCTTGAAATGGAAGTTTAATCCGGTTGGCAAGCCTCTCAGAAATGAAAGTGCCTTCGGAGCCTGAATCTATCAGGGCACGTGCTGGAAAATTCTCTCCTCGGTGGCACACATGAACTATGGCCGTACCTAGAAGTACTCCTTGTTGGTTGGAGGCGAAATGAACTGAAGTGTTTGAGATTGGCTGCTCTGGAGGGTGAGCCGGCGCTGTGCTAACAGCGTTAGACGGAGTATCTTTGTGCAAGAGCGTATTATGCCGTCCCCTGCATGTGAAGCAACTATGCCTGCTCGGGCATTCACGAAGATTATGTCCCCTTGCAAAGCAATTAAGGCACAGTCTCTTTTGTTTAATGTATGATGCTCTTTGTGGTTGAGTCATCTGCAAAAAACGCGGACAAAGCCGAACTGGATGAGGCTCTCTGGAGCAGAGATCACAAAATCGTGCGCGTGGCCCGACTTGTGTCTCGAAGGTATTTACCCTCCTTGGTTGTGCACTTCTGGGCTCCCTTGAATGCTGTGTGCTGGAAGAATTAGGTCGGACATCCTCAATTGCTTCTAACGTCCGATATCTCTCCTCGAGAAAGGAATTCATTTCTTCCCAGGCTGGGATCGCGGACTTATTGGTCAAGGACTGCTCCCATAACGAGAGAGTGACCTTCGGCAACTTGGAGGAGATTAGAAAAATTAGAAGGCAGTCCCAATTTTCCGTGGAAATTTGTGAATGCTCGAGGGGTATCAAGCACCCTTGGATTGTGCTCTGCAGATCTTTCAAGGCCGTGCCTGATTCACTGCCTAGGGTCGGAAGACTAAACAGGATTTTTAGTTGGCTGTTTACCAACAATCGCTTATTTTCAAAGCGATCCTGAAGCGCTGACCACGCGGATTGGAACCCATCATTAGTCAGCGGAGACTTGGCCACAATGGCGTGAGCTTCGCCGCTAGTTTTGGCGTTTAAGTGGAAAAGCTTTTCCACTGGAGTCAACCTGGAATTGTTTACATAAATGGCCGTAAACAGGTCACGAAAGGTGGGCCAGCGCAGATAATCTCCGTCAAAGATCTCGGTATCGCATGGCGGAAGACTGCAACCCCTGGAGAATGTCTCTGTCGGCGGAGCTGTTTTTGGCGGTGAAGTGGGGACGGACATACGGGCGATGTCTTCATTTAGCTTCGAAGCACATCTTTCGAACACCGCATAGCAGTGCTCATATTTGTTTTGCAGTAACGGAAGATTTCCGCTACCTCCTTCGCGAAGAGCTGCTTTGGAAGCGGTTTCATACTCCCGTTCAACCTTTTCCCATAAGGCTTGTGTCTGATCCAGACGGATCTTTAAGGTAAACAAACTAGGCTCGGAAGGGGATGCCGTAAATATCTGGCTTTCGAATTTGACAAGACGGTCGCTGGTTGCTATGAACTCAAGCAGAATACCGTCTAAAGTGCCCTTGGATTTGGATCTCAAATTACTTGACGGTCCCGCGCCCGTGTTTCTCGGACTCGGGTCCCGCCTTTGACTTCCATCTATTGAAGGCGCTAACTGCGCTGCCTCCTTCTTCTGGCTCGCGTCTTGCGGAATTGGTTCTTGTCCTTCCGACATTTTTTTTTCCTGGATTGGATTGGCAAGAATATGCCGTAGAATTCAAATGTTAGACTTAGTTGTGGTCAATACCGTCAACTAAAATCGCCGAAATAGAAATGTGAGACGGTAAAAACGAAGCGAATATGGATGGCAAGAATATGCCGCAGAACTAGGATGGTAGATGGTAGATGGTAGAATTAATCAATCTCAGAATTAACCAATAAAATTCAAATCGTAGAATTATTTGCTCCCAATACTAAATCGCCGAAGTAGAAATGTGAGACGGTCAAAACGAAGCGAATATGGATGGCAGGAATATGCCGTAGGACTCGGATGGTAGATGATGGATGGTGGAATTAACCAATCTCAGAATTACAAGTAAATAAACTGGAAAAAATTTACTTGACGTAGAAGCGACGATAATCGAAAATATGTGTAGAGGAGCCAATATCAATTGGAGCAAATGCGACGAGAATGGAAAATTTATTTGTAGTGGAGCCAATATTAATTGGAGCAAATGCGACGAGAATGGAAATTTATTTATATTTATAAATAATTGCGGAATGGAATTGCCGAGTTGCTTATTATTTTCGTACTTAATAATAACCCAATAAATGCAAAGAAAATATATATGGAGTACCCTTGACAATTGCGGATATTTATCGCGTGCAAACTTTAAAAAGTATTAAATGATCAATTAATTCGTTAATTATTAACAAAAATTATTAATTGTATGGAAAAAAGTAATTCGATCGGAATGGTGGGAACGGAACACCTGACACTTTTTTTCTCTCAACTCAATGTTCGTTGCAAAGAATGTAAAGCTCTTGGTTATGTATGTATGTATGTATATACCGCACCAATAAAATGCAGAAAAAAGACGGACACTGGCTTATAAAATTTTGTTTTAATATTTTATTCTTTATTTATTATGTTTTATTTTCTTGGTTTAAAAAAAAAAAAAAAAAAATGTTGTATTAAAATGTGTGTGGATGGGGAAAAATATAATATGGAATAATATATGTTTGACCTGGAGAAAATATAATATGGAATAATATAATAATATATGTGTATATATGGATGTGGATGTTAGCAGCGGACTGTATTCTTTATTATTTGTAATTTTTTTTATTATCGGAATCTTAATAATTTTTTTCTTTTTATATTGTGTGAAATAAAATCAATGTCTTTATGTAGACAGATGTATGGACATATGTATGTATGAATTTTAATTTTGTGTCGGAACCGTTTTGTACATTGATGTACGGATAAATGCCAATATGTAGAGGAAAGCGGACGAAAAAGAATATGGCGACGTTTAAAACGGAGACGGATTGAAAAAATTTGCCAATTTTATGAAATGGAAAATAGGAAATGGAAAATTAATCTACTGCCGTTGTCAGGAAAACTCGCTCTTGGAGTCGACGAGAATTAATCTTGCAGCAGAGTGACCGAAATTAATGTTCGGACTACTGCTGAAGACCGGCAGTGAGGGGGCGACGGAATAATTCGTACTTATCTTGGAAAAATATGAAACGCCGAGAACTGCTGGTGTGGAAGGAACCAAAAAATCCGGAATCCAAAAATCCAAAATCCAAGAAAATCCGAAAATCCAAGAAAATCCACAAATCCGGCTCTGTAGGACCAAATGTTCGGCTCGAGGGGGGGGAAATTCAACCAAATATCTCCAGATAGGCACAAAAGTTATTTTAGAATACTCCCGCGCCGCAGTCAACGAAAACCACCGTAGAAATCACCGAAATCGCGAAAGGGAAAATCACCACCAAACGAATGAGAAGTAGTAGGCCGGGGGCGTGGTTATTTTCAATATAATGATCCGCTTTATTGGAGTTCTAATTAGGAATTAAATGTACAAGTTGGAGTGAGAGATTAGACCCGCCGATCGCCCAGAGTCGAAAGCCTCCGCTGGAAGAGCGAGAGAGCAAGCTGCGCAAGAGCGCAAGCTGAGAGCGAGAGCGCGCTGAGGAGCTTTGCAGAAGCAGGAGCGCTTCGGAGTCGCGCGGGGGGGAAACGAAAGCTCTTGACCTGAACAGTATTGTTCTCTCTGAAGTTGCTCATTTATGTAAATTGGCGCATCAGAATCAATACCCACAAACTTTAAGCTTAGTTGTGATTTTGATTCACGCCGATAAGCTGCCGTTGATCGTAGCAGCATGACTTTCTCACGCGCGTTTTCCATTTTTATAATGATGACCGGGTCCACCTTACTTTTCTGCGACTTACGAGCCCGGAAAATGTCCCAAACTCGTGGCGGAGGAGTGATGTGAAGTGAGAAGCTTAGAGTGTTAAATAAAGTGCGTAAGTTCTCGCCTTCTGAGTGGGGCACGCCATGCATGCGTAAATCAAACGCATTGTTGGCTAAATTTTGTGCAGCCAGCTTAGCCTCTACAGTGCCCACTCTCTCTCTCATTGCACGCATATCCGCGACCTCCCGGTGCAAGTGTTCTACACGCGTTCCGTTGGTAGCTTGTTTTAGTTTCGGAATAGTATCTATGTCCTTTCTAGCCAGCGACATATACATTCTGTCCGGTAGCTTTCTATCGATTGTTGTTCTGATGGTAGTCTTTAACATTTCTGAATAATTTGACTTAACAACAGGGTCACTTTCCAATTCTAACTTATCAAATATATTCCTAACTTGAGCTTCTAATCGTTCAATAAACTTACTGATGCTACCTGGGTAGGTAGTTTCTTCTAGCTGTTTCACCAATGTCACATATGGT
Source organism: Drosophila kikkawai (assembly GCF_030179895.1). Taxonomy (NCBI): domain Eukaryota; kingdom Metazoa; phylum Arthropoda; class Insecta; order Diptera; family Drosophilidae; genus Drosophila; species Drosophila kikkawai. The sequence continues at coordinate 34,742,938 of NC_091730.1, forward strand.
CGATGGTCCGTGAAGAATACTGCTAGGGCTGTCCTCATCTCTGTCCATGACGTTGCTCCTGCTTGAATCACTGCTTCTAGAGCGTCGTCGACAATAACTCTTCGCTTACTTAGATTGGTTGCTTGCAGATTTTTATTTCTGACCACACGTGATTTTTTCAGTTTTCACAGAATTAAGGGGTTATATACCTTTTTGAGCGAAAAAATTGAGGGAACTTTCGATTTTTTTTCAGGTGTGTAGCAATTATTTTATGTCACTGAAGTTATTATTTATTGATAGTACATATTTTTATCGAAACAACAAGCGTTTGTTCTTAAAAAAATATAAATAATTTACGAAGTTATGGCAATTCTCTCGGAAGCTTTTTTTTATAGCGGCTTGCGGTGACCACGATGGAAGTCCAGCAGGTCAAGTGAAATAAAAAATTCAAAAAATTTTTATTAGTATAGTATTATTTCCAGTTCGTGAACGATTATTTTCAAGAATATTTGGTTTTTTCTGCATACAGTAACGATTTTCCAAATAGTTGATTTTTCGAGTTCTAAAAATTTTATTAAAAAATTCTGATCTGCAAAATCAAAATTGGCGCATAGAAACTGAATCGTTCACGAACTCGGCACAATCAGTACGAATAATTAAAAAAAAAAAAAATGAAAAAAGATCGATCAAATAGTTCTTGTGCAATCGCGGTCACAGCAAAGGCACTTTTGGAAAAACACGACTTTGAGATAATCGCATTCAAAGTTTTACGTTGAGTACACCTGGCCCTCGCTTAACACGGGGGTTACGTTCCTAGAAAACCTCGTGTTAAGCGAAATCGTGTTAAGCGAAATCGTGTTAAGCGAAATCGTGTTAAGCGAAACATGGATTCAGTACAAAATAAGGGGTTACGTTCTTAAAATTCAAAATTGGCAGCAAAAAAAAATTTGTATTGTTTAAATTTGGTACGTTTTTATTAAAGTTTCATACATTTGTTCAAAATTAACCAAAAGTTATTATGTATATGCCTTTAATAAAAGCATACATTCATATTTTCAAACTTAAAAGTTGGTATTTTATTAAAAAAGTAGCATCTTATAAATTATAAGTTATAATTAAATTAAAAGTTATAATTAAATTAAATAAAATATTATAAATCGACAAAAAAAAAATATCGATATTTTGCAATCGTTTAAGAACGAGGTTTTTAGCGTGTTAAAAGGGGGATGGGAGCAAATTTGAAACCGTGTAAGACCGAGTTCGTGCTAAACGAGTCCGTGTTAAGCGAGGGCCAGGTGTATATGCAACTATTGAAGTCGCGCCTCAAAACGCTGTTTTTCTATCGAACTATTATTCGGATCTCTATGAAAATTTGGGAAAATGTGTTCTAGGGGATATACTTTAGGATTCAGCAAAAAAAAATGTTTTCGTTTTTTTGAAAAAAAAGGTATATAACCCCTTAAATAATTTCTTGTTGAAATTATTTCTCTGACCGCACGGGATTTTTTGTCACTTCGAATCACGTAGATTCTTTTGCGGATCACTTTAACTTTGGAATCACTTAAAATTCGCTGGTTTCAGGATGCTAGTTGTATAGCGTATCCTTTCAGTTAAACCTACAAAAAAAATCTTAAAATAGATTTTATTGCAGATTCTGAATCCTTGGGAAATTTTCTGTCGAATAAGTATGGTTAAATCGTTTTTGCGAACATGACTTTTTCGATTTTTGCAACGCTAATTGTTCGAGAGGCGCTACTGTGCGTCGGCAGTTCGGGTCACACTCTCCTTGGGCGGCGGCTTTGGTTCGGGGCGCTGCGAGGCGTTCGTGGCTGCAGCGATCTCAACGTCCCGTGTTCCACGTTCAAGGAGGGCCAACGACAGCTGTTCTTCAGACGTGCATCGCACTGTTAAGTGGGTGTCGCTATATGGCAGGATACTGGGTGCAGTCGAATCAAACTAATTTCGCTGCTTTGCATTCGGGGCATATAGCGGCAGATCTCCCCACGGAAACCGTAGCTGAAGATTTTCCAGATCGACGGTTACTTCGTTTCGCAGCAGAAAGTCCATGCCCAGATGGCTAGGAGTGCTGTCCTCCACCAGCAAGAACTCGTGAGTAACCGGCCTTCCAGCAATTTCGAGTCTGGCGTTGACTCGAGCGGTGGCAACGAATTGTTCCGCTGATGGTAACTGAAGTGTCACTTGGCACGGGGTTGTCGGCAGTCGTTGTTGCAGATCCCTCTCATTTAGTAGGGAGACGGCGGCCCCGGTGTCGATGATCAGGCGTAAAGGCTGCTTCTGTAAAAAGATTAAGCAGTGTAAGTGAGGGCCACCCACGGCACGACAGGTATACAGTGGCGAGCACAACTGAGTGTATGTTCACGATTCTGACTTTGGCCATCAATAAAAACCAAACCACACAAGCAAATCCAACAATTTTTTTTGTATAATGTTTCTTAATTAATTTTTAGTTATTTTAAGAAACAAACAGCAACTTATCAAATAAATTCAAATACTTAGAATAAAAAAACGGAATAAACTCACATAAACTCAATTTTGCACGTTTTACCTACTTGTACCTTTTTCGCTTTCCACATCTTTTATAAACTAAATTTTACTCTATAATTGTTTAGTTCTATTTTTCGTGGTTGTAGATCAGTTTAAAACGTGCTTTTGATGGCCGAAGCTGTATTTGGAAAAATATTATAAAAATATTTTGATAAAAGCCCAAAATTTTCCACATTTTTTGTGATAAATTGAAAATGTTGTGAATCTAACAAAAATAATAAGCCTGCGTTTTCCAATAAGAATGCCAAAGATCGTTTAAAATTAACTAAAAATCACCTAAATTGGATCATTGACGATTAAAAACAAGTTGACTAGTCTGATGAGTTAACGTTTTACCGTTTTCACAGTGATAAAAAACAGTATTGTTTAATTCGACCAGGCGATCGAACTCAAAGAAACCATGTAAAGCCATGTAATGGAAATATAATGGTTTGCATAGTAGCATATTGGAAATTTACATGTACACACATTTTTGTTTATGGTCAGACAAGCACCCTTTGGCATTAAAAGCTTATTATTTAGCATTTGGGACAATATTAGACGAGCACCTGAGTCCTTTAATAATATTTTCCGGGCAACGACTTTAAGCTTGGGGGTTAACTTTCGACTTTTCTGAATGGAAATTGAAAAATACCAAGTCCTTTTGTCACTTTTCGAGTATAACTGCTATTTTTTGTCAGATTCACAACATTATTTTCAATTTATCCAAAAATTTTGAATATTTTTGGTCTTTTATAAATATATTTGTATTATATTTTTCCAAATACAGCTTCGGTCTTCAAAAACACGTTTTGAACTGATCTACAACCACCAAAAATATAGCTGAAAAATTATATGTAGGTAGATTTGTTACAAAAAACATCAAATTTAGTTTATAAGAGATGTGGAAAGGGAAAATAGGTTCAAGTAGGTAAAACGTGCAAAATTGAGTTTATGTGAGTTTATTTCGTTTTTTTATTCTAAGTATTTGAATTTATTTGATAAGTTGCTGTTTCTTTCTTAAAATAACTAAAAATTAATTAAGAAAAATTATAGAAAAAAAATTTTTGGATTTGCTTGTGTGGTTTGTTTTTTTTATTGATGACCAAATTCAGAATCGTGAACATACACTCAGTTATGCTCGCCACTGTATGTAGCTTGGGCGGGCGAAGACTGAATCCCGCAACGTTCAGTTTTAGGATTTCCAGTCTCCCGCTGTTTTCCCGTAGTTAGGGGGATTGGCGGTGGGTCTCCGGAAGAGTATTCGGCGAATAATCGGCTCAAGGCGGAGTCCACTGCGAGCACGTCCGATTCCTCTCCTTCTGCAGGCGGCGGCGGTGTGGTCCCGTAGGACTCGGCGGCGGCGGCAGTTCGGATCGCACTATTTGCGGAGGGCGGCGGTCCAGAGACGATCTCGATGGACGGCGGCTCCTGGAACGGAGGTGCGCTGGCGGACGACACTTCCCTTGCAGGGGTTCCCGTTCCGGCAGCTTCTTGGGTGGGGGTGCTCGGAAGGACACTCGGCCGGGGCACGGTGGCGACGTGCCAGATCGCGGCAAACTGTAACTCCTGAGACGAATCGGCACTCTCTTCGGGCGGCGGCTCTGAGAACGAGGGGGCCAGGACGGCTTCGACTCCACTGGGAGGAAGATTATGTCGGGCGCCCGGTTGCTCGGTGGGCGGCAGTTTCTCGTCGAGGTGCTGCGAGGCGTGCAGGGCTGTGGCGATCTCAATGTCCCGTGGATGCTGGGCACTTTGCTCGAGCGGCGGCGGCGAGAGCAAGGGAGCCAGGACGGCTTCGACTCGACTGGGAGGAAGACTGTGTCGGGCACCAGGTTTCTCGGTGGGCGGCGGCTTCGATTCGAGGGGTGGCGAAGGGTCGCAGGGGTGGGGACCCGCTCCAGTAATCCGGGATTGAGGGCGAGCTGGATATGTGCGGCGTTGTTTGGCCGCCGGCGCGGAATGGTGGGCGTGAGCACGCGCTCGCTGGGGCTGTCGGTGTTGGCTGTCAACCTCCGCCCCGAGACGTTGACGGCAGCTAGTTTCCCGAGGACGGCACGGCATTCCGGAAGAGGTTTACTCTCCGGGGTGCGCCAACGGAATCGTCTGGGTCCACGGCAGCGACGGTCATCACGGCAGCGGTTGAGCGTCGTCGGCACTGGGCGTCGATGCGGCAGGCCATGTCGAGGGCGTCTGTCAGCGAACGCGGATTGCTGCTCATGATCGGGTTTTGATATCCGGTCTCTCGGATTCCGTCGATGAAGCGCTGCACTATGATGCTGTTGTACGCAGCCGGCAACTCGCCGAGCACGCATCTGCCCAGGCGTTCCAGCTCCATGGCGAAGTCCTCGAGCGACTCTCGCGGTCCCTGCATGCGATTGTGGAAGGCGTGATAGCCGGCATGCTTACTGACCGCGAAATACTCGCGCATAGCAGCCGCTATGGCCTCATATGAGCGGAGGGTGGCTTCGGGGAGGGTGGCGTGAAAACGCTGGGCACGCCCCCGAAGACACGTGTACCATTTCCTGCACTTCTTCCTTTCTGACCAATGGTACTCCTCGGCCATGTCGTCCAGGAGGCGCTGAAACTCCGGCCAGGGACGGGTGCCGTCGAATGTGGGCGGCAGCTCCGCGTCCGACACCTCGAGGATTCCCAAATGTGAGGTTAGGTCGTACGCTGGTGGCGGCGCAGTAGTTTGCGCGGCTCCAGGTCCGGTGTCCATCCTTCGGGAATACACTTCTCGCGCCGGTGCAGAATAGGGGTTAGCTGCCTCTGCGAAGCGCGGGGTGCTGGCGGAATGCAAGTCGCACCCAGCTTGTGTCACGCAGTCGCGACTGCGCGCGGGCTGCGTTCCGTTGTTTCTGGAGCGGTCGCCCAGCATTGTCCTCTCGAAAGTCGCCCACATCTGCTCGAACTTCTGTTCTAGCTTTAGATTCAGCGACTGATCCAGAGCCTCCACTTTTTGCTCGATCAGCCGAAATGAAGCCACGGCGTCCAGCGCAGCAGCACCATCCCGCAGTTCCTCTTGGTTATGCCCCTCAGGGGAGGCTTGACGGCGGTGGCGAGCGGAGTTCTTCGGCATTTTCGTAGGTTAGGGTTTTCGCAAACCCTATGGACCCCACACCTGACACCAATGTAACGAATTTCGACCGGGCGTAGGAGGTGCCGGTCGAGTTCACTACGGAAAGCCGAGCGGAACTTTTATTTGAAGGTGTGGCTGCCAAGAACTCTCCTCTGCCAACTTCCCCGTCTAAGCCATCCAATGATCACACGAGTATTTCTGGTGTATTTCGTAGCTTTTCTTTATTTTCACCAAAAACCGGCGTCGGGCGAAGAACAAGAAAAGAATCAGAGAGACCAGCATCCTGGCTGTCAGATTCTCGGGACTGCGCAGCTTAGCTCGTTTTGAGTTCTGTGCCTTATTGCGCAGCTGCTCGCGTTGCCAACTGCCTTGAGGATCGAAAGCTCTATTTGGGCGGCTTTCGTTACAATACGTATTCATATGCCTGCCTAAGGGTCCACATACAACATACTTACATACAGTGCATCTCTTTTTCGTCTCCTCTTGGCCCGTTAAGCGTGCATAAACACCTGCACCTATACGTTTCCAAAAAGGCAAAGTGCCGACGGAAAAACATCTTCCACCCACGAGAAAAATTAAAAATAATTCCGGGAACAAAATTTTTTTTAAGTAAACCGAATTAGCAACAACAAATACCGCTAGTTTTCGACGCCAGCTAGTTTTTGGTCGATAGCTATTTTCTATTTTTTTCAGGGACCGTAATTTATGATTATGTAGCGAACTACGAGGCTTGGTGGTAAACGAGAGGTAAATGAGGACGCACGCGAAATTGTCCAGCTGCTCCTTGTCGGCTACGTGGGGGTGGTGATCTTGTCCTCACACCTCTGCCTCCGCTCATCCTAGAAATTATCAACAATTGCGTGCTGCGACAAGAAATGATTTGGGGGCAGAAAAGGGTCTCGTACACTACAGAAAAAACGGACAGACTCTTACTCCCAATCTTCAAACCGAACCTCAGATGATGATAAGGCTCCTGTTGCCCGCCCTGCCTTGGCCGTCTTTATCCGCAAACATTATATCCACAGACGGCCCCTTTAGGTTGCTAACTCATATTCGCGGGGGAGTCATCCTAGCCATGGGCAAAAGAACTCAGCTTCTAGCACATTTATTAAGTTTATTATTACCATTATAAATAAAAGCTCTTACATCTACAAGACATATTAAAAACAGGGCCAAACATTAATTATTACACAATAAAACCTATAAAATACGATATTGCCTAAATCGAAACGATAAACAAAACTTAAGAATAAAATACGAATTAAAATGTGTCTGTGAACAAAAAGCGACGATCGAACAAGAGCGTAAATAAAAACATACTAGAGCAACCAAAAGGGGAAATTCTCTCTTCACAGTCAAAAACTAACTGTCTGCATAAGGGTTAAAATTCCGCAGACTCAGCAAAGCAAAATCAAATCAGCTGCTGCCCTTGAACTTGAAATTTCATTCTGCTCTATGTTCTCCAATTTCTGCGCCTAGGCTTCAGCCGCGACGGACAGTGGGGCGTGAATCAAAAATTTAAGGACGCGCAATTTCGAGCCCAATAATTACATCTGCTTCGTTTATTTGTCAAATTATTACTCTCACCAGAATTTTCCGGATTTCCCGCGACGAAAGCGCTTCCGTTGGGTTCCGCTCCTGTGGAAAACACAAAAACAAAAAAAAACGCAAAAAATATTCACTGCACTCTTTTCCCACTATTTGACGCTGGCCCACTGTGCCCTCTCGGCATCTCCTTCTCGCACTTTTCTTCCGCAAGACAAAAAAAAATATGATGGCCAACGCTCTTCTAAATTACGCTCACTTATTAACTAAGAAATCACTAATTTAGTTTTAACACTAAAAAAAACTAAAAAAAAATGTCGCGACGGTCGGCAGCATCTCCCCGTGGCCTTTTACGGACCGCCGTTTCTTTTCTCCTTCTCCTCTTTCCTTTGCAGCGACGATGACGCGCCAAACTTCGCTATGCGCGCCCGCCGACCATGTAGGCAAATCGCGAACTGTTGATCAGAGCCCTTGCCTATTCGTCCATTCCCGCTGTCTCCACCTCTTCACAGCTGGACCCAAATTCAGCAGCGTTCTAAGAGATCCGCCCTATGCCTTTAAGAGAAATAATATGTTCCCTACTCTCTTTCCTTCGCCCGTGGCCGTTCACGCAAATCAATCCCTAAAATTCCATGTATATTTGCATGTATAATTTTTGACGACGTTAATTTCGGGAAAATTTAGCAATGCAGATGTCGGCGACTCTGGCTGGCGGATACGGGTCTCTCCTTTGTTTCTTCTACGGCAGGGACGGGCTCCAATGAAGGCCTCAATCCGGCGATTTAGCTCGGCATTAAGCGCCAAACCTGGATTAAAAAAACCACACAACACTTGCACTTTTTTTTTGTTGAAACTAAATCCCTGCACTTGCCGCTTACCCTGGAATTGGATTCACCGCTGCTTCTTTTCGGCTTCTTTTCCGATTTTTGTTTAAGTTTTTTTCTCCTTTTCACTTAACACTTTGGTGGCATGTATATGTCGGTATATGGGATTTTCTTTAGCTTTTATGACCTTAGCTTTGGGACCGCTAAATCGGAAAAGAACTATGGTGACGCCTCGATCTGCTCGGGAACCTCTATAGCTCTCTCTCTGGCGAGTCCAACGTCATCGGCCCTAACTGACAGATGCCTCTGTTGCCTCTTTCTCTGCGAAAGCTACACCCCTACTTTCTTCTTCTGCCCCTGCCTTTAATGCGGGGACCGAACTGTAGATGGCGACACCTAATTTTCCTTTTACCAGCTTTTTTTCCTGCCACAAGCGTTACAAAATGCCCCCTCCACAAGATCGGACTTGGGGGTGATACTCCCAAGGCTGATAACACCAAGCTTGAGGCAGTTAACTATTGTCTCAAGTCTTTGGCATGGTATCGTCCAATCATTTGTCCCTGCAGATTCTCTAGCTCGTAATACACATTGCCCAGTTTTTTTCGCACCCTAGCTTTGAGGTAGCTTGGACCTAACTTGGCATTATACCCAGCTTGGAAGTTGCTCTGTCTGTGGTTCTTGTAAAACACTTCCTGGCCAACCTTGTAGGCAATTTCTTTGGATCGCAGATTGTAATTTCGCTCATTCTTTTCATTCTGCTTCCTCATTACCTCGACAGCCTTGCTGCGCACCAAGTCTAGAGAATCTTCCCTGGAGAACGATGCCGAATGATCTTGCAACAAGCCTAACGCTTTCAACAGCTTATAGGTGGACCCGGATCCAACATAATGCTGGCCGAACACCATATAATAGGGCGTAGTACCCAAGCTTGAATGCACTGCAGACCGCAACGCACAGCAAATCTTGCTCAACTCCTCGTCCCAATCCTTTTGATCCGGCCGAACATATGATCTGATAGCCGCTATCACCGATCTATTCACCCGTTCCGACGCATTTGATTGCGGAGAGTATACAGCGGTGCGAACGTGATTAACCCTATACTCCCGGATAACCTTCTGGAATAGATCCGATTTAAACTGCGTGCCGTTGTCAGAAACAATCGTCTCCGGCACCCCATACGTGTGAAACAGTTCCTGTTGCAAATATTTCACAACCACCTCGGCGGATAACTTTTTGACTGCCTTTAGAAATACGAATTTCGAGTAATGGTCTAGCACGATGAAGATTCCTATATTTCCACTTCTAGAGCGCGGGTAAGGGCCCAAGAAATCAATATACAACCTTTGAAAGAATCTTTCTGACTCCGGTGGAACCCCTATCTGCGGTCTCTGAACGGTATTGGGAGCTTTGGTCATTTTACATGTGTCACAAGCCAGAACATAGGATTTCACATCTTTTATCAACCCAGGCCAATAACAATGCCTCCGCACTCGCTCTAAAGTTTTATGAATTCCGCCGTGTGAAGACATCGGATCATCATGGGCCTTCTTCAACACATCCTGGATTAAATCCTTCGGAATCCACAACTTCCAGATAAATTGATCATTCAGTGAATTCCCAGTTGCATGCTCCGTTTTTTTAAACGCTAAGCCATCGACTATTTTTAAGTCAGGTAATTTGTCCCCATTAGCTTTGAGCCGCTCAACAAATTCCACATATTCTGCAGATTTAAATACTGCTGAGTCCAAATCGACAAGTGCACCACTACCAGATTCCAATGCCTCGACATTCTCATTCACCCTAGATAGCGCGTCTGGCACGACATTTAGTCTACCGCTGCGATGCTCGATTTTAAATTTGAAACGCTGCAACTTCAAAGCCCAACGAGCCAACCGAGAGTGTAAATCCGGCTGCGACATCAACCATTTGAGCGAGGCATGGTCTGTGATGACCGTAAACTCGTGGCCTTCCACATACGCCCGAAATCTGTTGATGCAAACTATCGCTGCCAGACATTCCTGCTCCGTCACCGAGTAATTTCGCTGAGCCTTATTTAGTTTCTTCGACACGAACGCTATTGGGTACTCATCGCCATCGGCAGTTTTCTGCACCAATACTCCGCCAACCCCAGTTTTGCTAGCATCGCATTGCACAAAGAAAGGCTTTTCGAAGTCCGGACTGCGAAGAACCGGAGCTGAACACAGCATTGCCTTCAACTTTTCAAACGCCTGTCTTCCTTCCGCGGTCATTGCGAACTTCTGTCTTGGCTTTAATAAATCGGTCAGAGGCGAAGCTACTGACGCGAAATTTTGAATGAACTTCCTGTACCAGCCGACCATGCCCAAAAATCTTCGCAGGCTCTTGAGCGAATTCGGCAGAGGAAAATCGGCCATGGCTGAAATCTTTTCTGGATCGGTTTTTATGACCCCTTCTCCAACAATATGTCCCAGGTATCTCACGGATCGCATGCAAAATTTGCTCTTCTCTACGTTCAAGGTGAGTCCAGCCGCCTTTATATGCCCCGCAACTACCTCCAACACCTTCAAATGTGACTCGAAACTATCTGACACTATCAATAAGTCATCCAAATAGACAAAGACTTCGTTTCGCAATTCTGCTGGAATAACTTTGTCCATCAGACGCGTCATAGTTTGAGACGCATTGGTCAATCCAAAAGGCATTACTTTGTATTGATAAAGCGGCTTTCCGGGTATCGTAAATGCCGTTTTATCGCGGGAATCTGGGTCGAGCGGTACCTGCCAATAGGCGTCTTTGAGATCCAAACTGGAAATGTACATGGCTTTCGGGAGTCGGCCTAAAATTCCGTCTATTTGCGGGAGCGGATACGCGTCCTTTTTGGTGACCGCATTAACTTTCCTGCTATCTAAGCAGAGCCGAACTTTCCCTGGCTTTTGCACTAACACAACTGGGGAAGACCATGCACTATCCGACTCCTCAATGACTCCTAGCTTCAGCATGCGATCCACTTCTGCGTACAGGAGCTTTTCTACCGCCGGAGACACCGGAAAATGCCGCTGTTTCACCGGCTTTGCATCCCCTACGTCGATTGAGTGCGACAGAATGGAAGTGCTTCCTAAACCAGACTCAGAAAAAGACGGAAACTTGCTTATGACATTTCTTAAACTCTCGCTCTGCGGACCAGTAAGAACGTGAGTAGAAGATACAAGCTCGGAAACTTGCATTTCCGGCGGCAATAACTCGAACTTGGACCAAAAATCAATACCTAAGTACAAGTCTTGACTGAGAGATGGTATCAAGTGAAGCTCAAGAGTTTTTTCTTGGTTTTTATATTGGACTGGGGTGTTTATTCGTCCTAACACTTCCTGCTTCTTCCCATCTGCGGTGCTTACAGAGAATATTCCGCGCTTAAATGGTATTCGATTATTTATTATCTGCTGAGCCAGACTTCCACCTATTACGCTTACTGCTGCCCCTGTGTCTAATAAACCCATTACAACGCGATCTAAAACTCTCACTTCAGCATACGGACGTTTGTCACTACCCTTAAATCGGATCGTATTAATTGTTTTGAGGGCTGCCCAATAATTCCTCATACGCTGAGCATTTCGAGAATGGGATTTTAGACGCTCGCAACAGGGCTGAATATTTGTAGATTTCAAACCTAAACCTATGCGACTTGGCCACACATCTGATGAACTATCCTGTGCAGCCGGTTTTGAAGAGATTATGGATTGGCTTTGGGACTGGCCGAGCGCTGGCGTTGAACACACGGTGGCCTCATTTGTGTGTTCCCTCTCGAGTTTTTTTGACACTTAGCACAAGAGGGTTTGTACGTATTTGGCTTGCCACAACCATAGCAAAAAACTTTGCGCTTCCCTTCGCAGTCCTGGTAACGATGACCTTCTTTATGGCAGTTCCAACAAAGTAAGGCCATAGCTCCAATTTCAGCTTCCCCTTCCGCCTCGGAAAACTCGGACGCATTATCCGACAAGTGCTCTTCCAACACCTCACAAACTTGTCTTCGATAAGGGACCACCTTTTGGTAACCTTGGGATTTCCGTACGTCCTCTAGAAAACTTTCTCTACGACGACATACTTCCCTTAGCTTTTCCACTGAGCGGATCGGCAGATTGAGAATCTCATGCCGAATCTCCGGCCTTAAGTTCCTTCGCAAGATCTCATTTCCATTTCGGTCAACGGCATGTCTAGGCTATCCACCAACTCCTCTATGGCACTGAGAAACGAGTCGAAACTTTCTTTATCCCGCTGCTTCCGATCGCGAATGGCTTCGCGGATATCCAGATCGGTGCGGGCATCTCGAAACTGCCTGCGTAAAGCTGCACATAAAGAATCCCATCTCAAATTCTGTGTTTGTTTGTGGCACCTCCAGTAGAAATCTCTGGCTTTCCCTTCGAATAAAAGGCTGGCGTTGCTACTTAGTACTTCAAAATTTCCCTCTAAGGTTTGGCTGGTCAACGCCTCTACCCGATAAATAAAATTGTCGACGCTGATCCCCTCAGGATTTCCGCTAAATCGCAGCTTCCAGCTGTTCACTATATGGCCAACTTTATCTGGCCTATGGCTGAGGTCTGATTGGTTGCTTCTCGGCGTATCGCGGCTCGCGCCTGCTTGGCCACCCGATTGATCCAGACCTAGGTCCAAAAAAGAATCTCGTCTCATTTCCCTGTCTTGATTTCCGCCTGAGGCGGCCGGAAAATGAGCAGATAGGTTCGCCTGAATCAATTGAGACATCTTTTCGGACAACTGCTCCAGAAGATTATTCTGCATTGACTGGACAGCATTGGCCACTGCATTTTGTATCAACTCTGATTGGGCCCTTCCCAGCCCTGCCGCATTTGACGAGCCACTCGGCGTCTGCGCACTTGCTACCAATACTGCCGATTTTTGGCTCCTGGTGTTCTGCGACGGTGTGGATGCTTGCTCAAAGCACACCGTGTTGCAAGTAGGGCAGGTAGTTTTACTCTTGGAATAGTTTAAAGCACAAGACTGATGGAACTCATGTCCACACCTTGTTGTATACTTTCTGCCCGCATCTAAGTTGACTTCACATAGGGGGCACCTTGGTGCAGCTGCAGCTGCTCCCTCAGCATCTGCCATTGCTTCCACTTAAATATTTTTCTTAATTTTCTTTACGTTGGGAATAAAAGGAAGTTTAGTGCCAACTAAAAAATTTTTTTACTCTAGGCTTAGACTGCAATTTTTTGTTATTTTTATTTTTATTTTTTTTTACTATCTTCTAAAAAAATATGCTAGTGTTAAAATATTTAAATGATTTTGTAAGATAATTATAAACTAAATTTTTTAAATGTAAAATATGAACAAAACAAACAAAAAAATTATGAGATTAGAATTTTAAAAATATTTGCTGATTTCCGAACTTTCTTCCGGCCTATCTTTCATATAATAAATAATAAATAGATGTAATACAAAGAAAACGTGAAAACGGCACAATCTCTGTGATTCAACAAGATAAACGACAGATACAAAAAATCATAAATAAAATTTGCCTTCTGGCATAGGCTTCCCCCCTGCAAATTATTTTTGCCAGCAACTTCGAATAATTGGGTATGAGAGAACTGTCAATACAAATTTGAAATGTACTGTTTATGCGGAGAGAAATGTGTTTACACCCTCTCAGAATCAACAAACAGTTAAATTTCTTACTGCTTCGAGTCGGGACATCGTTTTCGCTGTGAGGCGTGGCCAGTTGCGTCCTTATTAAAGAAACCTCAACTGTGAGTCCTATGCCCCTCACAAACGTGATGCCGTCCGACTAACTGTAACAAATATATTATGTATATGGAGTCTGTAGCCGAGACTAATTAAACGTGGCCAGGGGTTGAGCTACTAGTAACTCTACCGCCTGTCGATCCAAAGCGTTTAATCCGTCCTTGCTACCGATTCCGTAGGTAAAGAAATGGAAAAAAAATTGTCTCGATTTTACCCACTGTATCAGCCGTGGCTAGCTCAGAGCTTGCGGACAAGTCATTGGGCTATGGATTCCTATGCACCTGATACCTTGGATAAAATGAGAGCGAGCAATAAGATTTGAGATAAGTACCACGGCAACCGTTGGCTGTATGTCAACACAAGGTCAGCCCACCGTGATCCTACCGTCCCTCAAAAATTAAAGAAAAATATGAGAAGAAGTTTTTCTGTGTGTACTGGTTTTCCTGTTAATTATTTCCTACCAATGGAAACGATTTTCGGCCTCATTGTTGGGCGCCAGATTATTTAGAATGATTATTATTATTACTGTAGCGAACTACGAGGCTTGGTGGTAAACGAGAGGTAAATGAGGACGCACGCGAAATTGTCCAGCTGCTCCTTGTCGGCTACGTGGGGGTGGTGATCTTGTCCTCACACCTCTGCCTCCGCTCATCCTAGAAATTATCAACAATTGCGTGCTGCGACAAGAAATGATTTGGGGGCAGAAAAGGGTCTCGTACACTACAGAAAAAACGGACAGACTCTTACTCCCAATCTTCAAACCGAACCTCAGATGATGATAAGGCTCCTGTTGCCCGCCCTGCCTTGGCCGTCTTTATCCGCAAACATTATATCCACAGACGGCCCCTTTAGGTTGCTAACTCATATTCGCGGGGGAGTCATCCTAGCCATGGGCAAAAGAACTCAGCTTCTAGCACATTATAAAGTTTATTATTACCATTCTAAATAAAAGCTCTTACATCTACAAGACATATTAAAAACAGGGCCAAACATTAATTATTACACAATAAAACCTATAAAATACGATATTGCCTAAATCGAAACGATAAACAAAACTTAAGAATAAAATACGAATTAAAATGTGTCTGTGAACAAAAAGCGACGATCGAACAAGAGCGTAAATAAAAACATACTAGAGCGAACCAAAAGGGGAAATTCTCTCTTCACAGTCAAAAACTAACTGTCTGCATAAGGGTTAAAATTCCGCAGACTCAGCAAAGCAAAATCAAATCAGCTGCTGCCCTTGAACTTGAAATTTCATTCTGCTCTATGTTCTCCAATTTCTGCGCCTAGGCTTCAGCCGCGACGGACAGTGGGGCGTGAATCAAAAATTTAAGGACGCGCAATTTCGAGCCCAATAATTACATCTGCTTCGTTTATTTGTCAAATTATTACTCTCACCAGAATTTTCCGGATTTCCCGCGACGAAAGCGCTTCCGTTGGGTTCCGCTCCTGTGGAAAACACAAAAACAAAAAAAAACGCAAAAAATATTCACTGCACTCTTTTCCCACTATTTGACGCTGGCCCACTGTGCCCTCTCGGCATCTCCTTCTCGCACTTTTCTTCCGCAAGACACAAAAAAAAATATGATGGCCAACGCTCTTCTAAATTACGCTCACTTATTAACTAAGAAATCACTAATTTAGTTTTAACACTAAAAAAAACTAAAAAAAAATGTCGCGACGGTCGGCAGCATCTCCCCGTGGCCTTTTACGGACCGCCGTTTCTTTTCTCCTTCTCCTCTTTCCTTTGCAGCGACGATGACGCGCCAAACTTCGCTATGCGCGCCCACCGACCATGTAGGCAAATCGCGAACTGTTGATCAGAGCCCTTGCCTATTCGTCCATTCCCGCTGTCTCCACCTCTTCACAGCTGGACCCAAATTCAGCAGCGTTCTAAGAGATCCGCCCTATGCCTTTAAGAGAAATAATATGTTCCCTACTCTCTTTCCTTCGCCCGTGGCCGTTCACGCAAATCAATCCCTAAAATTCCATGTATATTTGCATGTATAATTTTTGACGACGTTAATTTCGGGAAAATTTAGCAATGCAGATGTCGGCGACTCTGGCTGGCGGATACGGGTCTCTCCTTTGTTTCTTCTACGGCAGGGACGGGCTCCAATGAAGGCCTCAATCCGGCGATTTAGCTCGGCATTAAGCGCCAAACCTGGATTAAAAAAAACCTCACAACACTTGCACTTTTTTTTTGTTGAAACTAAATCCCTGCACTTGCCGCTTACCCTGGAATTGGATTCAGCGCTGCTTCTTTTCGGCTTCTTTTCCGATTTTTGTTTAAGTTTTTTTCTCCTTTTCACTTAACACTTTGGTGGCATGTATATGTCGGTATATGGGATTTTCTTTAGCTTTTATGACCTTAGCTTTGGGACCGCTAAATCGGAAAAGAACTATGGTGACGCCTCGATCTGCTCGGGAACCTCTATAGCTCTCTCTCTGGCGAGTCCAACGTCATCGGCCCTAACTGACAGATGCCTCTGTTGCCTCTTTCTCTGCGAAAGCTACACCCCTACTTTCTTCTTCTGCCCCTGCCTTTAATGCGGGGACCGAACTGTAGATGGCGACACCAAATTTTCCTTTTGCCAGCTTTTTTTGCCTGCCACAAGCGTTACAATTATTAATGTTTTCTTTAAACAAAAAAATCATTCACTTGGAAAAGTCGCACAAAGAAACGAATTATACCAATCGGCTACAATTTGGATGCTCTTTCGAGATAACCAATGATTGCTGAAATCTAGATTTTTTATATAATAAACCAATTTTAATTATTAATTTATGAGGTTTAATAATTATTATTTTGAGCGAAAAAAGTTCGATCAAAAAATAATGATCATTTTTTGAGCGTTATTTTTTCGCTCAGAATTTCGCTCAATGTGTAATAACTTCTTTCTGCGAGGTTTCTTCGAAAAAATTTTTACATGCTTATATGAATCGAAAACAGACGAACCCAAAAATCACATTTTTAAATTTTAAAAAAAATTTGTTAATACCTTATTTTATTTTATTGTTTTTTAATAAACTTTTTTTAATTTTGTAATATAATTTCTTATGAATCGAGAACCGACGAACCCAGAAAATGCATTAAAAAAATACTATAATGATTTTGTAAATAAGAATTTTATTTATTTAATTTTACAAAAAGAATGATTACGTGCCCTGATTTTTTTAGCTATTATTTGTAAGTAAAGTAAAGTATCGATGTAGAAAAAACGTCTACCAAGCCCAACCCGGCTCTACTGACCGCCGATGACAAGAGAGCGCGCTCTTGCTCACCTGCCCTACTCACTCCAACTCCCACATCTTGGAGCTATCAATGCCAAACACCACCACCACCGGCTTCGATGGAAGAGGCATTAACAACAAGCAGTGCTGCAATTTCTGCAAACGCAGCAAAAGCAACAGCAACAGCAACAACTAAACCAACGACCAATATTGCGAAATCGGTGCCAACGGCCGCAGCGCCAAATCCAATGGTAACCAATACCGTGAGCTCCGATAAGCAACAAGCGGTTCCGGCCATACAGACTGGCATGGATCGCTACATCCAAATTAAGCGTAAGCTTAGCCAACATAACACGGTTGGTAACAAACCTAAGATCAACCGTGTCACCAAAAGCTACGACCCAAACAACTCCAACAGATTTTCTCCGCTAGCAGCTGATGAGAATAACCAAGCAGAGCCGGAGCAGGAGACTCAAAAACAGCCAAAGCCCCCACCCATCTATATTAGGGAGAAAAGCTCAAACGCCCTGGTCAACAAAATTGTTGCGCTGGTCGGGGACGGAAACTTTCATGTTGTTCCGCTTATTAAAGGGAACATTTGCGAAACAAAAATTCAAACCAAAAAAGAAGAACACTTCCGGGCTGTGTCTAAATACCTGGAAGAATCCAAAAAGAATTTTTACACCTACCAACTAAAAAGAGTTAAAAGGAATTGAACCAGACGTCGCCCCCTCTGAGATAGTGGAAGCCCTGAAAGTCAAGGGTTTCCTTGCCAAGAATGTCAGCTACATTATAAATAAAAACAAACTTTTCAAAGTCGAACTGGAGCCAGAAAGTAAAACCCTGAAGAAGAATGAAGTTCATCCGATCTACAAGTTGAGGTTCCTATTGCATCTAAGAATCACCGTGGAAGAATCGCACAAACGCAACGCTCCTGTGCAATGCACAAATTACCAGGAGTATGGACATACAAGAACATACTGCACCCTTCGGTCAGTCTGCGTAGTCTGTGGAGACTTCCACAATTCCGCACACTGCCCTACGAACAAAGAAGACCCAAAAACGAAAAAATGCGGAAACTGTGGAGGAAACCATACAGCGAACTACAGAGCTGAAGAGTCGCATGTGACGAGCAACATCTACACGCCAACAAAATACACAAAATGTGTATTAAAATTCAAAAACTACTCCAGAAGTATTTTTTGCCAAAGCAGCCAGATCCTCTTTTGGTCCGCTAAGTGCCCCCACGGGCATCTCCTACGCTGAAGCTCTACGAACAGGTATGCAAAATCCTCCCCCCTCAAACTCGGTAAACGCTCAGCAGGCCCCAGGGCAGTCACAAAACAACCTGGAATCCATGATGGTGACCATGCAACAAAGTATGATGGAACTCATGTCATTTATGAAAACGACCATGCAAACGCTCGTCCAGAATCAGAATATGGTGATACAGCTGCTTGTAGCACAACAGTCAAAATAATCAATGTCCAATCTACGTATATCCACGTGGAATGCCAACGGCATCTCACGGCATAATCTTGAACTAACACAATTCCTAAATGAAAACCACATCGACGCCATGCTACTGGTTGAAACGCACCTCACAAGCAGATACAACTTTCATATAAGAGGTTAACCTTCCACCGCACAGATCATCCAGATGGTAATGCCCACGGCTGGACCGGCATCCTTATCAGAGAACGTATCAAACACCATTTTCACCAAAGGTTGGCAACAAATTTCTTGCAAGCTACGTCCGTAAAAGTGCAGTCAGGTAACGGCAACCTTTGCATTGCTGCTGTCTACTGCCCACCGCGCTTTACAATCTCTGAAGGTCAATTCATGGACTTTTACAACTCTCTTGGAGATCGTTTCATAGCTGCAGAAGATTACAACGCCAAGGACACACATTGGGGATCCCGCCTCGTGACCCCCAAGGGAAGACAACTGTATAACGCTCTCATCAATGTGAGAAATAAGCTGGACTACGTTTCCCCTGGTAGCCCCACATATTGGCCAGCAGACCCCAGAAAGATACCCAATCTAATTGACTTCGCGGTGACAAAAAAACATCCCACGCAATTTAAAAAACGCCAAGGCCCTTCCAGACCTTTCTTCAGACCACTCGCCGCTGTTGATAACCCTCCTTCAAAGCCCAGAAACAACGGATCGCCCCTACAGGCTGACGTCGCACAGAACCAATTGGATGAAATACAAAAAGTATGTGAGTTCCCACATTGAGCTAGCCCCCCAGCTCAATACTGAAACCGACATCGACTCCTCCACCTCCGCACTGGAAGAGGTACTTGTGACTGCAGCCAGAATCTCAACACCACAACAGACGGATGTGCAAAAAATCAAATTCAAAACGAACCAGCAAATTGAACAGCTTATCCAAGGAAAGAGGCGTCTACGACGGGCGTGGCAAACCAATAGATCGCCATGCTCAAAGCAACGTCTAAATGAAGCCACACGCAATATTTCTAGATATTTCTCAAGCATTCGACCGCGTCTGGCTCAATGGCCTCATGCACAAAATAAAAACACTTTTGCCAGTATACACAACGCAACAACATCCGGCACCTATTCAATCGAAGCTGGAGTCCCAAAAGGAAGCGCACTTGGGCCTACCCTATTTGTCCTATACATAGCGGATATCCCCACAAGCGACCAGCTAACATTATCCACTTTCGCTGATGACACTGCGATCTTCAGCCGTTCCAGATGCCCAGTCCGTGCCAACCACCTCAAGGTAGTCGAGAAGTGGCTATCTGACTGGCGTATCAAAATAAATGAACAAAAGTGTAAGCATATAACGTTCACTCTCAACAGACAAACATGTCCTCCGCTCTACCTTTACAGCACGCAGATCCCCGAAGTCAACGTGGTAACGTACCTGGGCGTCCACCTGGACAGACGCCTAACATGGCGAAGACATATTGAATGCAAGAAACTTCATCTAAAACTAAAAGCCAGCAGCCTCCACTGGCTCATAAACTCCCGATCGCCCCTGTGTCTGGACTACAAGGTCCTGCTCTACAACTCCACACTAAAGCGAATATGGACGTATAGCTCCCAGCTCTGGGGGAACGCGTGCAGCACCAATCTAGACATCATACAGCGCGTCCAATCAAAAATCCTGAGAACTATCACTGGGGCACCATGGTATATTCGCAATGAAAACATCCACAGGGATCTCGGCATTCCTGCAGTTAAGAACGAAATAGAAAAACAAAAAGCGTCCTACAAGGAAAAACTCTCTGTCCATCCAAATCCTCTAGCATGGGACTTGATACGCGTTTCCAGAAGAAGCCGTCTACTACGCAACGACCTTCCAACCCAGCCATAATTAGTCAGGGCCATTTACTCTGTACCAGTCTACATGACTGCTAGTTAGGTAGTATCAGGGATTGCAAATAAGAGTTATGAGTAAAATAAAAGTTACTACCAAAAAATTGAGCTGGAAAGATAAAATATTTAGGAATACCATAATTTTTGAAGGAGTTCTCAAAAATAAAATAAACTTTTATAACCAATTTTTATTTTTTAATTGCGCTTTAACTCTTATTTTTAAATTTTAATAAAAAGTTGTAGAATAATTATTATTTTTCAATTTATATATAAAAGTTGAGTTATAACAATTATTTGCAATTTTTAAAATAATAATTGAAAATTAAAATTATTCTTCAACTTTTTATTTTAAAAATTGAAAATAATAGTTAGGTGTTTAAGATACACGATTTCAATTTTGAAAATAAAAATTGAATCGCAATAACTTTTCAACGGAGCGGTGTATCTTAAAGATTGGCATATATAATTAATCTACGCTTTAATACCTTTCGTTTGATGTATATATTGTGGTTATTGCTTATGCATAAAAATAAGCGTATAAATTTAAATAAAATGGGGAAATAAAAAAATATAAACTTTGTTTTTTTTATATATAATAAAAACCATTTACGGATAAGGAAAAAATAACTACACTCTCTAAAAAACAATGTAAAAATGTTAAGTTAACCGGTGCTGTTGTCAAGCTATTTTAGTATCCTTGTTTGTTTGGGGAATGTAATAAGCATTACGTATACGCATATTTTTATGCATAAGCAATAACCACAATATATACATCAAACGAAAGGTATTGAAGCGTAGATTAATTATATATGCCAATCTTTAAGATACACCGCTCCGTTGAAAAGTTATTGCGATTCAATTTTTATTTTCAATTTTTAAAATAAAAATTGACACGTAACTATTATTTTCAATTTTTAAAATAAAAAGGTGGAGAATAATTTTAATTTTCAATTATTATTTTAAAAATTGCAAATAATTGTTATAACTCAACTTTTATATACAAATTGAAAAATAATAATTATTCTACAACTTTTTTATAAAACTTGAATAATAAGAATTAATTTCCTATTTTTTCTATATAATTGTAAAATAACTCTTATTTCATAATTTTTATTATAAAAACTATAACTGTTACGATCCCTAGGTAGTATTGTAAGATTTGATACACTTATTGTTAGTCTCATAAATGAGAAGATTCAATAAATAAAAGCAAAGCATAAAAAAAAAATATATATATATATCTAGCTACAATCTAGCCTCGGCAATTGTTGCAAATTCTTAGCCACTTATTCGAAATTGGCTTCTTCGACCTTAAGTTCCGGAATAGAGAAAAACAATCGTAGAACTTTGCGAGAAAAAAAAAACCGCCAACAACTGGAAAATGCTTATAAATTTGGCGGAATATGTCAAATAACTTTCGGGAATTATATGGGTTTTTTTTTTGTTCTTTCGGAACTCACTGCAACGAATCTTTCCGGCCGGGATAGATCCCAGTCGTGACCAGGGATCCTCTACGAGAAATTTGTATAGAGGGGACGCGCGAATTTACGCGCATTTAATTTGATAGTCGAGGGTCAGCTGGCTTGTGCCGGCCGACATGGTCAACTGGATGCACCATCTGGCGGGGCACACGCGCTGCTTGTCGATGTCTGGCTGCCGCGCTGCGTTGACCGACGCTTTGACCTGCTTGATCGGTCGGTCTCTGACAAAAGCTGCTTGTCGCATATTGCTTCTATGTACGGCTTGGGCACACCCTGCTTGTGCGCACTGCTCTCTCGGATTAGCGGAGTAGCAACTCTGACGGGCCCGATCTTGCCCAGAATTTGTCGGCGGGGATTGAGAGGGATGACCAGGGGGTCAGAGAGGCGTCATCTAGCTATAGATGGGCTCCGGTTGTGCGCGGACGCTAACTCAGGGATCACTCCGGCTGGTCGCGGAGTCTAGCTATGGGTCGGTTCCCTGCTCTAAAGTTGGCCAGGAGAGGGGCGCACTCACAGTCGTGGCAACGTGCGGTGCATGGGATGGCCAGTGCAAGCGTGGCGCTGCGGCGGTTCGTGCCGAAGAGTCCCTAATCTGCGAGTGGGTGCGCTATGCACGGAAAAGCTTGTGCTAGCGTAACGCTCCGGCTGCGGGCACAGAAAGGATCCCTAATCTGGGCGTGGACAGAGGAGTAGATGTACTCCCAGTCACGGCGGCGCGCTGTGCACGGAAAAGCCTGTGCTGGCGTAACGCTGTGGCTGCGGGCACGTAGGAACGAAGGGAGGCTGGACGACAGCAAATATGTGCGGATGGAAGTTCCGAAGCGCAATATTTTTTGCGTCAGCGTGGCAGGGAACACGGGAGCCTGAAACAGGGGCCAGACTACTCGAGAAATTCGAACAGATTTAGCTGTTAGTTTTTTATTGCTTGTTTTCTTACTCTGAGCCCTACTACTGCCGTAAAGAAATCGTGAAAAACCTGCAACTTACGGTTACGGCCCACGTGTCTCGGGGCGTGAAGCGTCGGATGCCGTTTCTTTGCTTCCAAAAATCGGCGCGTGGGTTCGGGATCTCTTGTGGCTAGATCGCGGTTCAAAGGATCGGCGCGGTCGTTGGCGTGGGTGCGTTGTTAAACTTGTTCGCGGAGCACGGCGATGGGAACGTCTGACCAAGTCGAAAGTCACCAGCGGAAGAGATCGAATGCCGACAAACGCGAGCTGTCATAGCTTTCGTGAACTTGTGGTTCAAACCAGTTCACCGCGATCCGAACTTGTTTGGACTAGTTCGACTATTCCACTGTTTTCCCGGTTCGGCAGATTCTAGGGTGCCAAACTTAGCTTATGGTTTTAATTATCTATTTTTACATTAAGGATACTATAAATCTGCGTCTGTTAAGGCTTCAGTGCCAACTTAAGTATTTAATTTATAAAAATCTCTATATGGCTCCAGTGCCGACTTAATTCTAATGCTTAACGTAGTGATATTGGGGATATTTATGTATGCTTATTATTTTAATTTTTAATTTTTAACACCACAAAAAATAAAAACGCCTACAAATAATAGCTAAAAAAATAGAAAATAGCTCAAATTGTCTCGACCAAAAACTAGCTGGCGTCGAAAACTAGCGGTATTTGTTGTTGTTTACGCCAGGAGGCCCCTCTGCTCCCCCTCTGCCCACCGAGCGTCCAAAAGCTCAAGCGTTCCCAGCTTGGCAACGCTCGCCCGCTCTCCGCTCCTCTGTATTCCCGATCGCACGCTCCCGAGCTCCGGATCGTCGCTCGCTTCTAGACGAGCCGCTCCAATTCACGGTTCTCCCGCTCTCGCGCTGTTAAGCTGGGTTTCTCGGCCGGCAGCGGGCCCTTAGGCTAAGTTAAGTTTTTAGTTCCAATACGAATGTCCATAAAAGGGCGCTCCATGCCAACGTCATTTTTCGACCCCCGAATTTCTGGACTTTTTTTCTGCGTTTCTTCTTCGTGGGACGGATTTTTCTACTGATCCTTTTGCGGAGGATATCCTAGCCACCCCACTCCTAAACATGGTCCTTCAAGCCGGATAAGGATATCGTCCTGAAATCCTTTTTTCCCAGCAGCTTTGGTGGTGCCGCCGCAGAAAAGATAAGTAAAAAGTTTCCTCCCGTCTCTAATTGCCGGTCGTCAACAGTTGTCCGAAATTTAAATTTCGCTCAACCTGCGGACGATTTTTTGTCAACTCCTAGTCCGAGTTTTCCGACACCGCGGCAATTAGACAACTTGAAAATCATATCAAATCCAATTTTCCCCATTTCCATTTGCCTGCACTTCGTTCTGCAACGGCATAATTATCGCCGTTTTTTTCTTCCACTTCTTCGGCCCGTTGTACATTTCTCCGTACATACATACATACGTCCCCTGTGAGGAGTCGTCTGACTCCCCACCAATACTGGCGGCGGCATTTAACAACAGCCCTAACACCGGCCACCCGCGCCAGCAACGACGGCAACAACAACAGCCTTAACACCGGCCATCCGCGCCAGCAACGACGGCAACAACAACAGCCAGAACAACGGCCACGTCACCCACGTCGACGTCATCAACAAACGGCCAGAACAGCGGCCAACAGCAGCGGTAATAGCAACGGCCAGCGCGACCAGCGAAAAAAAACAATAGCTCGCGCTCGTAGCCAGCAACAACAACCCCAGCTACGCCATCAACAGCGACAGCGGCAGCGCGCATCAGCAGCTCGCAAAGCCAACAACAACGGCGATCAGGAGCCGGCAGCGACAACAACAGCAGCCGACGGCAATAACAACGGCCGCTAACGCTCATGGAGAGCTATAGCCGACGGCAATAACAACTGCCGTCAACGCTCATGGAGAGCCGCCGCAGCGAGCAGCGAAAACAAAACAAACCGGCAAACGCCCCAAATTATTCTCGCTTTGTCAATATATAAATAATTTTGTAAAATACTTTAATCACTTCGCCTTTGTAACCATAAGCTTTGTATATATAATCATTGTAGATATAAGCATTTTTTTCTATTTCTTTATAAAATAAGCGACGTATATTTTAATATAATTATATAGTCATTTATAAGCATAGACAAAAGTTTGTAGTTATCTTTGGTTCCCCGTTCTCACATCTCTAGATCCCGCACACACACACACACACATCTACACGCGGAGAGCAGAGAGAGCTATTCACCACGAACAAGTGGCCACGGAGTTAGCGCCGTATGAGAGCAACGGAGAGCGAGCATACGATCGAGCGCAAAGCAACCCCCGAAAATTGGCACGCGCCAACAGGAGAGAGCGAGAGGGAAGCTGATGCACCGAAATGCAATGAGCAATGGAAAGTTACCAGCGCGGCCGAAAATTTGGCAAAGCCGCGTGGTTGGATTTACTTTTGCGGAGGCGACGAAATCGGATAGACGTGCGAGCGGACGACGGAGTTCCTTTTTTTTTCATCGAAAGCCAAAACGGGAGTGTTTTCACGCGACGGAGTTTCTTTATTTTCTGCGACCAACGAGTGCAGAAAAGTGCAATATTGACGGTGACAATTTAAACCAAGATCCGAGTGATCGTGACGGTGACCAGTGGAGTGCAGAGGAGCTTTATTTTTCTCGACGGCCAAGGAGGCAGATTCTTTTGGAAGCGGACGGCGAGGACGTGGCGGAAGCAGCAGCCACCGGCAGGCACGTGTGTGTGTGCGGAAATACGGAGACGGGTGAGTGTATAGGGAGGATCGCATTTTGGCCAGCGGGTACATGTGTGAATAGAAATTTCTCGACGGCCAAGATGCGGTTTTCGCTAGAGTAGGCTAGAAATAATGCCCCGAAATCTAACCTTGTTTTTTTTGTTAAAAATCCCTGCAAACTTTATTAAATAAAAACACAAACGAAAGCGAAAAGAAAACTCTGGAAAAAAACACAACTTGATTAAATAAAAACCCCAATGAAAACTGAAAACTAAATAAACATAAACTCGTATATATTTACACTTCGATTTAAAACTAAAACTCCCCTCGCTGTCGCCCAGTTAATTGCCCTGACCTACGCCAAGTTTTTTTTGCCAACCGAGACATGCATCGGGAAAAAGGGGTGGACCCAAACTTTTACTAAAACTTCACTGAACTTGATAAATTAAAAATATTTCGCTCCTCGCCGTTTCTCCTCGTAGAAAATCAGTTGGGAATTTAAGAAGGAAATACTTTATTTCAAAGTCAAAGCCCGGCAAAAGGGTGGACCTTATCTTCGCGGAAAATGCATTCAGGCAAATTAAATTAAATATTTCTCCGGATATTTGGCGCTGTGTGATGGCCATGCGTTTGCGGTGAGGGGGAAATTTCCGGCATCGTCTTGCGGAGAACGGCTGAATTTTCGCCTACACTGGGAGAAATGAAACTCCAAACTTTGATTTTAAAAATTCAAGAAAATTTTATTTAAAGATATTTTTGCTTTCTCGTGGCAAGCATAACTCCTGCCCCACCCTTCCGAGAGGCCATACGCTGCCCACACTGGGGAAATAAATGCAGAGGAATTAAAAAAAAAAAAAAATGAGGAAAAAAATTAAATAAATTCAAGAAAAGCTCTCGTAAATAAAATCTTCGGCTCAGATCGAGTCCAGCTCGCGGGGAACGACCCAAGATCATGCTGGCCATGACTCACGTAGAATATTTTCCCAAAAATGCCTAGATTTTAGGCCATAAACTCTGCCCTAGGAAACGGTGGTCCCCAAAATCGACCCCTCTCTCGGTCTCCTTCTAGCGATTGCTATGGGCCCGACCCAAAACGCGCTCCGACGATTATTTCGCTTTATTGCAAAGGCCGGACAAGTCATTTTAGTGGCTGCGTATCCCGGTAACTGACCACTACCATCTCATGTCAGTTTGCCGTCCGTCGAAACACTTTGTCCCACATCTTTATAAATTTTTCTGATAAAGAGGACCTTGGACGTGACTGAGACTTACCCCAGCCGTCAAACTTCCTTACAGAATGGCGCCCGAACAGGGACTTGGGGTTTACGAACTTTAGACGTCGAAAATATGGCCTAAAGACCCATTCGGATACGTCAAGTTTGAAAAATTTTCGGTTCCGCCACTTAGAGAAAATTTTCTAAGTCGGAACGTATGGAGAGTCGGATGTCGAGGGACACCAAAATTTCTAGGGCAGAAAACTACGTGAATATATATATATATATCGATAAGAATATATACCGGGCATTCTATATAACCTCAAAATCGAGAAAACTTTGAATTTTCGGGAGGCACATGGCAAAAAAAAAAAAAAAATCGGGAGAACTTAACCAAAAAGTATACCCACTCTCAGAAACTCGTGGCACACGCAGCGAAAATTTTTATACCCCAGCCGTGAAAAGATCATAACCTAAAACGAGAGGTTATTTGATCACGTGACTAGAAACACACGTGGCAAAGAGGGAAAGGAAAAAAAAAAAAAGAGAGAGAGAGCCAGAGCGAAAAGCCCTCTAGGTAGCCAAGTCAGGTCGCGAGAATTTCGAAAGCACGAGGCAGGGAAAAGCTAACACAAATTCCCCACAGCGCAGCCATTTTGTTTTCACCCTTCACTCTCATCGTCGTCTCCCTCACACCAGCGGCGATCGAGTACAGCCAGCAGCAAACGCATCGGTGGTTCTTCTCTTTTCAACCGTCGTCGAGTCTACACGTACAGTCGCAGTTTTTCAACGGAAATAAAAGCCATCGTCGTTCAAAATTTTATCAAGCCGCGATCACCGTCGAATAAAATTTAAAACAGCGTGGAATAAAACTTTGAATCCCCGTCGAATTTAACTTACATCGCAGTCGACTAATTTAACTCATCGTCGTGGAAATTCTACAAGCTTGCATCGTCGTCGAATAAATTTAATCCCCGTCGAGGAGAGCAGCCACATTAAATCGCCGTTTTACAGCGAATTCGAGTTTAACCTAGTTGCACGTGGGCATTGAGTGATTTTTTTTTTTGTGTGAAAAATAAAAATCAAATATTTCACTGAAGTTTAATCAACTCAAACGTCGCTTGACCCTCGTCTGAAATATTTCTCTCGACCTTTCGAATCTCTTTCTTGTCGTTTGCCAGTCGATTAATTTTTCACAGCAATATGGGCGCACGCTGGATTTCGTATCTGCGGAAGCGAGAATTGGAGGCGATTTTGAAGGACTTTTCTTTGGAAGCAACCGGAACCGTGGAGGAAATGCGGAGCCGGCTGGCTGCCTTCAACAATCGAGATGATCACGTGCTGGAAGTCACCGAACGACTACAGGAATGTGAAGCGGAAATTAACGCCGCTATATTGGATAGGAAACAGCGTTCACCGAGTCCACACCCACACCCACCGGGTCCCGCACAACTGCAAGTACCAGTACTGGAGGACAGAGCTACCGCCGACGTGGCCAGAGACGTGGAGACCCTCCCGGCCAGGCGAGAGATTCTTCCGAAGAAGGCGGAGATGTCAGCAGCCACACTATCGAAGAAACTCAAGAACTGGGGGATTACTTTCGATGGCACCACGGATCCCATCACCTTCATCCAGCATCTCGAGGAGCGAGCAACCGCCTACGAAGTCGACGTGGAGAAGATGCCGCAGGCCATCCCTGGTCTTTTGACGGACACGGCCGAGCACTGGTTCCGGACGAGCCAGCTGCTAGGAGAATCATGGACGAAGTTCAAAAAGGCGTTTTTGGATTTCTTCTTGCCGCCGAGGTATTTCCAGCGACTCGAGGATGAGATTCGAACTAGGGATCAGCGTCGAGGGGAGACGTTCAAACAATATCTCGTCAACATCAGACTGTTGATGCACCGAGCGGGATACAACGCGGAACAGGAGTTAGAGCGCATCTACGAGAACCTCCAACCGGAGTACCAGATGTACGCCAGGAGGCACGACTTTACTACATTGGAGCAACTCACCAGTTTGGCGGTCAATTTCGAGGTCACCCGGGACCGGAGCACTGGAAGCCATGCCAGGATGGTAGCCGAACCACAACCCGCGCCAAGGAGGAGCGGATACGAGCCACCAGCAGGTCAACAAAATCTCTCGCGAACAGCCGGGCGACCATCCATCCCAGCTACGGTTCCCCCACAGGGTCCTCGAGTAGGGAATCTGTCAACGATCACAAATTTCAGGTTTGCTTGTAGGAATTGCGCTCAAGAGGGCCATCAGCAGGCAACGTGCCGCAACCCCAGAGTCCTTTTCTGCTGGGATTGTGGGCGTCGGGGAATACGCACAGTCGAGTGTTGCAGACGCACACAGCCGGGAAACGAGAGGAGTCTTCGCCCACTCGGGGAGCGGACGGAGACTGCCTTCAGGAATCCCCGGAATTAGGAGAGATATTACAGGTGCAGGCTAGTCGGATCATCGCGCAGGTGCAAATCGAGGGGCAGAAGTTCAGCGCGACTTTAGATACCGGAGCCAGTAGGAGAGCTTTGTGAGTGAACCAGTGGTTCAGCTCGTAGGGACAGCACATAACGTACGGTCGGTACGCACTCACGTCAGCCTGGCCGAAGGCTCCCGCAAAGAGATCACAACGTCTCTAGTCGCCAAAGTCCAGCTGGACCAACGTAGGGTAACTTTTCCGCTACTAGTTCTGCCGTCGATCATGGAAGACGTGCTCTTAGGCATGGACTTCCTATGTGGCGTATCTGCCACTATTCAATGTGGCCGCGCATCACTGCAGCTAAGCCCTTTCTTGTTAACCAGCCCCACCTATAATTTACGCAAGATACCCCGACCAGTAGCATTTTAGGGCCTCGTGATGACAACGCCGTGCGAAACAGTCCGTTTCGACGAAGACAAGCCACCAGGCCAGTGGAGCCAGCAGTGGAACCCGTAGCGGAAAGGCGAGCCCCTTCACCAGCCATCCCAGAGCCTAGATCTGACGCTGGAGGCGCGCTAGCTGTCATCACCGAAAACACGGAGCACGCAGACTTGGAGCCATGGGTGAATCAGTTTCTACAGGAGGAATTGGCTAAATTCGACGGATTGACAGGAGTGTCAAATATCGCTGAGCACACGATTACGATGCGGGATGACAAGCCCATCAAACAGAGATACTTTCCGAAGAATCCCGCGATGCAGAGGATTATCGATGAGCAGATCGACGAGCTGCTGCGCAACGACTGTATAGAGCCTTCAAGGAGTCCCCACAGCGCCCCGATCGTACTCGTGGGCAAGAAGTCTGGAGAGATGCGACTTTGCGTGGATTTTCGGCAATTAAATGCTCACTCCATTCCAGATGCATACCCGCTGCCAAGGATAACACACATCTTGGAACGCCTGCGCCATGCCAAATACATATCGACGCTCGATCTGAAGAGCGGATATTGGCAAATTCCTGTAGCCGAGTCTAGTCGCGAATGCACTGCCTTTACAGTCCCCGGGAGGGGTCTGTACCACTGGAAAGTGATGCCGTTTGGCCTCCACTCGGCACCAGCCACATTCCAGCGGGCGCTCGACAGCGTCATAGGACCGGACATGGAGCCCAACGCGTTTGCGTACTTAGATGATATCATCATCATCGGACGCACTCTGGAAGAGCATATACAGCATCTGCAGAAAGTATTCCGGCGGCTACGGGAGGCGAACCTTCGCCTCAACGCAAAGAAGTGCAGCTTCTTTAAGCGCAGCCTGGTATACTTGGGACATGTTATCAGCGAGGAGGGAATTCACACCGACCCCGAGAAGATCTCAGCAGTGCGGCAACTGAGTCCACCGACCACGTGCAAGGAGCTAAGGCGATGTCTGGGTATCGCGTCTTGGTACCGGCGATTTGTACCAAACTTTGCTAGCGTCGTGCAGCCCCGGGTAAAATGTTCACCAGGCAGGTGAGTGAGCCATTCGATACTGTCTGCGCCGATTTTATTGGGCCTCTTCCGCGATCGAAAGGTGGGAATACAATGTTGCTCGTGTTTTTCGACGCTTTTTCGAAATGGGTCGAGTTGATCCCACTTAGAAAAACCACCTCAGCACATCTCGAAAAATCCTTTAGGGAGAGGATTTTAAATCACTTCGGAGTTCCTCGCACTTTTGTCTGTGACAATGGGACACAGTTTACGAGTCGTTCGTTTAAATCCTTTTGTAAGCAGGCAGGGATGGAGATCCAATATACAGCGCCCTATACCCCGCAGCAGAACCCGACAGAGAGGGCCAATCGAACCATTAAAACAATGGTCACCCAGTATATCGAGGACAAGCAGACGACTTGGGACGAACTCCTGCCCGAATTGAACCTGGCGATAAATAGCAGCGTCTCAGACCCAACCGGATTTAGTCCGGCGTTCATTGTTCAAGGCCGAGAGCCACGACTCCCAGGAACCTTGTATGATGAAGTAACTCCAGGGCCAAGCCAAGCGCCACATTCACCAGAAGCAAAGGCGGAATTGCTACGGGATATTTTCAAGGTGGTTCGAGAGAACACTCAACGGGCGTCGTTGGAACAGCGCAAGCATTATGATCTCAGACGACGATCATGGAGGCCAACCATAGGATCACTGGTCTTTGTAAAGCAGCATCATTTGTCTAAGGCGGCGGATAACTTTGCCGCCAAGCTCGCTCCCAAATATGAAGGCCCTTACAAAGTAATCAAATTTTTCTCTCCCACCATAGTGCGCTTGCAGCATCTTCACAGCCGGCAACGTCGAACAGCAGCCCTTGGAGACTTGAAGGAAGCAGTCACCGAGCCAGAAACACAGAATCTGGTGCCCAGCCGACTGGATCACGTAGAAGACACACAGATTACGGAGCAAGTTTAGCGATCGAGGAGCGCTAAACCCCTGAGCAGCGGAGCAGCAGCAGCAGAGACGCAGAAGACAAGGATACCCGCAGACGGCGGGAGAACACACGGCGATAGCCACGCAGCAGCAGCCCCGGAAGTCCGTATGAAGACGGCACAACAGCAAATAAACTTGCTCAAATAAAGCCGACGAGCGACGCTCGATCTGGGCGAGGCAAGAGCCACCTAGGAACACTGATACAGGAGCCAACAATTGAGTCAGTGGGGCCACTTGCTGGAGGGTGCGCCTTCCCAACGTCCCACTTTCCCTAGTGGAAACTCAACGCTCCCAGTGCCATCGCAGCGAATCTTTTGCCCTTATTACTAACTTTCCTTAACACCTTAGTTAGTAATCACCACAACCACGAGCTAATAAATCTTTGTTTTTCTCCCTCTACAGAGACAATGGCGTCGAACAATCCTAGCCGTTTGTGGCGCACGGCAATATCAGCCACGGCCACAGTAGCAGTCTCCCGCACGGATGACGTGGTGCTGGGATATCCAGCCGAGGGAGAGCCGAGCCCCGGGAAGACCGGACCCCAGGCGGGGGTCCTGCCTGAGGACATCGATTGGGAGGCCTTCAGCGAGGCGCTGGAGCACGCCGACGAGATCCTAGCGGGCCGTAGACCGCTGCCCGATCTTCATCGAGCAGTTAGCCACGCCGGCGCAGCCGCGGCGGTGCCCAACCGGGTGCCAGTCGCACGTCGCCGGGTGGTGTTCGCGTCGGCCGTGGGGACCCCGAGGTCGCCGACACCCGAGGAGAACCACCACGGTCGACCGAACGGGAGCAGCGACAGCAACGACGTAGTCGCCACAGGCCCTCGCAGCAAGGGCAGCGACGTGGGCACAGCCGACGACGACGGCAGCCAGGAGGACGACGATGTGGTCCCCATCTACGAGAGACACCGGCGGGCCAGCAGCATGTCGGACTTCGACCCGGCCGACGTTGCCCGACGCACCATTTTCTCCGCGTTCGGGGTGATATGCGGCCTGAAGCCGAAGCCGAAGCCCAAACGCAGCGCGAGCGAGCTGCCCCCCGATCCCTGGATGGTGCAGTACGATAAGGACTGCCTCGCCAAGGCCCGCCGAGAGCGAGCTGAACAACGCAACCGTCCCACACCGGTGCCGATCAAGGGTCCGCCTGCCACCCCCGCAGCCGAGGAGAAGGAGGAGTATCCCACTGCCGATCAGGACTGGGTCCTGCCGCCTGCACACTGGCGTATCCGGATCGCGGGAGGACGGATCCCACGCTCTGTGGTCGAGCGAGTCCAACCGCAGGAGGCCGCGAACAGGCGAGTAAACAGGAAATTCCTGTTCTACGCGGGCCCAGAGGAGTTCAGGGTCCACTTCAGCAAGGCAAACAGGATCACCATCTCGCAGCGCACCCCGAAGTAAGGGGAGGATGTGAGGAGTCGTCTGACTCCCCACCAATACTGGCGGCGGCATTTAACAACAGCCCTAACACCGGCCACCCGCGCCAGCAACGACGGCAACAACAACAGCCTTAACACCGGCCATCCGCGCCAGCAACGACGGCAACAACAACAGCCAGAACAACGGCCACGTCACCCACGTCGACGTCATCAACAAACGGCCAGAACAGCGGCCAACAGCAGCGGTAATAGCAACGGCCAGCGCGACCAGCGAAAAAAAAACAATAGCTCGCGCTCGTAGCCAGCAACAACAACCCCAGCTACGCCATCAACAGCGACAGCGGCAGCGCGCATCAGCAGCTCGCAAAGCCAACAACAACGGCGATCAGGAGCCGGCAGCGACAACAACAGCAGCCGACGGCAATAACAACGGCCGCTAACGCTCATGGAGAGCTATAGCCGACGCACAGTAGCGCCTTTTATCATTTTACGTTGCAAAAATCATAACTTTTGAACAAAACTAGATAACTAAATAATTTAAACGCCATTTGACAGGTAATTGTTGTAAAATTAACATATGTATTGGAAAATCTGGCACGCCCACTCATTCGCCTTTTTAAAGGTTTTTAAAGTGAAAAAATATTTTTTTCTTAATGAAGACAATTTTTTAAAAATATTTGTTATTTAATTTTTTATCTTTATTTTAATGTGTTTGCTTAAATAAAAATAATTTGAAAACTGAAAAAAAATTTTTTTTTGTTCCAAGTTTAACCGCCGCAGAACCGTGAGCGCTACAGTTAGTATTTTTTGTTGGTTTGTATGAAATTGTGTCCGTATTTTGGTATATTTTACCCTGAGTTGTTTCAGTGTTTTGCTTCGCAATGCCAGAGTCGCAGCTGGACGCAGACTTTCTAAACGGATTCTGATTCAGGAAAGATACACGCAGTGCGCAGTCATAGTGTAGTCGCCGGGTCTGGGCAGCTTCAGAAGTTATAGACTACTTTAGCCAGAAAAAGGTGAAGAAAATGGACACCTGGCAGGTAGCGATTTACCTGTACAAGCCCACACAAAACTGCCGTTTTTTTTAATTTGAATAAGAGGTAATGAATATACCTGTCACTTAAAAAAAAAATCAAGACCATTGGTTATGTAGTTTTTGTGTAATATTACCTGAAAGTCGACTAATTTACCTATTTTTTGTTGTATGACGCATACACGGAAAACAATTTCGACTTTGAATGCTCATATCTTCCTCAAAAAAAATCGGACAATTTTTTTGGTTACAGATTCGGAATCCTTGGGAAATTCTCTGTCGATTTCTTATGGTTTAAATCGATTTTGCGATTATGACTTTTTCGATTTTTGCAACGGCTTTTGTTCGAGAGGCGCTACTGTGCGACGGCAATAACAACTGCCGTCAACGCTCATGGAGAGCCGCCGCAGCGAGCAGCGAAAACAAAACAAACCGGCAAACGCCCCAAATTATTCTCGCTTTGTCAATATATAAATAATTTTGTAAAATACTTTAATCACTTCGCCTTTGTAACCATAAGCTTTGTATATATAATCATTGTAGATATAAGCATTTTTTTCTATTTCTTTATAAAATAAGCGACGTATATTTTAATATAATTATATAGTCATTTATAAGCATAGACAAAAGTTTGTAGTTATCTTTGGTTCCCCGTTCTCACATCTCTAGATCCCGCACACACACACACACACATCTACACGCGGAGAGCAGAGAGAGCTATTCACCACGAACAAGTGGCCACGGAGTTAGCGCCGTATGAGAGCAACGGAGAGCGAGCATACGATCGAGCGCAAAGCAACCCCCGAAAATTGGCACGCGCCAACAGGAGAGAGCGAGAGGGAAGCTGATGCACCCAAATGCAATGAGCAATGGAAAGTTACCAGCGCGGCCGAAAATTTGGCAAAGCCGCGTGGTTGGATTTACTTTTGCGGAGGCGACGAAATCGGATAGACGTGCGAGCGGACGACGGAGTTCCTTTTTTTTTCATCGAAAGCCAAAACGGGAGTGTTTTCACGCGACGGAGTTTCTTTATTTTCTGCGACCAACGAGTGCAGAAAAGTGCAATATTGACGGTGACAATTTAAACCAAGATCCGAGTGATCGTGACGGTGACCAGTGGAGTGCAGAGGAGCTTTATTTTTCTCGACGGCCAAGGAGGCAGATTCTTTTGGAAGCGGACGGCGAGGACGTGGCGGAAGCAGCAGCCACCGGCAGGCACGTGTGTGTGTGCGGAAATACGGAGACGGGTGAGTGTATAGGGAGGATCGCATTTTGGCCAGCGGGTACATGTGTGAATAGAAATTTCTCGACGGCCAAGATGCGGTTTTCGCTAGAGTAGGCTAGAAATAATGCCCCGAAATCTAACCTTGTTTTTTTGTTAAAAATCCCTGCAAACTTTATTAAATAAAAACACAAACGAAAGCGAAAAGAAAATTCTGGAAAAAAACACAACTTGATTAAATAAAAACCCCAATGAAAACTGAAAACTAATTAAACATAAACTCGTATATATTTACACTTCGATTTAAAACTAAAACTCCCCTCGCTGTCGCCCAGTTAATTGCCCTGACCTACGCCAAGTTTTTTTTGCCAACCGAGACATGCATCGGGAAAAAGGGGTGGACCCAAACTTTTACTAAAACTTCACTGAACTTGATAAATTAAAAATATTTCGCTCCTCGCCGTTTCTCCTCGTAGAAAATCAGTTGGGAATTTAAGAAGGAAATACTTTATTTCAAAGTCAAAGCCCGGCAAAAGGGTGGACCTTATCTTCGCGGAAAATGTATTCAGGCAAATTAAATTAAATATTTCTCCGGATATTTGGCGCTGTGTGATGGCCATGCGTTTGCGGTGAGGGGGAAATTTCCGGCATCGTCTTGCGGAGAACGGCTGAATTTTCGCCTACACTGGGAGAAATGAAACTCCAAACTTTGATTTTAAAAATTCAAGTAAATTTTATTTAAAGATATTTTTGCTTTCTCGTGGCAAGCATAACTCCTGCCCCACCCTTCCGAGAGGCCATACGCTGCCCACACTGGGGAAATAAATGCAGAGGAATTAAAAAAAAAAAAATGAGGAAAAAAATTAAATAAATTCAAGAAAAGCTCTCGTAAATAAAATCTTCGGCTCAGATCGAGTCCAGCTCGCGGGGAACGACCCAAGATCATGCTGGCCATGACTCACGTAGAATATTTTCCCAAAAATGCCTAGATTTTAGGCCATAAACTCTGCCCTAGGAAACGGTGGTCCCCAAAATCGACCCCTCTCTCGGTCTCCTTCTAGCGATTGCTATGGGCCCGACCCAAAACGCGCTCCGACGATTATTTCGCTTTATTGCAAAGGCCGGACAAGTCATTTTAGTGGCTGCGTATCCCGGTAACTGACCACTACCATCTCATGTCAGTTTGCCGTCCGTCGAAACACTTTGTCCCACATCTTTATAAATTTTTCTGATAAAGAGGACCTTGGACGTGACTGAGACTTACCCCAGCCGTCAAACTTCCTTACACCCCATATTCGGCCGTACATCAACGAATAAAACGGTCTTGACATACGCACATACATACGTATGTAAATCGGCGCGCATTACTCCGCGAGTTGGTTGGTCACTTACTTAGAGTGGTAATTGACATCCTCAACCTTCAGCCGAACAATATATTAAAAAAAAAAATAAATTATAATAATAAAATAAGTGAACGTGTGTTTTCAGTTGAGCGCAGCGGCAGTGAAAATTGTACAGTGAACATTTCGTGTTGCCGACTTCGGCCCCCTACCTGAGATTTTCTTCTCCGACATATCTTCGTTCACTGTATGTTTCCCGCGGCCTCAATATTTTCTTGTGAAACAGTTCCTTCAACTTCAAAAAAATACAGTCCACTCCGAGACGCTCTACTGTATGCCAATATATGAATTTATTTTCTGCCTCTAATATTTTTTGTACGCCCTCACAACTCTAGTCCAGTTATCGGGTTTCCACTGTACAAAATAAAGACAACTTTTCCATACATATTTTGCATGCTCATACAATTACATACGTATTTATATTTTCTGCCCTTACATACAGGAACTAAATAACCATCAAACAATAACAAAAATAACCAAGATTTTATTTCGTCACATCCACACAACCGCCGCAACAGATGTGTTCTTATTGTTGTTGTTCCTTGAGTTCCGTTTTGTTCTCTCTCCTGAGCTCTTCACTTAGGCTGTGTTTTGCCGACGGCATATCCCAGTGAGGTTTCCCCGAGTCAAAAGCCAAGGTTTTAATTCCACCTTTCCGGCTCCGTAATAATTTTCCGAATTATTAATTTATTATTTGCGGCCAATAAATTTTCCGAATTATTAATTAGTTATTTGCGGCCAATAATTTTTCGAATTCTTAGTAGATTATTTGCGGCCAATCATTTTCCGAATTATTAACTAATTATTTGCGGCCAATAATTTTTATTCGAATTATTGGTGGATTAATTCATTTATTGCGGGAAGAAACTAAATATTCGTGGGTCTCTGTTTAGTCCTGTTCTGAACCGACCAAAGCCGGATACAACCTTCTCATCAGAGACACCTAAATCCAGAAATTTTGTTCCTCGACATTCCGGTCGACGTTCGTTGTTTTATTTATTTTTTGTCCAAGTCGGCACCCGACGCCCTTACTCGAGTGATTTCCTCCTTCACGAGTTTTCGTCAATTTTTTTTCTCGGTGGTGCCCGAGGCTCTCAGAACCTGAGCCCGGCATTTAATTCTTGAATTCACCCGCGGCATCCACTGGCAGTGTGACCGTAAGCGAGCACATTGTGTTCTCCGAGTGCGGAATGTTCTGGGATATTTTGTACTGCATAAGTTATACAATTCCGCGGCTTCTGGCAGTTCCTAGTGCGCCCCTTTGCCAAAGTGATCCCAAGTCCCATTCCAAAACTTGTTTTCCGTCACGTTTTCGAACCATTGATTTCGGGACTTGTCCGTTTCCTGCGGCGACCAACTGATTCGCGACCCATTCGACTTCAAGGATGCCCACGGGAGACGAGGAACAGACTCCTCTGATTCCATCAATTACTCTGGAAAGGTCCCAGTCCGTATCTCCTCGGCCTGATCAATTAAAGCCAAAGGCTTCCACTGCCACTTCAAGGGCAAAAAGTCAAGAGGCCGTCGACACTTCCCCCGGTACCTCATCTAGATTTACTCGGTCGGTAGCCAAGATGGCTCAATCCGCACTCGATATCGCCCTCCGCAAGTTCATTTCCACAACGGACCGTGTGAGCCATTTCGAGGCTGACATCAACACTCCGAGCGCCCCTGAAACCGATAGATTTTCCCCCGCCATGTGCCAGGTTCATCGGGATCAGATTCGGGCCCTGTGGGATAAGGTGGAGAAGAGCTATGAAAACTGCTCCGACTTACTTTCCGTGTCCGCCGACAGCGCTGCCACCTCAACTGTGCTTGAATCCAAGTACAGTTCTTGCTACTCCGTCTATTCGATGTGTGTGGTCCTATTACAATAAATAATCGACAAGGCCGCCGCCCAGTCCACTCAGGCTTCCGTCAGTGTCCAACCACTTCTTTCTACGGGGTGTCGCCTGCCACCAGTGGACACTGAGGTCGATTATCTTCGGTGGCCCACCTTCCGGGACCTCTTCACGGCGATTTACATTAATAATTCCCGACTTACACCTGTGGAGAGGTTCTACCTACTTTCGAAGACAAGCGGCGATGCGCATGCAATCGTTTCAAAGGCCCCTCTGACCAACGAGGGTTTCGTCTCAGCATGGAGAAGCCTTTCCGACCGCTTTGAAAATAAGCGATTGTTAGTCAACAGTCAGTTAAAGATTCTTTTTAACATCCAGGCTGTTCCTCAAGAGTCCGGAGTCGCTCTAAAAGAGCTCCAAGGCACAATTCAAAGTTGTTTGACCACGTTACAAATGTCCTCTATTGAAGTCGAGGCGTGGGACTGCCTTCTTGTGTATATGATCTCCTCGAAACTTCCCGAAATTACGCTTTCCTTGTGAGAGCAATCAATTCGCAATAAAGCCGAAATTCCGACCTGGAAGGAGTGGGACGCATTTCTGACTGAGCGCCATCGCACTTTGGAGGCCATCGACGACGTCAGGCCTAGTGTCTCTGGGCATCTTCCGCCAAGGTCATCAAATGCTAATCCCCCGGTGCGTAGGCTCGATTCACACGAAGTTAGGGTGGCTCCAACACCGAGAAGGTGTAATCTATGTTCCAGAGAGGACCACCCTATCCGCATATGCCCGTTTTTCCTGGACATGAATGTCAATGCGCGGACAGACTTCATCCGAAGAAAGCAACTCTGCTTAAATTGTTTTTCGCGAGGGCACCAGCAACGGGACTGTACTAGTGCCCATTCCTGCTTTACGTGCCACAGCCGGCATCACACTCTGCTGCACCGCAACAATCCTACTACTAGCGTTCCAAGACCCTCCGCTCCATCTAGTCCTCGACCTGCACCCATTCAAAGCGTTTCCTCGTTCTGCACACGAGTGACCACTTCTGCCGATTCCTCCAATTACTGGGTTCCGTACGACGACAGCAGGAGCAGACGTTCCCGATGTATTTTATCCTACCAATGCCGAGTCTGCCAAGGGAAGCATCCGCTCCGGAAATGCCAACAGTTCCTCAAACTCTGCGCTGAGAAGAGGCTCCGAACCTGCCGCAGCGGTGACCGATGCAAGACGTGCAATCAGCACCACCACACTCTCCTGCATCCGCATGACCGTCCAGATGACCCTCCATACCATCGTCCTGTACGGGTTTATTGCAACCCGAGTGATTGCAAGGGGGGGAGAATGCTTACGCCAGGAGGCCCCTCTGCTCCCCCTCTGCCCACCATGCGTCCAAAAGCTCAAGCGTTCCCAGCTTGGCAACGCTCGCCCGCTCTCCGCTCCTCGGTATTCCCGATCGCACGCTCCCGTGCTCCCGATCGTCGCTCGCTTCTAGACGAGCCGCTCCAATTCACGGTTCTCCCGCTCTCCCGCTCTCGCGCTGTTAAGCTGGGCATCTCGGCCGGCAGCGGGCCCTTAGGCTAAGTTAAGTTTTTAGTTCCAATACGAATGTCAATAAATGCCAACCAATTAAATACCATATAATAACACAACATTTGAACAGTTTTTGATACATTTTTTATTGATAAATATTTAGAGGTAGAGGAGTTATAGGGAATCTCCCGAGTCACCTCCAAAAAAAGTTGGTTTGCATTGTACATCCCAACAGTCCACAGAATCATACGATATACAAAAAATATACCTCATTCGTTAAAGGATAAGTGTCCCGATTTTTTATCAAAATTTGAAGTCAAAACCCCGATTTTTGACTCCAAAAATTAGTTAATTTGTTAAATAAAAAATATAATAAAATTAAAAATTAAAAAAAGTTCGATGTGAGTACCTGTAGATTTATCTAAACAAGTTATGTTCCAAATTTCAAACCGATTGGTTGAAAAGATTTTGAGTTATCGTGTACACCGATTTTCAAAATGGCATTTTTCATGAGAGCGCTTTAAACTTTGTGATGCTCATGCATTGAACACCAACCGACCTTCGTTCAACTCCGCATAACTTCGTAAATTTTACTATGATCGATGTAAAACTTGGACACAATATTCTTAAGATGTTGAACTTTCAAAATAAAAAATAAAAAAAAATTTAGGAAAAAAAATTTAATACCTTACCCCCTTAAAAAAATGTCGTTCCCGGAATTATTTTTAATTTTTCTCGTGGGTGGAAGATGTTTTTCCGTCGGCACTTTGCCTTTTCGGAAACGTGGTGTTTGTGCACGCTTAACGGGCAAAGAGGAGACGAAAAAGAGATACACTGTAGGTAAGTATATTGTATGTGGGCCCTTAGGCAGCCCCCTCCAATTCAATGAATTTATATTCCTTCTATTCCCTTTCGCAGTGACTCTAAAACCTTTTATAATATATTTGTTCCGTTGAGTTCTGCACCGTTGAGTTCCGCACCTGATGGAAAAGAAAACCACAAATATCACTTCTTTTTTTTTTTTTTGTTCACTGTTTCCTGGACGCTGGCCCACTGTGTCCTCTTGACGTTCTTTCTCGCTTTATTCCTTGCGGTGCCGAGTCGAAAGAGGAGGAACAATTTTCCCCAATTTTCTCTATATTCTAATCATCTTCACTCACTTTTACGGCATTGCTCTTTTTATCAGCTTTTGCCTTTGGTAGAATCTCCGAACTTTCATTCTATTCCACTTACACTAAATTTATGTTTAACAATAAACCATATTGGCGCTATCAAACTCAAGCAAGTGGTCTGATGAGTGGGGTAGTGCCAACGAAACGATCGTCACCACATCGGCTACTTGTCTATTAACAAGTTCTTTTTGTTGTTTTTAGCTACAGTCGAGGCTTTGATTTTTATAAATCGAGATTCGCCCCAAAAAAAAGCCGACGGAGATTCGCCCCAAAAAAGCAAGTCTGACTTGCATGCCAAACAACTGGTTAAAAACAAAAAAAAAAGAACTATTGCCGATTTTCTGGGTTTGCTTTTGCCTTTACATCGAAGCTTACGATTCTCATCGGGTCTAAGCTTAGATTGAAGTACCAAGAAAATTAGCAATAGTTAGCAAGTGGTCTGATGAGTTGCGTAGCGCCAACGAAACGATCGTCACCACAGCTGCTACTTGTCTATTGACAAGTTCTTTTTGTTGTTTTTAGCTACAGTCGAGACTTTGATTTTTATAAATCGGAGCCGACTGAGACCTCAAGTCTGCAATTACGAATGTTTTATTAATATATTTTACTTTTTTTTAGCTTTATATTTGATTTACTTACTTTCGATAATATAAAGAATGAGCAGACGCTGTGGTATAAGGATAAGATCACCGCCCCCACGTAGCCGACAAGAGGCAGCTGGACAATTGTGCGTCCTTGATACCTTTACTGACCACCCGAGCCTCGTGATTCGTAACACGAACGCCATTAGTTTCTCGCATTATTTACCTATATTTCACTGCACTTGCTGTGAGTTATAAGAACCACTAGATTGTACTGACCATAGTCTAACATAAACAGCTCTGGAAGCCATGTTTTTCCATTAATTAATACTTTGACCTTTCCTTAACCTTATAATAAGTTAAAAAAAAAAAATTTATTAAATTTATTAAAAATAATGAAACAAGTACATTTACGGTTATCCACTATCTGATTTCTGAGTAATGTTTGTAACTTTTATGATAATATCCCATTTGACTTTGCCTCTTTCTAAGTTGTGCGCTCGATATGTCTTCAGAAAAATCTTCTTTAAATCGTGTCCATTTTATAAGAGTCTCTGGAGATCTATATAAAAATATTAGTTTACCATATAAGTCTTCTTCAAGTCGATACTCCTGTGTTTCACGCACTAAATATATGTCGTTGCACAATTTTAAAACTCGATCCACATATGGTAAATCTTCAAACATTATTCTCCTGTGATTGTTTGTAATAAGGGAACGAATAATCTTAGAAATCACATAAACAGATGTAGTATAGATTCCTATTATCCTAATAAAATAAATTAATTATAAAATTAACAAATTTAATCAACTTAATTCGTTTTAAAACGTACCCAGCTTTTTCTAAAAAGCTCATTGCCGTGGGAAAAGATTTATCATTAAATATATATAGAACAACTCCATCATTACAGTTACTAAGTGGTAGAAACGACAAAATTGTAGAGTAAAATTTATCATCGCAGTAATCATACAATTCCCACCATTCTTTATCGTTAGTTTTCTTTTTTCGCAATATCATGGGGCGAGTAAATTTTCCTAAGGTTACAAAATATTTATAAAACAATTAACTTATTAACCTCAATACATTTAAATATATTTAAAAACAAAATTGTATTGAAATTATATCATTTTTAACAAGTAAGTAATACATTTTGAATAAAGATATCGTTATGATTTTATCAAACTAAATGTTAATAAATAATGTTTAATAAGAAATTAACCGGAAAACGTCTTAAACGCACAAAGAGTCGCATATAGACCTGGGGGTCATACTTTACAGGTCACAAAACTTTAAAGCCACCACAATGGTCAAGCACTCTGTCTTGCAGAAGGCAATGAAAATGGAGTGGCTACTCTCACCGCAAAACAAGCAGACTCTACATAATAAAGTTGCCATATATAAGACGATTTTATCTCCCATATGGAAACAAAATTAGGGTAGCGCAAATCAAGATTGCGAATTAGAAACAAGGACATCGAGAGGAACCCGATGGTCGGAGACGTTCTCCAAGATTAGGCAATCGGCTATGCGCAACGCCTCGAAAACCACCCTAATGCTTTGGCCAGACACCTTACAGGGAGACCCAGAACAAGAAGATTAAAAAGATGCCATCCAATCGACCTTCCTAAAAGGGTCATTACATAATACAAATAACATAATTTACATAACATAAAACACATAACATAATAAACAATATACCGCCGCAACAGACGTGTTCTTATTGTTGTTGTTCCTTGAGTTCCGTTTTGTTCTCTCTCCTGAGCTCTTCACTTAGGCTGTGTTTTGCCGACGGCATATCCCAGTGAGGTTTCCCCGAGTCAAAAGCCAAGGTTTTAATTCCACCTTTCCGGCTCCGTAATAATTTTCCGAATTATTAATTTATTATTTGCGGCCAATAAATTTTCCGAATTATTAATTAGTTATTTGCGGCCAATAATTTTTCGAATTCTTAGTAGATTATTTGCGGCCAATCATTTTCCGAATTATTAACTAATTATTTGCGGCCAATAATTTTTATTCGAATTATTGGTGGATTAATTCATTTACTGCGGGAAGAAACTAAATATTCGTGGGTCTCTGTTTAGTCCTGTTCTGAACCGACCAAAGCCGGATACAACCTTCTCATCAGAGACACCTAAATCCAGAAATTTTGTTCCTCGTTCGTTGTTTTATTTATTTTTTGTCCAAGTCGGCACCCGACGCCCTTACTCGAGGGATTTCCTCCTTCACGAGTTTTCGTCAATTTTTTTTCTCGGTGGTGCCCGAGGCTCTCAGAACCTGAGCCCGGCATTTAATTCTTGAATTCACCCGCGGCATCCACTGGCAGTGTGACCGTAAGCGAGCACATTGTGTTCTCCGAGTGCGGAATGTTCTGGGATATTTTGTACTGCATAAGTTATACAATTCCGCGGCTTCTGGCAGTTCCTAGTGCGCCCCTTTGCCAAAGTGATCCCAAGTCCCATTCCAAAACTTGTTTTCCGTCACGTTTTCGAACCATTGATTTCGGGACTTGTCCGTTTCCTGCGGCGACCAACTGATTCGCGACCCATTCGACTTCAAGGATGCCCACGGGAGACGAGGAACAGACTCCTCTGATTCCATCAATTACTCTGGAAAGGTCCCAGTCCGTATCTCCTCGGCCTGATCAATTAAAGCCAAAGGCTTCCACTGCCACTTCAAGGGCAAAAAGTCAAGAGGCCGTCGACACTTCCCCCGGTACCTCATCTAGATTTACTCGGTCGGTAGCCAAGATGGCTCAATCCGCACTCGATATCGCCCTCCGCAAGTTCATTTCCACAACGGACCGTGTGAGCCATTTCGAGGCTGACATCAACACTCCGAGCGCCCCTGAAACCGATAGATTTTCCCCCGCCATGTGCCAGGTTCATCGGGATCAGATTCGGGCCCTGTGGGATAAGGTGGAGAAGAGCTATGAAAACTGCTCCGACTTACTTTCCGTGTCCGCCGACAGCGCT
Source organism: Drosophila kikkawai (assembly GCF_030179895.1). Classification (NCBI taxonomy): domain Eukaryota; kingdom Metazoa; phylum Arthropoda; class Insecta; order Diptera; family Drosophilidae; genus Drosophila; species Drosophila kikkawai. The sequence continues at coordinate 34,787,597 of NC_091730.1, forward strand.
GCCACCTCAACTGTGCTTGAATCCAAGTACAGTTCTTGCTACTCCGTCTATTCGATGTGTGTGGTCCTATTACAATAAATAATCGACAAGGCCGCCGCCCAGTCCACTCAGGCTTCCGTCAGTGTCCAACCACTTCTTTCTACGGGGTGTCGCCTGCCACCAGTGGACACTGAGGTCGATTATCTTCGGTGGCCCACCTTCCGGGACCTCTTCACGGCGATTTACATTAATAATTCCCGACTTACACCTGTGGAGAGGTTCTACCTACTTTCGAAGACAAGCGGCGATGCGCATGCAATCGTTTCAAAGGCCCCTCTGACCAACGAGGGTTTCGTCTCAGCATGGAGAAGCCTTTCCGACCGCTTTGAAAATAAGCGATTGTTAGTCAACAGTCAGTTAAAGATTCTTTTTAACATCCAGGCTGTTCCTCAAGAGTCCGGAGTCGCTCTAAAAGAGCTCCAAGGCACAATTCAAAGTTGTTTGACCGCGTTACAAATGTCCTCCATTGAAGTCGAGGCATGGGACTGCCTTCTTGTGTATATGGTCTCCTCGAAGCTTCCCGAAATTACGCTTTCCTTGTGAGAGCAATCAATTCGCAATAAAGCCGACGACGACAGCAGGAGCAGACGTTCCCGATGTATTTTATCCTACCAATGCCGAGTCTGCCAAGGGAAGCATCCGCTCCGGAAATGCCAACAGTTCCTCAAACTCTGCGCTGAGAAGAGGCTCCGAACCTGCCGCAGCGGTGACCGATGCAAGACGTGCAATCAGCACCACCACACTCTCCTGCATCCGCATGACCGTCCAGATGACCCTCCATACCATCGTCCTGTACGGGTTTATTGCAACCCGAGTGATTGCAAGGGGGGGAGAATGCTTACGCCAGGAGGCCCCTCTGCTCCCCCTCTGCCCACCGAGCGTCCAAAAGCTCAAGCGTTCCCAGCTTGGCAACGCTCGCCCGCTCTCCGCTCCTCGGTATTCCCGATCGCACGCTCCCGTGCTCCCGATCGTCGCTCGCTTCTAGACGAGCCGCTCTAATTCACGGTTCTCCCGCTCTCCCGCTCTCGCGCTGTTAAGCTGGGCATCTCGGCCGGCAGCGGGCCCTTAGGCTAAGTTAAGTTTTTAGTTCCAATACGAATGTCAATAAATGCCAACCAATTAAATACCATATAATAACACAACATTTGAACAGTTTTTGATACATTTTTTATTGATAAATATTTAGAGGTAGAGGAGTTATAGGGAATCTCCCGAGTCACCTCCAAAAAAAGTTGGTTTGCATTGTACATCCCAACAGTCCACAGAATCATACGATATACAAAAAATATACCTCATTCGTTAAAGGATAAGTGTCCCGATTTTTTATCAAAATTTGAAGTCAAAACCCCGATTTTTGACTCCAAAAATTAGTTAATTTGTTAAATAAAAAATATAATAAAATTAAAAATTAAAAAAAGTTCGATGTGAGTACCTGTAGATTTATCTAAACAAGTTATGTTCCAAATTTCAAACCGATTGGTTGAAAAGATTTTGAGTTATCGTGTACACCGATTTTCAAAATGGCATTTTTCATGAGAGCGCTTTAAACTTTGTGATGCTCATGCATTGAACACCAACCGACCTTCGTTCAACTCCGCATAACTTCGTAAATTTTACTATGATCGATGTAAAACTTGGACACAATATTCTTAAGATGTTGAACTTTCAAAATAAAAAATAAAAAAAATTTAGGAAAAAAAATTTAATACCTTACCCCCTTAAAAAAAATGTCGTTCCCGGAATTATTTTTAATTTTTCTCGTGGGTGGAAGATGTTTTTCCGTCGGCACTTTGCCTTTTCGGAAACGTGGTGTTTGTGCACGCTTAACGGGCAAAGAGGAGACGAAAAAGAGATACACTGTAGGTAAGTATATTGTATGTGGGCCCTTAGGCAGCCCCCTCCAATTCAATGAATTTATATTCCTTCTATTCCCTTTCGCAGTGACTCTAAAACCTTTTATAATATATTTGTTCCGTTGAGTTCTGCACCGTTGAGTTCCGCACCTGATGGAAAAGAAAACCACAAATATCACTTCTTTTTTTTTTTTTGTTCACTGTTTCCTGGACGCTGGCCCACTGTGTCCTCTTGACGTTCTTTCTCGCTTTATTCCTTGCGGTGCCGAGTCGAAAGAGGAGGAACAATTTTCCCCAATTTTCTCTATATTCTAATCATCTTCACTCACTTTTACGGCATTGCTCTTTTTATCAGCTTTTGCCTTTGGTAGAATCTCCGAACTTTCATTCTATTCCACTTACACTAAATTTATGTTTAACAATAAACCATATTGGCGCTATCAAACTCAAGCAAGTGGTCTGATGAGTGGGGTAGTGCCAACGAAACGATCGTCACCACATCAGCTACTTGTCTATTGACAAGTTCTTTTTGTTGTTTTTAGCTACAGTCGAGGCTTTGATTTTTATAAATCGAGATTCGCCCCAAAAAAAAGCCGACGGAGATTCGCCCCAAAAAAGCCCCAAAAAAGCAAGTCTGACTTGCATGCCAAACAACTGGTTAAAAACAAAAAAAAAGAACTATTGCCGATTTTCTGGGTTTGCTTTTGCCTTTACATCGAAGCTTACGATTCTCAACCGGTCTAAGCTTAGATTGAAGTACCAAGAAAATTATCAATAGTTAGCAAGTGGTCTGATGAGTTGCGTAGCGCCAACGAAACGATCGTCCCCACAGCTGCTACTTGTCTATTGACAAGTTCTTTTTGTTGTTTTTAGCTACAGTCGAGACTTTGATTTTTATAAATCGGAGCCGACTGAGACCTCAAGTCTGCAATTACGAATGTCTTATTAATATATTTTACTTTTTTTTAGCTTTATATTTGATTTACTTACTTTCCATAATATAAAGAATGAGCAGACGCTGTGGTATAAGGATAAGATCACCGCCCCCCACACCAGGCAGCTGGACAATTGTGCGTCCTTGATACCTTCACTTACCACCCGAGCCTCGTGATTCGTAACACGAACGCCATTAGTTTCTCGCATTATTCCTATATTTCACTACACTTGCTGTGAGTTATAAGAACCACTAGATTGTACTGACCATAGTCTAACATAAACAGCTCTGGAAGCCATGTTTTTCCATTAATTAATACTTTGACCGTTCCTTAACCTTATAATAATTAAAAAAAAAAAAAAATTATTAAATTTATTAAAAATAATGAAACAAGTACATTTACGGTTATCCACTATCTGATTCTGAGTAATGTTTGTAACTTTTATGATAATATCCCATTTGACTTTGCCTCTTTCTAAGTTGTGCGCTCGATATGTCTTCAGAAAAATCTTCTTTAAATCGTGTCCATTTTATAAGAGTCTCTGGAGATCTATATAAAAATATTAGTTTACCATATAAGTCTTCTTCAAGTCGATACTCCTGTGTTTCACGCACTAAATATATGTCGTTGCACAATTTTAAAACTCGATCCACATATGGTAAATCTTCAAACATTATTCTCCTGTGATTGTTTGTTATAAGGGAACGAATAATCTTAGAAATCACATAAACAGATGTAGTATAGATTCCTATTATGCTAATAAAATAAATTAATTATAAAATTAACAAATTTAATCAACTTAATTCGTTTTAAAACGTACCCAGCTTTTTCTAAAAAGCTCATTGCCGTGGGAAAAGATTTATCATTAAATATATATAGAACAACTCCATCATTACAGTTACTAAGTGGTAGAAACGACAAAATTGTAGAGTAAAATTTATCATCGCAGTAATCATACAATTCCCACCATTCTTTATCGTTAGTTTTCTTTTTTCGCAATATCATGGGGCGAGTAAATTTTCCTAAGGTTACAAAATATTTATAAAATAATTAACTTATGTTGACCTCAATACATTTAAATATATTTAAAAACAAAATTGTATTGAAATTATATCATTTTTAACAAGTAAGTAATACATTTTGAATAAAGATATCGTTATGATTTTATCAAACTAAATGTTAATAAATAATGTTTAATAAGAAATTAACCGGAAAACGTCTTAAACGCACAAAGAGTCGCATATAGACCTGGGGGTCATACTTTACAGGTCACAAAACTTTAAAGCCACCACAATGGTCAAGCACTCTGTCTTGCAGAAGGCAATGAAAATGGAGTGGCTACTCTCACCGCAAAACAAGCAGACTCTACATAATAAAGTTGCCATATATAAGACGATTTTATCTCCCATATGGAAACAAAATTAGGGTAGCGCAAATTAAGATTGCGAATCAGAAACAAGGACATCGAGAGGAACCCGATGGTCGGAGACGTTCTCCAAGATTAGGCAATCGGCTATGCGTAACGCCTCGAAAACCACCCTAATGCTTTGGCCAGACACCTTACAGGGAGACCCAGAACAAGAAGATTAAAAAGATGCCATCCAATCGACCTTCCTAAAAGGGTCATTACATAATACAAATAACATAATTTACATAACATAAAACACATAACATAATAAACAATATACACAAGAATATAAAAGTAAATATGTATGTAGGATATCGTTTAGGTAGCATTTTATCTTTCTGTTTTTGTTTTCAATATGTAATTAGATTATGTTGCCTCAGCGGTAAGAGAAAGCTAGTTTAAATCAAATAAACATTTTTAACAAAAAAAAAAAAAATGTTAAATAAAGAACACAACTTGTTCAGGAGGGGGGTGGCCAGGAAATCCTCCGCAAAAGGATCAATACAAGTTTTTCCCACAAAGTAGAAAAAATCCAAAAATTGGGCGTCGAAATGTGACGACATTCGTTTGGGTACTCACTAATCTTAGCCTAAGGGCCCGCTGCCGACCAAGAAGCCCAGCTTAACAGCACGAGAGCGGCAGAGCGGGAAATTAGAACGGTGAATTAGAACGGCTGAGCCGTCCCTAAGCTCGTATGGAAGCGAGCGACGATCGGGAACACGGGTGCGTGCGATTGGAAATTCCGAGGAACGGAGAGCCGGCGAGCGTTGCTAAGCTGGGAGCGCTTGAGCTTTTGGAAGCTAGGTGGGCAGAGGGGGAACGTTCTCCTCCCCCTTGCAATAACTCAGGTTGCAATAAACCCGTGCAACGCTCTGGTGTGGCGGAGCTTCAAGTCGCATCAGAGCGCTCCGTAGGACGTTGATGCCGGAGCGACGACTAGGGCGAACGCCACCGGCGTAGGAACGGCAGCGATGAGAGGCGGATGAGTGCCATGGAGGGCCGGGAACCTGCTGTACGATGATGAGGAGTTATCGAATGCCATGATCGGGATGCATCACTGAGCGCGAAGCTGATCGGTACTGAGCGCACGAAGACATCGAATTTTCCATAGCGGATGAGCTTTGGCAGACTCGGCAACGGTAGGACTAAGTACCTCGAGTACGTCTGCTTTCCAGAGCGATCGCGGTGTATGGAAGTGAAGCCTTCGTAAGTGATCTGGATTAAAAAAGTATGACATTGAGATGAGTTATAGTCAATAATGTTCAAACTAGAAGTATGGGGGTGACCGATACTGCGAGCGGAGTGGATGCTCTGGACGGTCATGCGGATGCAGAAGAGTGTGGTGGTGCTGATTGCACGTCTTGCATCGGTCACCGCTGCGGCCTCGGAATGTTCGTGGCCCAAGCAGTTTGAACAATAGCGGTTGGCGAGAGCCGCACGGAGCCATTTATCAGCGCTGTTGGCATTTCCGGGGCGGGTGGGATCCGCTGCAGACTCGGCAACGGTAGGACTGCGTACCTCGGGTACGTCTGCTCTCCAGGCCAGCAGCACTGCGAGTGACAAGGTATTTTTTCGGTGAACCGTTTGACGAAACGGCAATTCGTGTCGAGAAGACAGACAAACCGCCCGCAGCTGTTGTAGACACTGTTACTTTTGGAACCGCCCAGAAGCAGAGACGGAAGTATGTCAGCTCCAATTAGGACGTTGATTTCAGGACTCTCGAAGAACGTTGGATCTGCTAAGGGGAGATCAGGAAGCTCCTTTCGGAAATCTCTCAGAACTGGATATGATGGAAGTTTTCCAGTGAGTTGAGGAAGAACATAAGCAGTCGTTTTTAACTGCAGCCCGGTTCTGGAGGGAGCGCGAATTGAGAAATTGCAAAGCTTTGTGGCTTGAGCGGCAATTGTATCGTTGAGACCGGAAACTTGGGTCTGCACTGTCTGGAATGGAAGCTTGACGCGATTGAAAAGCCTCTCTGTAATAAAAGTTGCTTCGGAACCTGAATCGATTAGAGCTCACGCTTGGAAGTTTTGGCCAAGATGACAGATATAAATAATCGGCGTGCCTAGCAGGACAGCTTTGGATCCTGACGCAAAACAGACTTCCACATTTCAGTGGTCGTCGCACTGGGTGCGGGTCGTGGACTAGATGGAGCGTAGGGTCTTGGAACGGGAGTCGTAGGATTGTCGCGATGCAGCAGAGTATGATGCCGGCTGTGGCACGTAAAGCAGGAATGGGCACTAGAACAGTCCCGTTCCTGGTGCCCTCGAGGAAAGCAATTTGAGCAGATTTATTTTCTTCTAATGAAATCTCTCCGCTCATTGACATTCATGTCCAGGAAAAGCGGACATATACGGATAGGGTGGTCTTCTCTGGAACATAGATTATACCTTCTTGGTGTTGGAGCCACCCTAGCTTCATAATAATAATAATTCTTCCTTTTGTGTTGTGTGCATGCTACTTGTCTATTTTGTGCTATTTAAATCAATTTAAATTTCATTTTAGTTTGGGCTGCTGCGGTTGCTTTGCATTTTGCTCTTTTTGCATTCCCTTTTGTTCGTTTAGCGTTTGTTGTTTGTTTGCGTTGCCGCGACAGCTATAAACGGTTCTACTCAGTGCTTATCTCACACTCTCCCGCTCTTTGCCCCCCCCGCTCTTCTAGTTCCGCTGCATTTAATCCCTTGCACCCTCTCTTAAATAGTGGAGGTACAGTGGTAAGTCCTTATAATGTCCCTTAATATGGTCTGCTTCGCTAAAAATTGTAAGAAAAATATTACTTACGGTGAATTCACCATCACCTGTTGGCTGTGTGATAACATAGTTTATGCCAAGTGCATTGGTGTTGTTGCACGGACAGTAGATGACGTGGCCAAAAATATCGGCGTACGTTACTGCTGCGAGGCCTGCCGCGAGGTGGAGAGGGAAATGATGTCTTTTATGCGGCAAGCCAGGGGTGGTTTTAAAGAGCTATTATTGAGTTTTCGCAAAACTCTTGGCGCTGGATACTCAATTTAATAGCCTCAAGCTATTAAATGAGTCTCCTAGGCGCAAAAAAACGCAACTGGTGGGCAGCATCTAGGCGGATCCCAGCCACCAGTGATAGGTTCTTAACAGCAGCCTCTCTCGACTCTGCCCCCGACCCCGGGACAAATTACAAGAATCCTGAGATCGAGCGAGATTCGGTATCCGAATGCGTTGCGGGTGAGACCGTGCCCTCGTTTTGCCCAGTTCCGTTTTCTCCACTGGGGGGTCCCAACTGTTTTCCTCTCAGAGCCCTAATCCAAGTCCCTGCCAGGGTATCAGGCCCGGACTACCGGCCGAAAGTGGTATGGTGGCTCAGTCTGCCGTGCCAAAACCCCTTACGGCAATTCCACCAACAAAACAGCTATTTGTTTCGCGGCTTTCCCCTGATCAGACATCGGAAGATGTCATAGCTTTTATCCAAGGCAAAGTAAAAGTCGATAGAGAAAAAATTAAGGTGAAAAATTTAAATTTTTCTTATCCTAGGAACATTTTGTCTTTCAAGATAAATGTTCCTGACGAAGTCTTTGGCACTCTATGCTCTGCCTAAACCTGGCCACAGCATGTGGTTGTCAAAGAGTTTGAAGGTAAGAAAAAGAAAAAGCGGCCTGTAGGAATTACTCTTCCTAGGCCAGATTTTCCCAATGCGCCTTCTATGCCTGTCAATTCCGTCCCAAAAAATTAACCAACTCCCTTGGTATTTCCTATCAGAATGCAAGAGGCTTACGCAGTAAGCTTCCTAAATTGTATTCTGACAGCGTCACATTTGCTTCCCAAGTTATTGTGGTCACAGAAACCTGGTTAAAGCCGGAGATTCTGAGCTCCGAAGTTTTTCCAGCTGCGTTCACAGTATACCGGCTAGATCGGCCTATCAGACGTGGGGGAGGTGTCCTTATAGCGGTCGACTTCACTCTCACGTCCGAATTAATAACTTTCGAGGAATCCAACAATGTTGAATTCCTTTGCGTGAAGCTATCAGTTAATGGTAGTTCCATTTTCGTTACATGTTCCTACATTCCTCCATTTTCGGAACTTCCTATTTATTGGAACCATCTTTCCGCTATTCAGTTGGTCTCCAAAAGACTTTCGGATAGGGACCATTTAGTAGTTCTTGGTGATTTTAACATCCCAGGGGCTATTTGGTCCCTAGATAATTCCACTAACACACTTCTTACGACAACACATCATGATTTTATTGCTGGCTTGTTTAACATTTCGCTGTCCCAAGTCAATCATGTTCGAAATTCCTTAGAGCGCTTGCTTGATCTTTGTTTTGTCTCAGATCCGGAAAGAGTTAGTTTAGCTAGGGTGGCGCCCCTGACGCAACCCGAAGATCCCTATCATCCCACTTTCGATGTGACTATCGATATGGGGACTGTTTCACGGAATAAATCTGACAGTCCAGCCCAAGAAGTCTTCTGCTTTAGCAAGACGGATTTCGTACGGCTGAATAATTTCATAATTGATTACAACTGGTCCGATCTATACACATGCACTGACATGGCGGAAGCCGTTGATATTTTTTATCGTGCTATAAATTCATTTTTTATTGAATGTGTTCCGTTATACTGTCCGTCTACATCAAACAAGCCTCCTTGGTTTACCAAAGAGTTGACCCGCCTCAAAAATAGAAAATCAAATCTGTATGCTAAATATCAACGTATCGCTTCTCTGATTGTCCTATCTAGTTATTTATCAGCTCGATCCACTTTTACCGTGTATAACGCGCAGTGCTACAATAATTATTTGACTCGTTGCAGATCCCAGTTTTCTGAGGACCCAAAACAGTTTTATAATTTTGTTAAATCTAAGCGTAAGCCCACCACTCATCCTTTCTCGTTCTCTTTTGGTAATTCAACAGCAGATAATGATCAGGCGATAGCAGATCTTTTTGCTCAGTTTTTTCAAACCACTTACTCCAACTTAATAGACCCAAATCAGGCTTATTCTTACATCATCCCCAAATCGCATTCGACCTTCATCGAGTGCAGACGTGCCTACGGACCACCGCTACGCGGGGTTCATTCTTGTAGTGTTTTTCATGGTAAAAAACTAAATTCGGAACCCTAAACTACGTACTGTCAGTTAGGCCAAGCCCTACAGTACGTATGACATACGGACACTAGTGCGTGAGACGTGTTTTTGAGCTGCAAAGTTCATTTATATGGTGCCACGCGTAACAAGCTCAAAATAATAAGCGGCGATCAAAAGAATGAGCGTAGAACCTCTGTAAACCAAAGAAACGGTTGTTTCACTTATTTCTCAACTCGCGACAACGAAGCAGAAAAAACGTCTACCAAGCCCAACCCGGCTCTACTGACCGCCGATGACAAGAGAGCGCGCTCTTGCTCACCTGCCCTACTCACTCCAACTCCCACATCTTGAAGTTATCAATGCCAAACACCACCACCACCGGCTTCGATGGAAGAGGCATTAACAACAAGCAGTGCTGCAATTTCTGCAAACGCAGCAAAAGCAACAGCAACAGCAACAACTAAACCAACGACCAATATTGCGAAATCGGTGCCAACGGCCGCAGCGCCAAATCCAATGGTAACCAATACCGTGAGCTCCGATAAGCAACAAGCGGTTCCGGCCATACAGACTGGCATGGATCGCTACATCCAAATTAAGCGTAAGCTTAGCCAACATAACACGGTTGGTAACAAACCTAAGATCAACCGTGTCACCAAAAGCTACGACCCAAACAACTCCAACAGATTTTCTCCGCTAGCAGCTGATGAGAATAACCAAGCAGAGCCGGAGCAGGAGACTCAAAAACAGCCAAAGCCCCCACCCATCTATATTAGGGAGAAAAGCTCAAACGCCCTGGTCAACAAAATTGTTGCGCTGGTCGGGGACGGAAACTTTCATGTTGTTCCGCTTATTAAAGGGAACATTTGCGAAACAAAAATTCAAACCAAAACAGAAGAACACTTCCGGGCTGTGTCTAAATACCTGGAAGAATCCAAAAAGAATTTTTACACCTACCAACTAAAAAGCAGCAAGGGAGTGCGAGTCGTGTTAAAAGGAATTGAACCAGACGTCGCCCTCTCTGAGATAGTGGAAGCCCTGAAAGGCAAGGGTTTCGTTGCCAAGAATGTCAGCAACATTATAAATAAAAACAAACTTTTCAAAGTCGAACTGGAGCCAGAAAGTAAAACCCTGAAGAAGAATGAAGTTCACCCGATCTACAAGTTGAGGTTCCTATTGCATCGAAGAATAACCGTGGAAGAACCGCACAAACGCAACGCTCCTGTGCAATGCACAAATTACCAGGAGTATGGACATACAAGAACATACTGCACCCTTCGGTCAGTCTGCGTAGTCTGTGGAGACTTCCACAATTCCGCACACTGCCCTACGAACAAAGAAGACCCAAAAACGAAAAAATGCGGAAACTGTGGAGGAAACCATACAGCGAACTACAGAGCTGAAGAGTCGCATGTGACGAGCAACATCTACACGCCAACAAAATACACAAAATGTGTATTATAATTCAAAAACTACTCCAGAAGTATTTTTTGCCAAAGCAGCCAGATCCTCTTTTGGTCCGCTAAGTGCCCCCACGGGCATCTCCTACGCTGAAGCTCTACGAACAGGTATGCAAAATCCTCCCCCCTCAAACTCGGTAAACGCTCAGCAGGCCCCAGGGCAGTCACAAAACAACCTGGAATCCATGATGGTGACCATGCAACAAAGTATGATGGAACTCATGTCATTTATGAAAACGACCATGCAAACGCTCGTCCAGAATCAGAATATGGTGATACAGCTGCTTGTAGCACAACAGTCAAAATAATCAATGTCCAATCTACGTATATCCACGTGGAATGCCAACGGCGTCTCACGGCATAAACTTGAACTAACACAATTTCTAAACGAAAACCACATCGATGCTACTGGTTGAAACGCAGATACAACTTTCATATAAGAGGTTATACCTTCCACCGCACAGATCATCCAGATTGTAAAGCCCACGGCGGGACCGGCATCCTTATCAGAGAACGCATCAAACACCACTTCCACCAAAGGTTTGCAACGAATTACTTGCAAGCTACGTCCATTAAAGTGCAGTCAGGTAACGGCAACCTTTGCATTGCTGCTGTCTACTGCCCACCGCGCTTTACAATCTCTGAAGGTCAATTCATGGACTTTTACAACTCTCTTGGAGATCGTTTCATAGCTGCAGAAGATTACAACGCCAAGGACACACATTGGGGATCCCGCCTCGTGACCCCCAAGGGAAGACAACTGTATAACGCTCTCATCAATGTGAGAAATAAACTAGACTACGTTTCCCCTGATAGCCCCACATATTGGTCAGCAGACCCCAGAAAGATACCTGATCTAATTGACTTTGCAGTGATAAAAAACATCCCACGCAATTTAATAAACGCCAAGGCCCTTCCGGACCTTTCTTCAGATCACTCGCCGCTGTTGATAACCCTCCTTCAAAGCCCAGAAACTACAGATCGTTCTCACAGGTTGACATCGCACAGAACAAATTGGATGAAATACAAAAAGTATGTGAGTTCCCACATAGAGCTAGCCCCCCAGCTCAATACTGAAGCCGACAACGACTCCACCACCTCCGCTCTGGAAGAGGTACTTGTGACTGCAGCCAGGATCTCAACACCACAACAGAAGGATGTGCAAAAAATCAAATTCAAAACGAACCAGCAGATTGAACAGCTTATCCAAGAAAAGAGGCGTCTGCGACGGGCGTGGCAAAACAATAGATCGCCATGCTCAAAGCAACGTCTAAATGAAGCCACACGCAAACTAAGCCGGGCCCTGAAGCAAGATGCCGAAAATGCACAATTAAGATATATTGAGAAACTTTCACCAACCAGCACAAAGCATTCCTTATGGAGAGCTCACCCAAACTTAAGCTCTCCGACTGAAACCATTACCCCGATTAAAAAATCATCTGGTTGTTGGGCCCGCAGCGACAAAGACAGACAAGAAACCTTTGCCTCACATCTCCAGGGCGTTTTCCAGCAGGCTGCACATCTATTTGAACTACCGCAAAACCAAACTGAAACGGAATCTTCTCCAACATCATTTCGTGTGAACGAGATCACGAAGGTCATCAGGGAACTGAAGCCGAAAAAGGCTCCCGGCGATGACCTTATAACTCAAAAAATGATACTTGAACTTCCGAATTGTGCTATTGAGGTCATCTGTAAAATCTTCAATGGGATCATAAGTCTCGGCCATTACCCAACTAAATGAAAAAAAAACCTATAATTATAATGATACCGAAGCCCGGAAAAGACCACACGATTCCATCATCCTACCGACCAATAAGTCTACTATCATGTTTGTCCAAGGTATTTAAAATAAGCCTACTAAAGAGCATAATTCCTTATCTGGGAGCTCACAACATCATCCCAGCTCATCAATTTGGCTTCAGAGAAAAGCATGGAACTATAGAGCAAGTTAACAGAATAACATCAGAAATTCGCACAGCCTTCGAGCATAGAGAATATTGCAGCGCAATATTTTTAGACGTTTCTGAAGCATTCGACCGCGTCTGGCTCAATGGCCTCATGCACAAAATTAAAACACTCTTGCCGGCATACACACACAAATTACTTGAGTCGTATCTCTACAACAGAGTCTTCGCAGTGAGGTGCAACGCAACAACATCCGGCACCTATGCAATCGAAGCTGGAGTTCCACAAGGAAGAGCACATGGGCCTACCCTATTTGTCCTATACACAGCGGATATCTCCACAAGCAACCAGCTAACACTATCCACTTTTGCTGACGACATTGCGATCCTCAGCCGTTCCAGATGTCCAGTCCGGGCAACAACCCAGCTCGCCAACCACCTCAAGGTAGTCGAGATGTAGCTATCTGATTGGCGTATTAAAATAAATGAACAAAAGTGTAAGCACATAACGTTCACTCTAAACAGACAAACATGCCCTCCGCTCTACATGAACAGCACGCAGATCCCCGAAGTCAACGTGGTAACGTACCTGGGCGTCCACCTGGACAGACGCCTAACATGGCGAAGACACATTGAATGCAAGAAAATTCATCTAAAACTAAAAGCCAGCAGCCTCTACTGGCTCATAAACTCCCGATCGCCCCTGTGTCTGGACTACAAGGTCCTGCTCTACAACTCCACACTGAAGCCAATATGGACGTATGGCTCCCAGCTCTGGGGGAACGCGTGCAGTACCAATCTAGACATCATACAGCGCGCCCAATCAAAAATCCTGAGAACTATCACTGGGGCACCATGGTATATTCGCAATGAAAACATCCACAGGGAGATCTCGGCATTCCTGCAGTTAAGAACGAAATAGAAAAACAAAAAGCGTCCTACAAGGAAAAACTCTCTGTCCATCCAAATCCTCTAGCATGGGACTTGATACGGGTTTCCAGAAGAAGCCGTCTACTACGCAACGACCTTCCAACCCAGCCATAATTAGTCAGGGCCATTTACTCTGTACCAGTCTCATGACTGCTGGTTAGGTAGTATTGTAAGATTTGATACACTTATTTTTAGTCTCATAAATGAGAAGATTCAATAAATAAAAGCAAAGCCTAAAAAAAAAAAAAAAAAAAAAAAATAATCCCCAAATCTAACCAAATCTAACCAAATCTTCAGTCCTACCTTAAACGAAAGCTCTCTTCTTAGGGATCTTCATCGTGTTAAGCCAGTTTTTTTACCAGGTCCCGACGGAATACCAGGCTGTGTGCTTGGGAATTGTGCCGAAGCCCTGTGCAATCCACTTCTCAAATTGTTTACCTCATCCTTAGAAACCTCCCACTTTCCCCTTATTTGGAAGGAATCATTCGTTATTCCTCTCCACAAAAAAGGTAGCAAATTGGATGCCAACAATTACAGAGGTATCTCTAAGTTGTCGGCCATCCCTAAACTGTTCGAAAATATTATTACTCCTCATCTGCAGCACCTGTGTAGGTCAATTATTTCTCCATGTCAACATGGTTTTATTAGGCGAAGATCAATTACAACTAATCTGTTGAAGCTCACGTCCTTTATTATAAAGGGCTACCGAAATAACTTTTAGACAGATGTTATCTATACTGATTTCAGTAAAGCATTTGACTCTGTTAACCATTCTCTTCTTGTTCGAAAACTCGATTTAATGGGATTTCCGACTGATCTTCTTAATTGGATCTCATGTTATCTAAAAGGCAGGACGCAGAAGGTCCTTTTCGAAAATAAACTATCTAATGTTCTTAGGGTTACATCTGGCGTCCCGCAAGGGAGTCATTTTGGTCCCCTACTGTTTACATTATTTATCAACGATCTGCCCGAAGTTTTGACCAACTCCAGAGTACTTATGTACGCTGATGACGTCAAGCTTTGTGTGCAATATAACGATGCTACTTGCCAATCAGACTTACAGACAGATCTTAACAATTTTTTAAGTTAGTTAATTTAATTTATTGGTAAATAAATTCCTACCGCTACAAGTTAAAAACTTATAAATTAGTGCGATAGTCACAACGGGTCAATTATAAAATTTTCATATCTGTCTTAAAACTACACAAGATTGAAATACATGTATATCTTATTCTAACAATTTGAATGTCCTTATGTTATAATTGAAGATTTATTTTATTATGTCTAGTTTATGTTTTCATTTCTATAAAACTTTATTAAATTATTCTTAATGATTTTAAATTTTGAGGAAGTTCATTTCACAAGCGAATAGTGTGAATAAAAAAGTGGCGTTCAGAAGACGAAAGATTATGACGAAAATTAATGAGATTATTGGTTCTTGCTGATGTTCCAAATTTTAGTTTTTCAAATAGATAACTGGGCTCTCTGGTATTTATTACCTTATGCAAAAGAATTAGATTTCTGGTATTGCTCCAAATTTTAAAGTTCAATCCGTATATGCTATTGGCCATTGCCGTAATGGGATCACCTCGTTTAATATTGAATATGTATCTTGCAATGTTGTTAAATGCAACGTTTAATTTGTGTTGGGAGGCAGCATCACAGTTCCCGAAAATTTCTATCCCATAACTTAGAGAAGGTATGAGATACGCCTTTGCAATCATAAGCCGAATATCAGCCGATAGGTACTTTTGTGTCATGTACAGTTGCCTAAGTAGGCCGTATTTTTTCCCGGATACCCTTATGACATGTGCACTCCATGAAAGGTTATTAGTCATGGTAATACCTAGATTAACAACTTGCTCAACATACTCAATACAGCCATTATTAATACGAAGACTAGGAAGATTTGAAATATTTGACGATCTTTTACTAACAATTAAACATTTACATTTTGACGGATTAAGGGAGAGTCCATTCATGTTTGCCCACTTACTAATATTTGACAATTCAAGGTTACATACATCTACACAGTCAAAAATTCTAGCAACAGGACAACTAACATACATTTGAACATCGTCAGCATACATATGAAGAGAACCATTGGTTAATACACTCGGGAGGTCATTCACGTACATAGAAAACAGTAGTGGACCAAGAACAGAGCATTGAGGTACACCTCGCGTCAGGATCATATCGTCAGATGGTCCAGTGTCAGTGATCACAGTTTGCGATCTGCCATATAAATATGACGAAATTAATTTAACGGCAGTGTCCGCGAATGAGAAGAATTTTGAAAGCTTCGTACATAAAATTTCGTGGTTAACGTGTCAAAGGCTTTGCTAAAGTCCAAAAGAGTTAATAACGTCACATGTTTGTCATCAAATTTGTGTCTAATGCTCTCAGTTATATCTATTATTGCAGTGGTACAGCTTCTAAATTGTCTAAAGCCATATTGGTTATTGCACATTAGGGTGTTTTGTCTCAGAAACCAGTTGATCTGTTTGGCCAAAAGTTGCTCAAAGACTTTGGATAGAAATGGCAGTATGGATATCGGCCTAAATTCGCCGTTAGTTTTTGGGACAGGAACAATTTTGGCTGATTTCCAGCAGGTAGGGAAACTAGACATAGTCAAAACGGAATTGAACACATATGTTATTTTGTCTAAAATCTTTGGCAATATAATTTTTATAAATTTGGGATGAACATTATCAAGCCCAACAGCACTCGATTTTACAGAAAGGACTGATTCTAGAACGTCACACGGCGAAACACACATAAAACTAAAGCTATTATCACAGATATTATTCACAGTCGTGTCCAAATAAGGGTTAGTCAATATTTCAGGTACGTTTGATTGCAGTAATTTTCTGTTGAGATCATTGGGGTCTATGTCTAATTTGCTATTGTGGTTTGATTTTCCGATTCCCAACATTTTAAGTTCTCTCCATTTTTGTTTCATTGTCATTGTACTGGTAAATTTTTAGAGCGAAATAATTGCTCTTTGCATTGGCAATCATCAAGTTAGCAGTCATTCTCAAAGACTTAAATTCGTCATAGTAACTTGCAATTTTGTATCTTTTCCAGCGTCTAAAGGCAATATCGCGTCGATTGATCATTGCAGCAATACCATTATTGAACCACAGATTATCTTTGGCTTTAAGAACCTTTTGCTTAAGTGGCACAAACCTTTCGTACATTGAGACAATGCAGTACGTTAAATAATGCAGTTGGGAGTTAACGTCACTAAAATTGTACATAGGGTTCCAATCATAAGTATCCAATTCATGACTTAGAAGTTCAAAGTCAATGTTCCTAAAGTCCCTATAGAAAATTGTATGGTCAGTACAGTTAGGGTTAAATTCGTACGTCAAATATATTAGGTCATGTTTTGAGAAAGCCGGCACTGAGACCTGGTCATAAAGAAGAATTCTGTCTGTATTGCTGACAAAGAAGACATCTAGAAGTGTATTTGAATTCGTCGTAAAATGTGTTGGGAGGGTCTTATTTACTAGTTGTAGTCCAAGACTTTCCATTTCAGAGTTTAATTGTCGTTCCCTTAGCATATTACTATTCAGGTCCCCAGTTATTAAAACGTCAGTGTATTCGGAACATAAAGAAGATACCTCGTCAATAAATTCACTACAGTCAATCGTTCTGTGTGGCCTGTAGACACATCCAAGGAGCATATTCGATGAGTTTCCACGCCCATGTACTTCCAGGAAAAGATATTCTATTGAACTGCCAGAGGGTTGTTTGATTACTAATTTGGTTTTTAAAGTTTTCTTAATATAGATGGCAACCCCTCCAGCATGCCCCTCGCGGTTAGATCTATAAAGGCCATAACCTTCACATTCAACTAGGACATCACTAAGTTGAGGGACAAACCAAGTTTCACTAACACACACAACATCAACATTAGATTTAATAAACAAATACCGGAACTCATCAATTTTTTTGCATAAGCTTTGAGCGTTAATATGGCATATACGCAACCCTTCTTTTTGTTTTGCAAGAACCCTAATTACTGCACTACTACTCGCCCTGGATGCTGTTAAATCAAAGCTATTGAATTAAAATAATAAATTAAACACACGCAATTTAAGAACTATAACATAATTACAAAAAAAGAATTCTATTAAACTGATCTCTCTTAAAGAACTTAGCCTATTAAACCTACATAAGAGACAAATACTAACGAAAAAGAGTTCCCTCTCTTAGTTGCTCTTCAGCATTTCCAGCAGACGAGATATCCAGAGATAGCGATGGATTAGCTTGAAGGTCGTGGAGCTTCTGCATGCTATCAATACGCATTATCTCTGCGTCGGCTCCCTCGTATTGGGTGACATGGACGACCGCCCGTCGTGTAAACACCCAGTGCAGACGCTTAAGCTTTTTTAAGCGCATGGCCTCTTTAAAGATAGCGTAGTTCTCTCTTGAAAGCTGCTCATTTAAGTAGAGGGCTGCCGGGGAATTGATAACCAAAAGTTTTAGGTTTAGTGGCTGCTTAAATTCTTTTCGGTATGCACCAGCCGCACGCAGCATCGCGGCCTTATCTCGCACGTGTTCAAATTTAATAATAATGGCCGGATCCACGGCTAGATTAGATCGCCGCGGCTTTATCCGGAAAATATCGCGGATCTTAGGCGGTGGCGTGAGTTTCAGGCTTAAGCATAGGGAGTGGATCAGAGTTTTTAAATTTTTGCCTTCACCATAGGGGACTCCGTGGACTCGCAAGTCTGCCGCGATGCAGGCGTTAGCCTGAGTAGCCACCTGAGCCTCCACTTCTCCGAGACGCCCACCCAAATGTTGAGCCTCCTGAGCAGAGGCCTCCAGCTGCAACAACCGCTTCTTCAGCTGCTCCACACCGGCGACTTCTCTTTCCAGCTGGAGCACCCTTTGAGTGAGTTTTTCAATGGTCTCACTCATCACAGTTACCTTTTCGCCCAGCTCTTGTAGTATGCGGCTCTCGGATGCTTGAACCGCATCAGTTATTGTGGCTGATATATTGGCTGTTTGTTCGGCTAGCTTGTTCTCGATGATGTCCAGTAATTTAGGACACGGCGCATCAGAGGGTCGATCCTTCTTTAAGTCCGTGGACGTAGCTTCACGCTGGCGCTTGGGTGCTGGAGCCATTTGTTTGTGTGCGTGCGACGGATTATGCTTTGTCTTCTGTGTTCTTCCTTGCCACTTCTATTTGAGTGTTTTATGTTTCGTTTGCTTGGTACTTCGCGCGCAAACAAAAATTATTTTTGCACTTTTAATTATTTTTATAGTGTTTTTTAAAGTGTTTTCAATCGGTTCAGATAAAAAACTGAGTGATTTTTGGAATTAAATGTATTTTCCACCACAAAAAGTGAGATTACAAAGGATTTTAATTATTTTCACGGAGCGGTCATAAAAATACGTCTTTCTCTGACTTTCTCTCTCTTTTTCAAACATGGTGCTGCGTGAACTTATTAAACTTAAACGGCTCTAAGTGCAAGCTAATGACATTCTCCCGTGTCACTCCTAAGCCTGCAACTTATACGCTAAACGGCTGCTCTTTGGAAAAAATTAATATAGGTGATGATTTAGGTGTCCGTCTGGATCCTAAACTTGACTTTATCGATCATATTTCGTGCATGGTGAATAAAGCCAGGGGTGTGCTTGGTTTCATTAAACGGTGGTCGAAGGAATTCAATGACCCCTATGTTACAAAAACGTTATATACTTCACTTGTTCGTCCTATCTTAGAATATGGATCTTGCGTTTGGAGCCCTCAGTATGGCGTCCATAGTATACGCATAGAATCGGTTCAAAAGAACTTCTTACTTTTCGCTTTACGCGGTTTAAACTGGGATGCAAACCAGAGGTTACCGTCTTATTCTAGTAGACTCTTACTAATTAACCTATCCTCCTTATCTAATCGTAGAACCATGCTAGGGATTACATTCTTATACAACTTAATCCGTGGTGACGTGGAAAGTACTGACTTGCTCGGTCGGCTAAATTTTCACGTACCAATAAGAAACACTAGGTCCTTTTTACCATTAGTTTTGCCCCACTGTAGAACATCCTTTGAACTGCATGAACCCTTTAGAGTCCTCTGTGAAAATTATAACGATTTGTACACAATAATATCGAATGTTGATTGCCTCCCAAAACTAAAAACTGCAATCTTAACCTACTTAGTACGCATGCAAGCAACCAATCCGGCAGTACGCCAGTAATAGTTTCCCCGCATCCTTTTTTTTTAATTTCTTCGCGTTTACTAATTGCTAACAGAACAAGCACGTGCTTGGTGTCGCAAGTTCCACTTGATATGTACTGTACATAGTGCATCAACGTCTTGCATATGAATTGAGCCTACGCACCGGTGGATTGGCATTTGCTGACCTTGGCGGAAAATGCCCAGAGCCGCTAGGTCTGACGTCGTAGATGGCCTCCAAAGTGCGATGGCGCTCGGTCAGAAACGCGTCCAACTCACGCCAGGTTAGAATTTCTGAATTACATACCTGCAATGGAGGACATTTGTAAGGCGGTCAAACAACTTTGAATTATGTCTTGCAGCGACTCCGGATTCTTGAGGAACAGCCTGGATGTTAAAAAGAATCTTTAACTGGCTGTTGACTAACAACCGCTTGTTTTCAAAACGGTCGGAAAGGCTTTTCCATGCTGAGACGAAGCCCTCGTTGGTCAGAGGGGCCTTTGAAACGATTGCATGTGCATCGCTGCTCGTCTTCAAAAGTAGGTGAAACAACCTCTTCAAGGGCGTGAGTCGGGAATTATTAATGAAAATAGCCGTCAAGAGGTCCCTGAAAGTGGGCCACAGAAGATAATCGCCTGTGAAGACTGTGAGGAGTCGTTTGACTCCCCACCAATACTGGCGGCGGCAACATCAACGGCCACAACACCGGCCAGAACAGCGGCCACACCATCAGCTGCCACGTCAACAACAACGGCCATCAGACGCCGGCCACAACAACGGTCATCAGCCGCCACGTCATCAACAACGGCCATCAGAAGCCACGGCGCCAACAATAACAATAGCGAGGCCGGTCACAGCAACGGCCAGCCGCACCATCGACAACAACAGCTCGCGCCCGCAGCCAACAACAACGACAGCCAGCGCCAGCTATCGACATCAGCAGCTCCCAAAGCCAACAACAACGGCGGTCAGAGCCAACAGCAGCAGCAATAACAACAAGCGCAGCCAGAAGCAATAACAACAGCGGTCAGTAGCCGGCAGCAACAACAGCAGCCAGCGGCAATAATAACTGCCGCCAACGCTCATGGAGAGCTATAACGAAGGCAATAACAACAGCGGTCAGTAGCCGGCAGCAACAACAACAGCAGCCAGCGGCAATAACAACTGCCGCCAACGCTCATGGAGAGCCGCAACAGCAGCTAGCAGCGAAATCAAAACCAAAACAAACCGGCGTCGGCCAAGAGCCAGCGGCCAACAAGAACGTGCTGAGGCTTCCGATGCCAGTCAGCACCAACCTGGTTGGATTTGCGGACGACGTCGCTATAGTGGTGGTAGCAAAGGAGCTAGCATCTGTGGAGGCGCGCGCGGACACGGCCATCCAAGCCGTAGAGTCGTGGCTGGCGGTTGCAGGTCTGGAGTTGGCGGCCCACAAGACGGAAGCGGTCCTAATCTCGAGTCGGAAAGCGGTGGAGACTGCTAGCGTGCTGGTTGGAGGGACGAGGATCCGGTCGCAGAGGGCGATCAAGTACCTGGGCGTCATCATCGACACCCGGCTGTCCTTCAAGGAGCACCTGGAGTACGTCCACCAAAAGGCTAGCGGTACGACTGGAGCGCTCTCCAGGATGCTGCCGAACACTAGAGGTCCAAGGCAGTACACGAGGAAACTCCTCTCATCGGTGGTGACCGCGCAGATCCTGTATGCGGCACCAGTTTGGGCTGAAGCTATTTCGGTCAAAAGCTACATGCGAGGAGTGGAGGCGACTTACCGGCTATGTGCCATCCGGATCGCATGCTCGTTCCGGACAATTTCGGAGGACGCGGCACTAGTGATCGCAGGGCAAGTCCCACTGACCGAGCTCATTAGGGAGAGGAAGGAGATCTCCGAATCCCTACAGGACAGGCGATTACCACAGTCTCACGCTGAGGTGAAGCATACCGCTAGAAGAAGGAGCATGGAGAACTGGCAAGCTCGATGGGACTCTTCTCCGAAAGGCCGGTGGACGCACAGGCTCATCCCAGACCTAGCGCGATGGGTTGATAGGGCGCATGGCCAGGTGAGTTTTTACCTCAGTCAGGTGCTTAGTGGCCACGGATGCTTCCGCCAGTACCTGAAGCGCTTTGGCCACGAGGCGGAAGACTGGTGCCCGGAGTGCGGCTCCGGCATAGTGGAGGATGCGCACCACGTTCTCTTCGAGTGCCGCAGGTTCGGCCTCGAGAGACAGGAACTGGAGGAAGCAGCGGGATCCTCGATTAGCGCCGAAACTTTGGTGCCGAGGATGCTGGAAGACCCAAAAGTTTGGGAAGCGGCAGAAACATTTGCCGCACACGCCATGAAGACCCTCAGAGCGATGGAGCGAAGGCGGAAGGAGCGGCCGGAGTAGGGGCCTCCACGCCCGCGAAGCAATGCCTGGCGGCGGTACCGCACGGCGTGAGCTTCTATTCCCAAGTACCTGTTCCGTCTTGTCCTAGTTGTAACTTTAAGTGTATTATAGTTTATTAGTATTGTAAGATGGAATAAAAATAATTGGAATACAAAAAAAAAACACACACACACTCAGAGAGTGTGAAGTGAAGTTGCCGAGTACGGATGCACCGCGGAGGCGCTCCCGCGTAATCCGCGTTGTGTGTGGGCTGCGGCATGTCCCCAACGAACCTGGGTGCAGGCCGGACGAGTGAGGCAGTGGGGAACACTCACCTGCAGCGGCAAGTCTTGGATGTCCACGGATGACCAAGTAAATCCGAATTACAAAACCTGTGATTTGGGCCGGCGGCGAGAGCGGAGAGAGCGGAGAGAGTGGTGAGAGCATTCCTTCCAGTTTCTTGCCCCATTGTTGTTGCCTCCTCCAGTCCAGTGCAATATTCCTTCCACGGCAAATGTGGCTGCCCCCGCAGCACATGCCAGTCACGCCAGCTGATGGACAGATCAGCTGCGATCCAGTGTTGGGTAGCCCCCAGTTCTGCATCGGTCTGGCAACCCCTCGTCGCCACCAGGTGAAGCTGAGCGGATCCACCCAGCAGTTGGCGCTAGTGCGCCAACCTTAGCTGACGAAAGCTGCATGCTACAGCACGTACATGCCAAACACCGGTCCAGGAGGTAGCATACCTTTTAGGGCTGCTGCTCCTGATCCTTGGCTCGAGGAAGTGGGATCATCACGAAACTCGTGACCAAGGTCCGCACAGGGGATTAAATGGTGGTAAAGGTCAAGGAGCCGACCAACAGCCATCCCCTCCGCTCTGCGGTCCACCTTTAAAATCGGGGCTCTGGCGACCGAGCAGGGGCGGTATAACCCCCACCTGCTAAGTCTCGGGGAAACTCCTGACCATCGAGGGACCCCATAAGTGCACTCGCCTTTCCTCCACACTTCTCCACGTAGCGTCTGTCCCATAATGGGCGGCTATGTGATCTGCGTCTGCGCCACATTGGCCGGCAGAAGAACAAACCTGGCAGCAGGCTCTAGCTGCATTAAATCTCCCAAACCCAGGCAGCGTCTGACCCACATTGGGCGGCTACCTGGTCTGCGTCTGAGCCACATTGGCCGGCAGTGAAACATACCTGGCAGGAGGTATAAAATGCAGCCCTTGCATTGGGCCAAAATGCAAACAAAAATTGGAATGTCTTCGCAAAACGAGAATACTCCAGGTGGCAGCCACACATGTGGAAATCCACCCGCGGGAGACCCCGCGGCCAGGGCAAGGATTCTGGAGGCCCTAAAAAACATTCCCCCAAGCACTGACGTGGCGGTGGCTGACTTGGCCGCCACGGTAGTTAATACGCCAAGCCAAGACGATGAGAAAGATGACGGTCCAATGGCCTTTAGAAGGAGCAGCAGGGTTTTAAGATCCCCGCTCCTCCCAGCGAGCAAGGCCCCGGTACCGACAGCAGGAGAGAATGCGGACTCCCAAACTCCCAGAAGGACACGGGACGCCGCCATCCCAGCAGGCTCTCAGCGAGATACGCCACCTAAGAGATGCAGGGAATCCCAGTGTCTCAAAAACATCGCGGAGCTGGGAAAGATCCTGGATGATGTCCTCGACGACATCAATAACACAGGAACACAAAATTAAACTTTGTGAAATTTCCACGAACCATTTCAAGTTTTCCATGATATTTGGGTGCTCCTGAGTAAAAGTCCCATACAAAATTATTTTCCATCACCTACAGGTTTCGCGGTATACCTAAGAATACAAAAAACCTATGTTTGCCGACATTTTGAATAACGTGGCCTATATAATTGGACTTACCTTTATTATTTTTGGTAGGACCTACTCTCAATACATCACGGCACTACTAAAAAATAGTCCCAATCGTGGACCATTGTCCATGTCTTTGGAATTCGACGCCAAAGTTGAAACTCCCAAAATTTTCAACATTTCTGTTATGAAAAAACAATTCTGAGAATTAAATCTTCCATGGGACTAATTTTAAATTTTCATTGAATCTATTGCTCATTGTATTCTTTAATTTCGGTTTAAAGCGTTTTCATGAGGACATTTTATTGGATTTATTAAACGAATAAAACCGATTTTTTGGTTTTATTATCTACTACTATTTGCTGTCAAATTTCAAATAAGTACCTAAGAATATTATTGTATATTAAATAAAAAGGTCTTCCGAACATAACATTTTTAAGACAGCTTAGTACCCAGCGATAATCCTTACATATTTAAGTTTAGTCAAAAAGAAAAAATGTATATTATATATAAAAAGAAACTAATCTACTACTATTTTATAGGTTGCCTTGACTTATTTGAAATTTGACAGCAAATAGTAGTAGATAATAAAACCAAAAAATCGGTTTTATTCGTTTAATAAATCCAATAAAATGTCCTCATGAAAACGCTTTAAACCGAAATTAAAGAATACAATGAGCAATAGATTCAATGAAAATTTAAAATTAGTCCCATGGAAGATTTAATTCTCAGAATTGTTTTTTCATAACAGAAATGTTGAAAATTTTGGGAGTTTCAACTTTGGCGTCGAGTTCCAAAGACATGGACAATGGTCCACGATTGGGACTATTTTTTAGTAGTGCCGTGATGTATTGAGAGTAGGTCCTACCAAAAATAATAAAGGTAAGTCCAATTATATAGGCCACGTTATTCAAAATGTCGGCAAACATAGGTTTTTTGTATTCTTAGGTATACCGCGAAACCTGTAGGTGATGGAAAGAGCACCCAAATATCATGGAAAACTTGAAATGGTTCGTGGAAATTTTTGGCTGTGTACCTGTGTAACAAGCAGGTCCGGCACATAACCTTGGTTATGAAGACCAAGCTGGCGAGGGTAAAGGACCTGCAAGCCGACATAGGGGAGTGGCTCAACTCTGCTCGGAAAACTGAGGAGACGGACCGACCCGAAACTGCAGTAGCATGCCACAACTGTTTCCAGGGCGGGAACAAGATTGAGAGCACTCAGAGGCGGGACGCAGCACAGCAGACGCCCAAGGTCTGGAGCAAGGACGGCGCAACACAGACGGAGGCGCGGCGAGCCCCGACCACTACAGAGAAATCGCAAGTAACGGCGGCCAACCCGAGCGCGAAGAACCCGCGGCGCGCCCCCACGCTGGCTGAAGCTGCTAAGCAGGGGAAACTTCCGCAAGAGGGACACCCGCGGCCAGCGCGCCCAAATCCAGGGCACCCAACCCGCCGCAGCCAATCGGCCCAGCGACTGAAGGCCCAGAAGCCGAGGGAGGCGCCTGGAAATCCTTCACGAGGAGGTAGAGGTGGCGAAGAATAGCGCTGAGAGCGCAGCGTCATTGCGAACGAGCATAGCGCAGGTGCTTGGTGAAACGGCGGAGGTTCGGGCGATGTCAGAGGACTCAAAGGTCTCGGTGCTCGAGATCCGAGAGCTGGACGCCTTAGCCAAAGAGCCCGAGATTGTGGCCGCGATCGCGGAGCAATTCAGCTTGGATGGGGCCAAGGTCAAAGTGCGAAGCCTCCGCCCGTGCTATGCAGAGTCACAGACGGCAGTAATTAGCCTCCCGTGCCCCCTGGCAAAGGCGGTGCTCAAGAGAGGTTCTCTACGCATAGGCTGGACTTCCTGCACGATCAGGGAGAGGACAGGCCCCCCAAGATGCTACCGGTGTCTCGAGGCTGGCCACCTGGCCGCAAACTGCAGAAGCGCGACCGACCGGAGCGGCTGCTGCATAAAATGCGGGGAGAGGGGACACAAAGCCGCTAAGTGCCCCAACGAGGCGAAATGCTTCCTCTGCGCTGCTTCCGGCAAGAAGGAGACGAGGCACCAGGCAGGCAGCAAAAGCTGCCCGTTCAGGAGCTCCAGTAGCAGTGGCGCCGTCCCCCGTAACGCGCCATGCAGTTGATTCAGCTGAACCTGAATCACTGCAGGGCAGCGTATGACCTGCTGATGCAGACGGTGCGCGACCTGGACGTGGATGTGGCGGTGCTCAGCGAGCCATACAAGGCTGCAAGCACACATGGTTGGGCCATGGACCGGACTGGCAAAGCTGCGCTGTGGATGTGCGGGCGGGAACCCGCTCACATGTCCGACGTCAGATCGGCGGATGGCTTCGTTCGCGGTAGAGTAGGCGGGGTGTGGGTGTACAGCTGCTACCTGGCACCAAGCCTCACCCTGGAGGCCTTCAGCAGTATCATCGACGAGCTCAGCGACGACATCCGGGGACGGAGCAACTCACTAGTGGGCGGCGACTTCAACGCTTGGGCTCAGGATTGGGGGTCGCCCTCAACCAACGCCAGAGGCCGCATCATCCTGGAGGCCTTCGCCTCCCTGGATATCGCTCTGCTCAACGAGGGTACCCAGCATACTTTCAACAGAGCGGGAGCAGGGTCCGTGATAGACCTCACTTACGATAGCAGTGCACTAGCCTGCCTAGCCAGGTGGAGGATCAGCGAGATCTATACAGCCAGCGATCATGAGGCCGCGGGAGAAGCGTCGTCGTTCAGACCCATCTGTCTGCTGGACACGATCGGGAAAGTCTTTGAGAAGATTATCGTGGCGAGGCTGGAGGCTGCTATAGAGCGCGCTGGTGGACTCTCGGAAAACCAGTTCGGCTTCCGGAAACGGAAATCGACCCTGGACGCCATCGAAGTGGTCACCAACTTGGCCGCGAATGCCATCGCAGGCACTAGATGGAAAAACGGCGCTAAGGAGTACTGCCTAGTGGTAACGCTGGACATCCGGAACGCGTTCAACTCTGCGGACTGGAGGCGGACACTGGAGGCCCTCGAAGCCTTTAACATCCCCGGTTACTTACTAAGGATTATCCGCAGTTACTTCAGCGAGAGGACACTCATCCTGGATACCACCATTGGCACCAGATCGCACGAGGTCTCAGCCGGAGTCCTGCAGGGCTCCGTTTTGGGGCCTCTGCTCTGGAATACTATGTATAACGGAGTACTAAACCTCCCGCTATCCGAAAACACCACCATAGTCGGCTTTGCCGACGACGTGGCGCTGGTGGTCGTAGCGAAGGACCTGGCAGAGGCAGAGTCAATGGCAAACAGCGCGATCCGAGCGGTTGAGTCCTGGTTGGCAGTCGCTGGCCTTGAACTGGCCTCACAAAAGACGGAAGCAGTGCTGATATCTAGCAGAAAGCGCGTGGAAACGGCCGAGATTCGGGTTGGCGGCCTGCCAATTACCTCGCAGCGCGCGATAAGGTACCTGGGCGTCTATCTGGATACCCGCCTCTGCTATAGAGAGCACTTGGAATATATCCACGGAAAGGCTAGCGGAACAGTAAGAGCCCTCTCTAGAATCCTGCTGAACACCAGAGGCCCCAAGCAGTGCAAGAGGAAGTTGCTCACGAGTGTCGTCACTTCGCAACTCCTCTATGCAGCCCCGGTCTGGGCGGAGGCCGCGAATGTTAGAAGCTACGTGAGGGGTGCGGAAGGTACCTACCGTCTGTGCGCCCTGAGAGTAGCGCGCGCCTTCAGGACGGTTTCCGACGAAGCGGAACTGGTCATTGCGGGGCTGGTGCCGCCAGGAGAGCTAGTGCGAGAAGCTCAGGAAGCCCGTCTCTCACGCGAGCCGGACAACCCTTCGGAAAGGCGCGAGGCCAGGGTGAGTGCCAGGCGCAGGAGCATTGCCCGGTGGCAGTCCAGGTGGGACAACTCTACAAAGGGCCGATGGACTCACCGCCTGATTCCGGACGTCCAAAGCTGGGTAGGCCGAAAACACGGCGAGGTAGACTTCTACCTGACACAGGCACTTAGTGGACACGGTTGCTTTCGAAGCTACCTCAAAAGATTCGGCCACGACACAGAGGACCACTGTCCTGAATGCGGGACTGGAGTGGAGGAGAACGTGCACCACGTTCTCTTCGAATGCCATCGATTTCACCACGAGCGGGTAGCACTGGAGGAAGCTGATAACCTGGTCCCCATCATGCTTGCCAGCCAGAAGGCCTGGGACGCGACAGCCACGTTCGTGGCTAGCGTTATGAAAACGCAGAGGACCCTGGAGACGGAAAGAAGGATGCGAGCGGAGTAGGTGGCCTGTACCTCGCGCGAAGCAATGCTTAGCGGCGGTACCGCGCGACCATGGCCATCTACACCGTTAAAATAGCACCCTCCTACCCAACAACCTGCAGTCTTCGCTCTTTTTGTTGTTATTTGTTTATTTGTTGCTTAGTCAAATGTATGTTTTAATAAATGGAATATAAAAAAAAACACACTCGGAGAGCAGAGAGTTATTCACCACGAACGAGTGGACACGGAGCCAGCGCCGTATAGGAACGAGAGAGAGAGAACATGCGATCGAGCGCAAAACAACCCCCGAAAATTGGCACGCGCCAACGAGAGAGAGCGAGAGCAAAGACAATGCACCGCAATGTCAAGGAATGGAACATTACCAGCGCAGCCGAAATTTGCCAAAACCGCATGGCATTTTTTCACTCTTGCGTACGTGACCGAAGCCAGTAGAAGTGCGAGCGGAAAGTTTTTCTTGAAATCCTAACCAGTGCGACGGAGTTTTGCGAACCAAGTTAAAACAATTGACAGTGACAATTTTGATTAAAACCCGAGACCAACCAGGAGGTGGTTTCTCGAAGGAAGCAAGTGTTGTGAGTGGGCAAGGAGCCATCCAGCGGGAGTCGCTACAGCCAGTGGCCAACGAGCGCCCTCCGACGAGCGAGGCTGCCATCGGATTTCGAGTCGTCGGCTGACGATTTGTTCTGGAGGAGAGTGATCTTGGCGAGCATGTACCCAGCCCGGACCAGCGGCGGGACATTTTGGAGATCGCACGTGTGTGTGTGCGTGCAAGTGAGACGGGTGAGTGTTTAGAGTGAACCGCATATTGGCCAGCGAGAATCTCGTGCAATGAAGGAATTTTCTCAAAGGCCTCGATGCGGTGACACTTAGAGTAGGCTAGGAAAATTTAAACACTAACGGCACCGACACTGACCTGCCCAACCTGCCCTCTAACACTGCGATAGATTTTATAAATTAAGCCCAGCAATGAAAAGAAGAAAACAGTGAAAACCCAAAGCGCAGAAAATTTAAATAAATAAAAATTAAAACCCCCCTAAAATCTGATTTAAATAATAAAAATTTCCATTTCTCTTGAAACTGAAATTTCACTTGCTGTCGTTATGTTTTATTTCCTGACCTATACCAAATTTCGCCAAGCGAGTCACATCGAGAGAAAGGGGTGGACCCTAACTGCTGGGAATATTTTATTGTCGGCTGAATAAAATTTCTTCGTTTGATTAAACGCAGCGTTGTGGCCACGCGTTCCCCACGAGAAAATCGCGGACATAGCTTGATAGGAAAAGGTCCGAGTTTTGGCCTACACTGTGAGAAATAACTCGAAATTTGGGATTGGGAAAATTAAATTAAAATTTTATTAAAAAAATATTGTCGCTTTTCTTTCAGAGATCCTAACCATTTGCTGCCGCTTTTGGGAGCCCGTGCGCCGCCCACACTCAAGAAAAAAAAAATAAAACGCAGAGAATTTAAATGAGGGAAAATAAAGCAACCAAGAAAAAGGCTCTCTCAAATATAACTTTCGGCTAAATTTCAGTGCCACTCGCAGGGAACGACCCAAAAATCACACTGGCCATGAACAGAATAAAATATTTCCAAACAAATGCCTAGATTTTAGGCCATAAATTCTGCCCTAGGAAGCGGTGGTCCCCATAATCGATTCCGTCTCTTTCGGTCTACTTATAGCGCCTGCTATAAGCCCGACCCAAAGCGCGTCTCCGCCGATTCTTTTGCTCTACGGCAAAGCCATTTTCTGGCTGCGTATCCCGGTGGCTGACAACCAACACCTCACGTCAGCTCACCGCGCGTCAAAACGCCTGTTGTCCCATTTCTTTATAAATTTTTCTGTTAAAAGAGACCCTGTTCGGAACGTAAGGAGAGTCGGATGTCGAGGGACACCGAAATTTCTAGTGCAGAAAACTAGGGAAATATAGATATATTTTGATAAAATATATCCAGAGCATATTACATAACCTCAAAGTCGAAAAAACTTAGAATTTGAGCGAAGCACATGGCATCTTCGGGAGAACTTTAGGAAAAAAAAGTATACCCATACTCATGAAAATTTCTAGCATACGTGGGCTCATAGACACATATTTCTAAGCCAAGCAGAGAACATAACCTAGAAAACAGAGGTTATTCGTTACAAGATCACGCGGCCAGCAAAACACGTGAGGAAACGCACACAGGTGAATAAGCAGAACAGAGCAGAGCAAAAGAGAGAGAGCGAGAGCCCTCTAGGTAGCCAAGTCAGGTCGCGAGAGTTTCAAAAACACGAGGTAGGGAAAGCTAACATAAATTCGCCACAGCGCAGCCATTTTGTTTCACTCTTCACTCTAATCGTCGTCTCCCTCACACCAGTAAGCAGCGATCGAGTACAGCCAACAGCAAAGCATCGGTTCGCTCTCTTCTCATCCAACCGTCGCACAGTAGCGCCTCTCGAACAATTAGCGTTGCAAAAATCAAAAAAGTCATGTTCGAAAAAAATTTTAACCATACTTATTCGACAGGAAATTTAACAAGGATTCAGAATCTGCAATAAAATTAATTTTAAGATTTTTTTTGTAGAAGTTATGAGCATTTAAAGTTGAACTTTGTTTCGTTTTTTGCATCATACAAAAAAAATGTGTAAATTGGTCGACTTTCAGGTAATATTACACAAAAACCATAAAACCAATGGTCATGGTTTTTACTTTAAATGATACATACATTCATAAACTATTAAAGAACCTAAAAAAACGACACTTTGATTTGGGCTTCTACAGGTAAATCGCTACCTGCCAGGTGTCCATTTTTTTCACCTTTTTCTGCCTAAAGTAGTCTATATCTTCTGACGCCAATGAAAGCCACTGACTACACTATGTCAACAAGTTACGTGGATCTTTCCTGGACCAGAAATAACTTTCATCGGCTGCGTCGAGCTGCGTCTGCGGAAATGCAACGCAAAAAACCAAAACAACTCAGGGTAAAATATACCAAAATACCGACACAATTTCATACATTTCAAGAAATATACTAACTGTAGCGCGTGGCGGTTCGAATTAAAAAAAATTTTTTTTCAGTTTTCAAATTATTTTTATTTGAGCAAATACATAAAAATAAACATAAAAAATTAAATAAAAATTTTTGTTTAAAAATTGTTTTCATTGAAAAAAAATTATTTTTTCACTTTGATACCCTTTAAAAAGGCGTATTTGTGGGCGTGGTACTTTATGGAGTACATATATATAAATGAATGAAAATGGGGGGACGGGGGTAATCTTGTGTACTCCCTCGCCGCTGTCTCCAGTAAGTATTAACCGGATGGCTGATGTCGGTATCTCCGTGTGTGGCCGGTTGGCCTGTTTAATCCAATGCAGAGATGGGACGATGTCGGTATCTCCGTGTATGGCCGGTTGGCCTGTTTAGTCCAATGCTAAGATGGGACGATGTCGGTATCTCCGAATGTGGCCGGTTGGCCTGGTTAATCCAATGCTGAGATAGGATGTTTATGATGGAAGGTTGACTTCCCTTCAATACCGCTGGCCTAGAGACTCAGTCAGTATGATAGTAATTAAAAGAGTTAACGACAAAGTGTCGAAGATTCATTTATAAGAGCTGGTGCTCTGTATTTATTGAATGTCAAATATGAACTGAACTTAAAAGCTAACAAAAGTGAATATCATAGCGGCCACTCCAATGGGTAGTGTTTGCCGGCTATGCATGAGCTTCCGGCCAGACGCTGTGTCAGCAGTTTGGCCGGAGCGAGCTTTCGGGCGGACGGTCATTGCCGTTGCCCGGCTGAGTTAGTTAACTACTCCCCCCTCAGGAACAAGGCCGCCCTCGGCCGACCCTATTTGGGCAATCATCTCTGTTATCTGGGCCGTAGATCTCCTGGCCTGGATGACTCGCCGATAGGTTAAGCCGACGCAGATCAACGCGCAGCATATGGCTCCTGCCACTAGTACTATCTGATGTAAATGATAGTCGTTGATATCCTCCCCGAATCTCTTAATATGCTCCAGGTTACGCTCACTCAAGCGGTGAAGGTAAGGGAGGCTGAGTATATCATGTTCTAGGGTGATATTGAGAGAGGGCGCGCTAGCCACTCCTGGGACCCTCTTTTGGGCCGCGCCATAGTTGGCGTACCGGGTTTCATTGACCGTGGCGCATTCGGCAAAGGTGACAAGGTGGGTTCCTTGCAGGTGAACGCAAGTGCCATTGTCCACGCACACGTGAGCCGGGCGATCGTTGATAATGATAATACCTTCGTCCACGAAGGTGACCGGATGCAGGTCGCTGGGTTGAATGTCGCAGTGTGCAACCCGTCCAGCGTGGAGTTCTTGGGCGCATGATCTTCTTTGCGCCAGACGACAGAAAGTGGCTCCCGTTGTTACAGAGCAATTCTGGACTGTATGAATTTCTCCGCTGCAATCCGCAATGATCTGGTCCTCCAGTCTAAGCATTGTGTCATGATGTGACACGGGGAAAACAGTGATTTTAACGCAAGCTGACTTGACTTTAGGGAATTTAATAATAAAGTGCAAAATGTTAATGGACTGTAATATCTTGACGGACGCAACGGATAAAATGTCTTTAATAGGGGTATCAGTGGGCTCCTCAATCCACACATTTTCCAGGTCTGCATGATCTAGAATGCTAGGGCTAACGACATTGACTTTGGCAAGAGCCACTGCCAGTAATAAATTCTGCAGCTCCATTGCAATCATTCTGTTGCGGGACAATAACATCTCATACAGGTGTCCCGAGTCAATTTGGGAGTCTTTAGCCGACCTCAGAATTTGATTAACAGTGGCGGTGATACTATTGATTTGTTCTTGAATTTTATTGTTAATATTAACCTGTCTATTGTTTGCGTTTATGAGTTGAAATTCGGTAAGTTTAATCTTCTCAAAATCCTCCGCGTCTGGCGTTCCCGCCACTACCTTTAGTGCCGTCCCTAAGAAGTCTAAACTTCTAGCTACCCTATGGTGGATGCTCAATGAATTGAGCAGGTCACGCAGGTGAGCGACATCTACGCTCAAAAGTTTCTGCATGTGGGACTGGGGAAACATGTTAAGCATGCCACCAGTCTCTTCCACCACGCGCCTATATTCTGAGAGGTTTGCTGAATGTTTCAC
Organism: Drosophila kikkawai; assembly: GCF_030179895.1. Taxonomy (NCBI): domain Eukaryota; kingdom Metazoa; phylum Arthropoda; class Insecta; order Diptera; family Drosophilidae; genus Drosophila; species Drosophila kikkawai. The sequence continues at coordinate 34,820,954 of NC_091730.1, forward strand.
GAATGCAAACTCTTCCCATACTAAAATTCGACCATCAATGATGGGAATGTACTTGGCCTGCGAGTAGTCCGTGACGTGTGCCGATGTTAAGGTCAAAAGGAATAACAGAGGTAAAGAAGTGAACCTGTAATATTAGTATTTATTGTAGTGTTTATCAAAATTTAAGTAGCCCACCACCAAACATGTAAAATAAAGCGTAGCGAATGAAAATTGGTATAAATGAATAATGAACATGAAAACCATGATAATAATAAAACTAGTGCCAAGCGGCTAAAGAAACTAAACATAGAAAAAAATGGAAAAAAACTATGCCAAGTGGCTAGGAATAAAAAATATGATATAAAAAAATATGCCAAGTGGCTAAGGATAAAAAATATAAAAAAGATAGTAAAAATTATCAGACGAATGTCGGTAAGATCAAGCTTCGTCTACCTAAGGTTGTCCTTGTGGACCACCCTCCCCTTAATGAGGACTGTGGTCCCCATGTCCGCTTCCACAACTTTCTCTTCACACAATGGAGAGAGTTTGTTGCCTAGTCGTCTGTTTGATTTCACCAGGACTTTTTCGCCAACCTCGAACACCCTGTTTTGTCGGGAAGCATTTTCCCTGTTCCTGAGCTTATCCTGGGCAAGTTTTATCTTATCCTGAACCTCATAAAGCGGTTCATCCGATTGTGTTTGAATGACATCGGCCGGCCTCTTGTCGATGACCGAATGGATAGATTTATTGTATCTGGCTGTGGCCAGCAAGATTAGCTCTACGGTGTCACTGATACCTTTATCGATTTTAAGGCATCGGGCGAGCTCCACTAGAGTGCTGTGGAAACGCTCCACTTGTCCGTTCGAGACACTGTGGAGGGGCGGTGCGTTTGAAACGCTGACGCCGAAATGGTTTTCCAGCATGGTCAAAATGGTGTGCGAGTTCAACGATGGTTCGTTGTCGCAATATATGACTCTGGCTTTAGGGAAAACATTCATCAGCATTAGTAATGCCGGTTTGAGATCCTCTATGGTTCTAGATGGAACCGGTTGGACCATGGCAAATTTCGAGAATTTGTCAATGCATGTAAGGAAATACTTTTTGTCCGTGGAAAAAATATCTATATGTAGCATTTCCCCTACATGAGATGGGACTGGCGTCTCGCCAAGCTCATGCTTCTTGGGGTGTCTATCATATTTGGCCTTAGCGCATGTTCTACAATTAGCGACGATTTCGTTCGCCAATTTAGTCATTTTAGGGAAGT